>NC_067398.1:213946386-214315553 GCF_016432865.1 Antechinus flavipes | reverse complement strand
TCAAGCTATTCAAGGTAACTCTTTGGCTAAGCATTTAAGCTAACAAGCAATTAAAATCAAATCCTCATTTGTTTCTTTTATGAATGAAGTCATACAACATAAGAGACATAAGATGCAGGAACAGTATGAGAGAAGTTGTAGACAGGTGTAGGTGAGTAGACCTGCAATAGTACTATAGAAAGATTGCCAGATTGAGCAATGCCTATTGATAGCATATTATGTTTAAACCACTTATAACTATACAACTCTTCTCACAACAGTGATAAGCTAATACAAATATACTAATACCATCTCAACAGAAAGAAATCCGTCCAATGGCTTACAGCCTTTCCCTCAACCGCAAGGATGCATTTGTTGTGACTAACACAAAACCTGGGCATGGAAGATATTACATTTGTATCCAGCAGTCTACAAAAAATCTTAATCTTGAGCTGTTTAAATGTCATGTACCTTCTTCTTTAGCAATCTCAAGGAGTAAGGCTGTTTACTTAGATAATTTTTGCCTCTGAGTCTAACTCTGCTTTATTCAAGGCATCTCTCTAAAAACTTCCCTTGTCTTGATCCTTAAGGTGAAAAGAAAGCAGACAAATAACTGGACTGAGCCCTAACAGAATACGACCTAGGTCAGAGACAAGGCCATGGCTTCCGGTCCCAGAAATAAAGGAAGAGAAAACTTTGAATTAACTCTTCCACCAGGCAAGGGAAAATCATGCAAATCCATTTTGTTCAGTGGAATGTGCTTAGTCAAAAAGAACCCCACTGGGCTAGGAAATTAAAACAGAAACTTATCCTGTGGCTTCTCTTTCACTGGCATATTGCATCGCTCCCCTAAAAATAGTTGGCAAATACTTCTTTCAAATAATTTTTCAAGTCTGAGCATCTCCATACCTCTTCTCTTAAAGCATCTAAGGATAGACATTATTTGAGTAAATGTTGGAAAGATGTTTTCAGTAACCAGTCACTTCATACATTTATGTCCCATTTGCACTGGTTAACACAAAGACAAGTCCAGGAAAAAAAAATGAATTTGCCACTAGGATATTAATAGTAATTTCTAGCAATAAATAGGGTTTTTTTTTCACTCTAAAGATCTCCTCCCCATTTCAAAGTGTATGCCTGTTCTACCCTTCTCAAAAAACAATTACATCTTTTCAAATATAAAAATGTTTACTATTTAAGTTGCAGCCTATTTGTTGACCCAAGATTCTTTTTTTCAGAGGTCCTAAAGTAAGATAACATCCTCCAGTCAGGAAAATGTACTTTTCAGTTACTCTGTCCTTTTCTCTATTCTTGGATCAAAACACTTTGCCCAGTGTTTCTCTCTCACATTATTTATGCTATAGCTAAAATTAGATCTAGGAAAGAGATTAAGAAAGAAAGCAGGAAGGAAGAAAAGCAAGCAAGAAAAAAGAAAGGAAATGAAAACTAAGTAAAGAAAAAGAAAAGAAAAGAAAGCCTCACAATCCCCGCCATTGCATTTTACAATGTTAGGATCTTAGCTCGAAAGGCGGTAGAGCCCAGGAGGGAAATGTGATTAGTTCTAGTTTATATTTCCTTGAAATCTCTAGATCTAATCCAGCGTTTAACTCACCATGAGAGGAGATGTCATTTCACATAACACTGTGTTAATGGATAAATCTTCCCCAAATCTCTCAACCACAACAAATCTCGAGCCAAACGTATTACACACAATCTGCTAACTTCATGGCTAAGTCTAAGGCTAGAGCTTTGCCATGCCAGCGCTGCTTTGCATGACTTTAACCTTGCCGGATTAATACCGTTTCAGAAGAAGAAATACAGTAATTTTCTCTTTCAAAATACAAGAAGACGAGTACTTTATATAAGGAATACGTGCACGTATATGTGCATAAGTATGTACATGCTTGAATTACATACATACTTACATATATATGCATATATATATTTCTATATATAGGAAGACAGTAGAGTCAGACAACTTGTGCTTGACCTGAGCGTTTAAGAGAAAAGAAAAAAGAAAGAAGTGGAAGAAAAGGGACTCCACCCCTTGCCCAGTTCTTTTTTTTTTAAAGAGACTTAACTAACAACCGCCTTGTACAATTTTAACCCTCTCTCTTCAAACTATGAGATGCTGCTTTCATTCCTAAATGCTGTCCTCTCAGTGTTTACCTGTTCTGTTTGCCATTTCATTCGTACACACTTAAACTAAGGGGTGGTGACTCTAGCTTGACACATTTCTGCAACTTCCCAAGACTTCCCAAACTTAACTGAAAAAATAAAAGGATAAAGAAAAAGAAAAATGGGGACAAAGTCTGTCAGAAGGGAGTCGTCAAACAATATTGTTTGAATTTCCTTACCAAAATCTCATTGTTAGTTGATGGCCTTAAATCTAAACATGAGATTTAAAAATCTATTGCTGTCAAAATAGCCGACAGAGCTTGCTTGAATTAATATAAAATATCATTAGTCTGGATAAGAAGTTTTTTTTTTTTTTAATGTATTCCAGGTAAAATTTCTAGCTAATATTTATTGACTCCGAAATAACAAGCGCCAAAGGGAAAAAAATTAAGAATAACAATGTTAATAGCAACAGAGGTATTTGAAAATCTTCTATATGATAACAAAACGAGAAGGGAAAGAGTATTTGTTTCGGCGTTCAAATGGTGATAAAAGGATATACTGAAAGTTGTTTTCAAAGGTAGAGGTGGAATTGGGAGGAGAAACTGCTTCTATAGTTTCAAGTTGATTTTAGACTTCCCATCCCTTTGCCCTCATTTATTAGAGGAAGTCCTTTATTTATTTATTTATTTGTTTGTTTATTTTGAGGAACAAGTACTACACCTCGGCTCACTACTTGATGTCTAGAGACATCCCTAATCTACTAGCCCCATTTAATAAACCCTGGAGATGCCTTGCGACCGATGGAAAGGTGTGGTGGGATTGGTCCTAAATGAGAGAGAAGTGAACTAGCAGCCTACTTACTATGCATTGCTGCAAACGGGTCGTGCTTACAGTGTATTTCCATCGGAGCGATCCACAGCTTGAGTCAGAAGCTTTTTTCAGATGAGAACACGACCACCTTGCACCTACTGCAAAGATCTCACTCGAGCCAACAACAATAAGAAGTAATTTGTGTGTATTTTTAAAATCCCTTTGCAAATTGCAAATTCTGGTTATTTTCTTAAAGTAAAAGGAGAAAGTGGTTTGGGGGCAATCACTACGCTATGGAGTTGCAGATAGAATTAGCGGTGGTATAGAATTATGTCCCCAAACTCCTAAGGAGGCACTGCAAGAATTTTTTTTCAGACGTAAGCTTGAAGACGGAGACGGCTGAGTCAGATTGTTTTTTCCCCCAGAAGAAAGTATCAAAACGCCATAAGCATGTCACAAAAAAAAGAAAGCCCCAGACACCTGACCCAGAGCTCCTTCAGTGGTAGTTGTCCAAAGTCGGAGGTCACCTGCAGCAATCCAGATATTGTGGACTTTGTTTTTTAAAGGCGTATTTCTCCAAAGAAATATAGTTAGCACGCGAGATCATAAATTTACCAAAGAATGGCCTGGAATCAGTCTTTTTGTTGGGGGATTAATTTGTCTCCTATTTCTACATGTAGGGGCACTAGGGAAGATAAGAAGAGAGAGCTGTTCGGCGGTTGGCCTGGTGGTGAGTTTATGCCTTTGTGTTGACAAAATTGTAAAGATTCCCAGAACACAACTGGGCATTAAAAACAACTGCAACAAAACCTTTTCGTATGCATCAGCTTAACAAGGGATGTTGTTTAGAAGCCAACAGTCCTGAAGACAAATCAGAACCATTTAGGTCTCAGATTCTCCCTTTTTTCCTTCCAATTTATACTGAGGTCCATGACAAGGCTCGCGCTCTCTCTCTCTCTCTCTCTCTCTCTCTCTCTCTCTCTCTCTCTCTCTCTCTCTCTCTCTCTCTCTCTCCGTTCCCCTTTCACCCCCCTCTTGTTTCTAAGAACTTATTCTAGGGTCTCAAATAGACACTTGAAAATGGACCCGAGAGAACCGAGAAGCTTGGAATGAGTCCAATAAAAGCAACAGCGGTGAATTCTTAACATCCCAGCAGAGGAATAACTAGAGAGATGGAGGGCTAGAGAAAATGGGGACGCTCTTTAATTTCTACCATCCGTAGGTACACACGCGCGCGCGCGCGCGCGCGTACACACACACACACACACACACACACACACACACACACAGTCGCACACACACACACACACAGTCGCACATACACCAGACAGAGCCCCAGGGGCAAAGAAGGTTCTGTTGCTACTGGTGGATAGTGATGGGAATGCGGACGCTGCCCTTGACTGCTCCGGGTCCCGTAGCTGCAGGGTTGATCACTGGCTTTAAAGTTTCTTAGATGCCCGCTGAAACCGCAGCGCTCTCATATCCTCGACCAGCGTTCGTGAGTTTAAGTCATTCGGGGAGCCCCCGCCTGCTTTTCCTTTTTCCACTGCCGGAGCTGCGGATGCCCAGACCCGGCCGACTCCAAAAGCCGCCAGCGGGGAGTCTGTTGGGGCGCTGCAGGCAGTTCCAGCCTCCGAGGGACAAGGGCCGACTCGGCAGGTTTCCCACCTGCGCGGGTTCGGGGAATGCGCACTGGGATACAAGATGCAAGTCCTCCGTAACCCTTGCTTCAGGTTCGTGAGGTTTCCCTCCCCCCGGGCTTTCCAGACGCAGACCCAGTTTCCCAAGTCCTTCTGTGCCGCAAGCCGCCCAAGCGATCAGCGCGGTTTACCCGGCGGCGCCCTGGGTTAGGCGGCGGGCAAGGCGGAGTTCAGTATGTCAGCGTCTTCGTTGCTCCCGCCACCGTCGCCTGCGCCGTCGCCGCCGCCGCCGCCGCTGCTGCTGCTGGTGGTCTTGGCGCTGGCGCTGGTGGTTTGCCCTCCGGCTATTCCACGCCCATAGTGCAGAAACGCGCTTCCCGGGACCGGCTTTCAGGACCCGCTGCATGTGGACAGCGCTGCCGGGGGCTCAGCCTCGGGGGTGGAGGGAGCCAGCCCGCCGCGGGGGGGGCAGTGGGGGGGCGGCCTGTCCATCAAGACGGCCGCGGCCAATCCACGGAGCCCAAGGCGCTCCCGGCCCGCGGCCTCGCCGCATTGGCTGAATGGCTGGCGGGCTCCGCCTGATTAGCCGACACCGGAGCAATGGGAGAGAACGGGGGGCTGGGCTCTGACGGCGGCGCCACGTTCATTGACAAACGCGAAGGGCGTAGTAAGAGGGAGAAGTTGGGTAGCCCCGAGCAGGAGAGAAAGGAGAGGGAAAGGGGAGGGGTGAAGAAGGAGACTGAGAGACACCAGCAGCCTAAGAACCCTAGGCTCTCTTATTGCACTTCATCCCAATGCTCTGAGCTCGCTAGGAATACCCTGCAAGGGAGAGAACTAGATTTCAATCGGATCTTGTCCTGGAGACCTGTAAAGTACATTACGACCCTCAGTGCAGTCCTTTCTGCCTCTCTTCCAGCACTGCCAATCTGCCCTGGGTATGCGCACAATTCTAATATTTCCCAGGAATTCAATGTTTACCAAAAAAAAAAAAAAAAAAAAAGTGAAGGAGGACTTTGAGAATTGTTTGAGGTTTATTTCAAGTAAAATCAAATACTGTCTTTAGTCTAAGCAACACACATTCACCCAAAAGCAGGGGGGAAATGAGGCCTCTGGAGTCCTTATTATTAATGTCAATGTTAATAAATGAATAAGATGCACTCTGAAGCCGTGTTCATTCAAGGTCCTTCAGAGTTCACAGCTCCTGATTCGGAGCTCCCTTTTTCCCCTCCCACACACACCTTTCAAATAAAAGACACACCCCTCTGGCCCCACCCCACCCCCACTCTCATCACCTTAGTAGGAAGCTAATGAAATGGTAACAAAGACCACGGCGATTTTGTTTAAAAAAATAGGCACTTTTATAAAAGTCACAGAAGGGTGCTCCCTTTTCTATAGTGAACTGCAAAATGAGAGTTTCTGATAATGATCATTAAATACGGAAGAAGCTCGCTGCCTTTCCTGGCCTCCGCTCCTAGAGCAAATGGCATACTTCACAAAAGAGATTGGACACAGTTCATTTTTCTTCTGGTTATTATTCAGCCTTCATGAAATCTATAGTTATTGCAGGGTATATTTTCAGATGCCTGACAGACTTCAGAATCAGTCTCCCTTCTTTCTCGTTCTCCACTCCCTTTAGATAATTTTGTGCATCATCAGTTCTATGTTGTGTAGATGTATATGTGGGTGCAGTTTTGAGCTTAATACACAGGCAAGCATTTACCAAAAAACCTCCATTCAAAAGCTTCTACTGGTTCCACCCTCCTTTCCACTCCCAGTGTCTTTTTAAGGAATCATATGAGATAAAAGACAGCATGGTGAAATGAATAGTGAGCAAATGTCAAAAACAAAAACAAAACAAAAAAAAGGACTTGGATTCAAATGCCTGCCTCTTATCTTTATTGGCTATATGACTTGAACAAGTCATTTAGCTTAATGCTCTAGGTAACTCTTTAACATTAAATGCAAAGAACTTTCAACCTACTGTGGTAGAGAAAGGTTTCTCACTAAAGAGCTCTCTATACTAATGAAATCACAGGCTGAGTCCCCATCTTACTGGAGACCAATATCTCAATAAGAGATAGAGGATAGAATTGAGTTTCAAATCTTACCTCTTACACAACGTCTGTGTTACCAAAGGCAAATCACTTAACCTCTCTGCACCCCAGGCAACTTTCTGACCTTATAATTTGCAGATAAATTACCGATCTGCAACAGAAAAGAGTTTCTACACCAAATCTCCCAAACTGATGAAACAGAGAGCTAGACTAAAAGAAAAAGTTATTTATTTTAGCTAAATTTAAAAAATAAAACCTACAAAATGTTTGTTTTGCTTTCATGTCTTGAAAGACAAGAGATTCCATGAACTATTTAGACATTATAAAAGGTCTCCAAGGAGGGGTAAAACAGTTTCTGTATACATAAAGGCTTTTTCCTTGTTCTATTTCTCAATCTGCCAGAATCCTCAGTACAAATTTATGCTCCATGGAAGAATTTGGCATGAAAAATAGGCCTTAACGTGAGAATCCTTTTAAAATACTAAAATAATGCAATTAACATTCCCTTATTAATATTTCTTAATTTTTGTGTTATAATATCCCTACTAAAATACATTTTTAAAAGAATAAACATTTTTATATTTTGTGTATCAAAATAAGACCTGTGAGGTTAAAAAAAAGTCATGAAATCACTATTTGAGATAAATCATTCTATCCTCCTGTATCTATCTCTTGCCTTTAGCAACATCTTCCTCCTACATTTCCACCTTCCAAAATCCCCATCCCTTCCCCCCAAAACCCTAAAACTCAGATTGTTATAAACTTCCATTTTACTTTTTCCAATTTAGAGCATTGCAAAGTTGTTTGTTTTTTAAGTTGTTCTGCTGTGTATAATTATTGAGACCTCTAAACTACAACCAGTCTTTCTTGGATGCTTCAGAAACAAACAGGCCTCAAAAGCCCATCTGCTGTTTTGCAATATTGTCTCTTGTTCTGAGGATGTTTCTGAAAATAGAGAAGTATGCGATTTATTGTCCTTGTGGGTATTGTATGCATGTAATTCCTTGCTCCCTCCCACTTCCATCCCCAGTCCAGGCTTTACTGGTAAATGAAATTATCAACAGTGATAACAAAAGAATCATGGAAGTCTGTTTTCCAAATCTATTTTAATGCTGAGCAGTTACTTTAACTTTTAGTTTTCACCAGCCTTCTGAAAAGGCTAGCCTTCTTGGGTTTGGTATGAGCTTCTGCGGTACTCTTTTTCACTGAAGTTAGTGGGCAAATCAAACTTAAATATTTATTCGAAGCATGTTTGGGGAGGAACATTGTTCTTATAAGAAAGATGCCTTCTTAGTTCTCCTTCCATTCAAAAAAAGAAAGAAGGAATGAAAAGACATTTTGCAGGAGAGAAAGTTCCTGTAAACGCATAAAAAAAAAAAATCCTAGATGCAAAGGTAAATGCCATCCAAAAAGGCCCTTTTCTTAAACCCAAATCTACAAACTTCTCTAGAATGTGGAATCTTTGCAAGAAATTGGGATATATAAGGGAACAAGAGGTTTCCAAAATCAAATTGGCCAAAGCCAGCCAAATGATGTGATTCCTTTCTCCTGAGGTAGATTCCTTTATGTGTCATCATGTCCACACCTTAGTAGACAAGTTTATAGGACATACATTTGTACAATTGGAACACAAATTAACCTAAAGGTATGGGAGAGGATGGAAAAATAGACTCTGGGAGCAATGTAATCAGGAGGAGATCTTCCCTGTCTAGGATTGGGAAATACTAATGAAAGAAAGCCTAAGCCTTTTACCCCACTTCTATGAAAAAAATGCCTTCTTGACCCTCCTTCGGATCATTCAGGCCCTGAATTAAAAGTATTTCCACCCTTATTTACCAAGGTTATTTACCATGGACAATTCTTGTTTCTCCAGAGCTCCTGAATTCCTAGTCTCTGAAGCTTCTCTACCACTAGGCAAGGGTTGGCTTCAACAAGGCCCTGTACTCTGAGAATTGCTGTTCTAATCAACCCTTTCCTGCTGAGCACCTGAATCTTTGGCTTCTTTTTGTCACCAGAAGAGGAAACACTTGTCAGAAGAAAAGCAGAACCGGAAACTGGGATGGGGGTGGTTTCTATTCTCTCCTTCAGCCTTGCTCCTAATAGGGATAGGCCTGGGTGTCTGTGAGATGGGGACTAAACTTGGGTGGGCTGCACTTTTTAAATCAGGTTTTGGAGACAGATGTCATCTGATAACATTACAGATGTATTCCCTATGTACTTCTCTGGAGGCCTCTGTAGGAAGTAGTGGTGGGAAGTAAGGTTAGAGAAACTGAAGTCTCTCTTGAGTGTTTCTTGAGTGGGAGAGGGGAGGAGAAGTTTATCATGTAGACTTTGTTATTCCTTTTACAAGTCCTTTTCTCTTGCATCACAGATTTTTGGCTTAGCAGGACCACCAGAGGAATCTATGCCACCTTAGGGAAATGTCCCTCAGGCTACTACTGCAGTCGCTATCTGCGCCCGGCAGAGGGAGTTTCCAATCTAACATCTAATGCACAGATCAGTCTAGCAGGTTTTTCACTAAAGGTGGGGGAAGAGGTAGTAACCCTTCTTCTCTATTAGATGTTTAGATTTGCTCCAGGTACTTTGGTACAGTGTCATCTTCACAGGGATTTGACATTGATCTGAAGGATTTTCCCACTAGTTCTCCCTGGGATTTGGAAAGGGGTTACTGGGCCTACTGACAGGGATTTTTGTGATTTTGACTTTAGATATTTTATTTTTCCATCTTTTGCCTTCCCTCCTCTTTCCCACCCCAATTTATTGTCATGAACTTTCTCTAGGAAGCAAAAGGGATAACCGATGACCGTCAAAGGAGACCAGGAAACATGAGTTCTTTTCTTACATCTAGGCATGCCCTATCTTGGGGTTTCAGTCCTGGAAGATCCCTTTCTTAACTGGTCCCTTTATTAAAATGGGACCACTCAATTATTGTAACACATCCAATACCATTTTTCATCCATAATAATATTAATTATTCTTTCTTGTAATAGTGGTAATAGGAGTAGCATTATTGCATGACTCTCACCAAGAACAAGGCCTAGTTCTCTTGTGCTTTTACTGAGCTCTACTCTTATGGGAAAAAAAAAAAACACTCTAGAAAGAAATCTGATCCTGACTGAAATATGAAAAATTAAGCTATGCAGGTGTGCCTTACTTTTTCAGTAAGTGTCTGGCCTGTGTCAGCCTGTAAATCCATTTATGTAAATTGGATATTATGTATCAAGAGAACTCATGATTGACAGGAAATCGTTGTGGTGATTTTTTTTTTCTTTTTACGTTTTGGAAATCATCTTCCTAACTCCTTTACTTTCATTCTTGACCATACTCTAAATGCCCTGAATCTCCTTCTATTTATACCCAATTGTGTATCAGAAAAAGAATTAAACTTCCCCCATCACCACCACCACCTATACTTGGAATTTTCTCTCTACTATCTCTGTCTCCTGTCCTTCCTGGCTTCCTTCAAATTCCAGGTAAAATTTTTATCAGTATTCACTGTGTTAGTGACTTTGCTCTGATGATTATTTCCTAATTATCCTGTACATATCTTCTTGTGTATAGTTCCTATTCAACTTTGAGAGCAGGGATGGATTTTGAGTTGTTTGGGGTTGTGAGGGGCCAGTTTTTTTTTTGAGGGGTGGGGGTTTTTGTTTTTGTTTTGCCTTTCTTTGTTTCCCAAGGACTTAGCACAATGCTTAGCACATAGCAGGTCTTTAATAAATGCTTGAGTGACCAGAAAAACCTGCCTTTCAGACTTGAAGTCAACAGGGTGGACTTGAACAAGACATTTAACCTTTTGGGGATTCATTCACCCATCTTTAAAACAGGATTTATATTCACAGAGTTATTATGATAATCAAATAAGATCAGATATGTAGAAGCCCAAGATCCATACAAGTGAAAACTGTAAAAATGCAGGAGGTATCACAATGCCATAGAACTGCTTGCCAGCTCAAGAGTGTCCCTAAATAGACTAGAAGGCATCTTGAACTTTAGACCATTGATTCTCATTTATTTTTTCCTCTGTGTTCTGCATAGTGACAACAACCATGTCTTTGGAGCTTAATAAAACACTGAGATCATCTAATTTATCTCTTTTGAACTAATTTTCATCAAATAAGACTCACCTGTGTGATTTAGTGGACAATGTTGAACTTGGAGTCAAAAAATCCAAGTTTAAATTCTACTTCAAGCATTTAGCTGGGTGATCTGGGACAAGTCATTTTTTTCAAACTCAGTTCCCTCATCTGTTAAATGGGTATAACAATAGCACTGATGTGAAAGTGTAAAAGTAGGGCAAAGGATCCTATTTTTTTCTGATCTTTGCTGAAAATCTGTGGTTCCTAAACTTGCAGTCATTGAATACACATACCACTCCATCTACTTCCAAAAAAGAAATAGTATTTAGGGTTTCTTGGTATTTCAAAGTACTGTTTTTTAAAATGCTATCCATCATCATTATTATTTTAATCAAGATTACTCTCAAAAATAAAAATAAATAATAAAGAAATAAATTTTTAAAAAGATTTCTCCCATCTTATTTATTGACCGACATCTTTGAAGATTTATTTAAATCGGTGCCAAGATCTTAAAAAATAAGATGCAATTGTGCTATTCAAATGAGATCATAGGTGTGAAGAATTGTTCAAACAATAAAATAGTTACACAAATGTGAAAGATCATTGTTCTTTAAGAAAAGCCTTTCTTTCACTGTTGATTGGCTTTAAATTTAAAGATCCCTGTGCCGTTGGGGAAGGGTGTCAGTATTCCAGCAGTGGTGATGAAAAAGATGTTTGTAGGATTATAAATAGAGGCTAGAGATGGAACGCCAATGCCAATCTTTTCCTCTCCTATCCCCAAGAATCAACACTACTTTAGTTGTGTGGGTTTTTTAAAATTATTTTTAAAGGTTTTGTTGAATCTTTCCTTCTTGTCCCACCCCATACCTAACTTTTTCCCCACCTCCCTAAACATTCTGTTCAAAGCCTGGACTAGTAAATGTGACTTTTACTCTGAGTTTTCACTTTTCCCCACCCATCCATCCTATGTATCAGAA
This sequence comes from Antechinus flavipes, assembly GCF_016432865.1. NCBI lineage: Eukaryota > Metazoa > Chordata > Mammalia > Dasyuromorphia > Dasyuridae > Antechinus > Antechinus flavipes. Next base: position 214,303,893 of record NC_067398.1, on the reverse strand, counting down.
ACACCAGATATCGGAACTCAAATGGAGGGGCAACATTGACTCTCAGAATCCTCCGAGGAAAGGTAGATGCTACCTTTCAAGTTGCTGTGAGGATCAAATGAAATAACATTAAAGCACTTAGTATAGTATCTGGCATACAGTAAGCTCTATAAAAATACTCCTTCTCTTCCCTTCCTCTCCCAGGGTTTATCACTGATCCAGGGCTGTGTGTGTCCGTTTTTAAACATGGAAAGTCTTGGGACTTCTTCATTCCCCATTTTACTCCCAAACCCCAATCTTTTCCGCCTAAGTATTCCCACCATACATACTTGCTCTAGCGTATCATGGCCCTCACTCAATCTGAGAAACAAATTGGGGGGGGGGGGGGGAGAGGGGAGAAGCCAAAACAAAACAAAAAAACTTTGAACTCAAAAAGTATTCGTTGAAAATATTCTTTCCAGTGTCTCCTGAGAACGAAAGTAAGGTAAGGGATCTTATTTCTTCGAACTTTTGTTGATAGTCTATGATCCCTAAACTCGGATCGCTGACTATATGTGGTACCGCAACCACCTTCCAAAAAGAAATTGTTTTAGAGTTTCTGACGTTTTTGGGTTCCGTTCGTTTTAGAACTTGTTTTAGAGATTGTCTGGATTATTCAATACAAAAAAAAAAGTTTCCATATCTTTGGTCTTGGAAGAGTTCCTTGTTTTTGCTTTTCATACTTTAAATGAGATAAGTTTCTGTCTCTTTCCCCTCTCTCTTTGTTCTTTTTCCTATGTCTGTTTCTGTCTCTGCCTCTGCTGTCTTCATGTGTCTCTGTATGTCTTTCTGCCTCCTCTCTGTCTTCCTGTCTATGTCTCTCTCGATCCCTATCCGTTGTCTGCTCATAATCAGTCCCAATTTGTCCACTGTGTCTTATATTTTGTTGAGGGAGGAGGAGAGTTAAAAAAAAAAAAAAAAATCAGAGCGTCAAACCAAATATCCCAATTTAAACTAAGAAAGAATGGGTGACAAGTTTTGGGGTTTGTCCAGTCTGTGTCCTTTTCTTCCACCTTCAAACTATCAAAAGTTGACTGGAAGAAATTTAAAAACTGGTAACTTCCCCAGGCAGAAATGCTATTGTACTCTGAGGTGTTTCTTCTTTTTTGTTTCTTCCGGGGTATGCGTGTGTGCGCGCGCTTTTTTTTTTTTTTTTTTTTTTAAAGAACAATGTGGGAAGACGTGTGCTATTATTTACCATCTCTCTCAGAACTCAGACCTAAAGCAGAAGCTGGAGATGCACGTGGTAACTTCCAACTTGCCAACCCCCTCCCATTTTTCCTATTCTCTTTTACCCTCTATCCCCCTCCCCAGGCTGCGGAACTCCGGGACTAAAAAGTGATGGCTAGTCACTGGATTCCTGTGAAATTATTGGATCAGAGTGTCCTCTGTGTTTGCTGAAGAACAATGCGCTTCAGAGATCTGCTTTAGCAATTGTTTTGTACTCCCCGTAGTTTCCTACGTTCACAATGGTAGTTGAGGTCTAGCCTTTGGTGAAATGGCAACAACTAGGCTGTTCTTCCCCTTAAAGCCATATAGGATAAATAATGCAGAAAGCATTATAGGGCCGGACTCCGGGGTCACTCTTCAGCCTCCCTCCTCCTTTTACTCCCTAGAAACCATATAAAGTCTAGGAGTCCTGATGAGTGATTATGTAAACCCACCCAGGACGGCAGAAGCTGAGAGTGGAAGTGTGGTCCCCACGTGTGTCCGACCAGAGAGTGTTTGACAGCGAGATTTGATCTGAAAGTAAACAATTCTATAGATTATTTCACGGGTCACAGAGAGGAAAAGCACCTCCCTTAACAGACTGCTTAGATTCAGTGACCTGTCAGGCACCAGGAGACCAGGGTGTCCATCAGTACCACGTTACCCCTGAGCGAGACTCAAAAGAGACTATGCTAAGCCTCCCCTCCCCTTTCCTCTTCCCAAGCTGTCTTCTTCCTCTAATTCTTCCTTTTCCTCATTTCCAGTTGATTCCCTGTGCCAGAAAGTTGGAAATTTCTAACTCTAATTCATTTCAATGCCTTCTCTTATCTTTTTGCTTTCTTCTAATTCCACCCTCACAAGCAAAGAGAATTTGGAAGTTCACAGGATTTTAGGCATTTCTGAGATATATATTCGTTGGTTTCTAGGTTTAGATAGTAAGGGATGCTAATTTTTGAATTTGTAAGGAAGACAAAAGAGTAAGTCCAGACTACTACTTTGGTCTGAGTTTGTTTGTTTGTTTTGTTTTGTTTTGTTTTTGTTTTGGGAGTGGAAAAGCTTTTGGGACATGAGTTGTGAAACCTGAAGAACAAAAATGATGTGTGACATTAATACCATCCCTAACCTTTCCAGGCACATACCAACCCAACTTCACATCTTCCCAGCTAAGGTCTCTCATTGATAGTTCTCCTAACTCAGCTAAGGCAAATGGTCTGTCTGGGGAAGGTTGAAAATGCTTGTGTATTGATGACAAGTTCTTATCTATCAATTATGGTTCAGAAGGGTAGAAAAGAGAAAGATGTGAGGGCCTTAAGAATGACTAGGAATTGAGGTCAAACATTGGTACTGACTTGTTTTTTGTGACTCTGGATCCAAGAGGCCAAGAAAAGGAAAGAGCTCTGTGTCAGCCCTTAACCACATCTCTAAATCTGACCTAATCCACATAATTAATACTGACTTTAGCACCTTCAATGAGAATTTGCTCTATTGTAAATGAGTTGAAATACAACTAACTCATGACAACCAGTTTTGAGAATCAGTTGAGATGCCTGTGAGAATTATTTGACACCTAGGTACCAGCCTAGAAATATTATTTCTCAGCCAAGGAAAGATGACTTCAAGGAAAACTCTTACACTCCAAACCAAATCCTTAAAATGTGTAATTTTCCTTGAACTAGGAATCTAAGAGTTTCAAGCTTCTGTAAGGCCCAACCTAGTAAAAGTGAAGTATGAAATCTACCCAGAGGGAGAGAAGCACACAAATCATAGTTTGTCTATGGCTTATAATTACTGAGGGATAGATCTGTCTGGACCCTCCTCTATCCAGGTACACAACCTCTAGTTCGTTTTCTCTTACACTTGCTTTTCAGTTTTCCCTGCCTTTTTCTTTCAGGTGTATGGCCTCCTCCCATTACAGGTAGCCTTTAGAATCACACAATGGCCTTACTACCTTTCTCAATTGTTGGGCTCAAATCTAGAGGACCTTCCCTTCTTCAAATCCTCACACTTTTTTCCTTTGCTTCCTGCCCCAAGCATGGCTCATCCAGCATTTTGCTGGTTTCCCATTTCCTCCCCTATTGCCAGTTTTCTTTTCATTTATTAACATAGGGTTCAGTTCCGGATCCATTTCTCCAACTTGCCCTTATCAATTAGATGCTCAAGAGTGGTGAAAGCTGGGGAATACAAAACAACACCCACCCATTCCCAAGGAAACATAAACACTTAAGAAAGAGATGGCTCTAAGGGATGAGGGTGGGGATAGTGGGCAATGGTGCAGATTCTTCTCAAATGAGCTAGGAAAGTCAGGCCCTATGTTTTCTACTGGAAATAAGTCTGCCTGAGCAGCCCAGAACAAGAAGTAGAGGATGGAGGGAAGGAGAAACTGGGAAACAGAGGAGGGGAAGAGATGGATATGAATCTCTGAATCAAGTCCAAGACGCTGTTCTCCTTTCCCTTCTAATACTCCCTCGCTTTCTACTCCCTCACCCAACCCTATTCCGGTGCCTGCAGCAAAGAGGAATGAAATGCTTTATCGATTAAACGATTATTCAGGCGATTTAACTAATAAAAGAGCTCATCGATCTCCTTGAAATTACATTATTTATAGACAGCTTGTCAGTACATGAGTACTCCAACAGATACGGATGCCAGGCACTTCAGAGGCCCTACCTGCGGCCCCATCTTCTCCACCAGTATCAACTACGGTGAGCTCCCATCCTGTCTCGTGTCTCCTTTTGCACAGTTCAAAATACATTCTTCCCATTCCCCGTACCCCAAACTCCTTCGCGGTTCCTGGCCTCGCCTTTTCCCTTCTGAAACTTCTGGAATCATAAAACCGACGTCTTTTTCCTAGCGGCAGAACTACAATTTGGTTTTGGGGCTATTTGTGAGAGCGATGTTAGGATAAGGGACAATGGGAGGTGACTGGGGAGGGATTGAGAATTAGGATAGTAGAAGCTATTGAAATGAAATGCCGAGGATAGAGACATACCTCAGTCTGCTGGGAAACCAATACCCTTCTCTTCCCCCTTCCCTACTCCCTGTATGTCCTCACCTTTTCACTTTAGATCTATGACCATCAGACAGAACGGGCTATAAAAGTGACTTTAGTAAATATTGTAGTCTCCGAAGAAATCTTTGACCTACAACTTTCTCCGCTCTGAAAAAGTGTAGAACCATACTAGAGATACTGCCTTTTCTTTTTTTTTTCTCCTCTCCACTTCTCTTCTCCTCTCCTCTTCTTCCTCTTCCTCTCCCTCCCTCTTTTCTCCCCGCCTCTTCCTCCCTTGCTCTCTGATCCTTCCTTCCTCTCTCCTCTTGGATCAGAGGATCCAGAACCATATGTTTTCTCTTAAAGATTTCCGGGACTCCCATCACCACCCCCTTCCTTCTTTTTTCCCTTCTTTTCTCCCTCCCTTCCTTCTTTTCTCCCTCCCTTCCTTCTTTTCTCCCTCCCTTCCTTCTTTTTTCCCTTCTTTTCTCCCTCCCTTCCTTCTTTTTTCCCTTCTTTTCTCCCTCCCTTCCTTCTTTTTTCCCTTCTTTTCTCCCTCCCTTCCTTCTTTTTTCCCTTCTTTTCTCCCTCTCTTCCTTCTTCTTCTTCTTCTTCTTCTTCTTCTTCTTCTTCTTCTTCTTCTTCTTCTTCTTCTTCTTCTTCTTCTTCTTCTTTCTTCATCTCCCTCCCCCTCCCATTCTTTCTCCACCCCTCAACTCCCCTCCCCCCCATTCTAGTCCTCATCTCCGTTATTGTTGTCAAGGTTGTTGCTCAGGCTGATCACTACTGGCATATGGCTTGTCCTCAAGGTTCCAGTGTTGCACAGAGACTAAGATCGATAATTGATACCTTTTCTCTCTTTGCTTCCTCAGGAAAACCCAATTCAACTTCTGCACACAGTGAACTCACGGGTGTTTAGCAGCCACAGTTAGAGTGGAGGAGCCAGCCTAACACCCCCAGGCCCTGTATGTTGACTTTCCCTTTGAAAATAGTTGCCTTACCTAATCCCTTGGAGATCCAAAAGATACACCCCAGACAAATTGATCAATTCAACTCAACACTTAGGTAAAAATGAAAGCACCTGGTTTTTTAAATTAACATTTGGCTATTCCTAGTTAGCTACACTACCCGCCCCCCCCCCAAAAAAGAGAGACAAATAAACAAAAACCTCACAAAGGACATCTTTACTCTTTATCTGAGGTTGGAATTTAGTTCTTTCCTTAACTTGTGGATCTAAACACATTTTTAGAATGCATACATATGTTATAGGATTTTTCATATATTTAATTTATAAAATGTGGATACACAATATGAACACTCACATATAAACATTTTAGTGAGCACAATATAGAAATACTCCATTATTTTATAGGCATTCATAATACAAAAAATCAAAACGTATTTTACATGCATGCATCTATATTCTATAGGTTTTCATGCATAGGCACGTCTATATTAAATACACAAAAAATGCAGGATATGTATGCATATTTTAGCATGAACACATCTACACACTGTAGGTAAAGACACACAAGTGTGTGTATATATATATATATTTCTTATCTTTGTATATACATATAATATATATGCATATAATGCACGTGAATAGCCTATATGTATTCACGTTTTTAAGTATACATTCAAAACCAACTATAAATCGAGAGATCTGTCGGGATATTTAATGAATATTATGTATATATAGTTAAGCTTGTTTCATAGTTATGCATTACAACTCCCTATAAAAAAAAAAAGAAACTCAGTCCTACCTGTTCTACCGGTCCTGGAAGTCGGGTAGTTTTTCTCTAATTCCATTCTGATTTTTCAGGACTTGGTGGAATGGACAGGGAAAAAAAGTTTCCACTTTTTTTAGGGTTTTTTTTTTCTAAGGGGCTGCTTGCAGGTCGGAATAATTCAACTCTTCCGCTCCCCGTCGAGCTTTTGCAGCTGATCACTGAGCTGAAACTAAACGTTTTAGGTGGAAAAAAAAGCCTCCGAAGGAACCGTGAAATGATTAAGGAACTAAAGAGCTTCTCGCCATGTGAGATCATGTCCTGTTCTCTAAAACATCACAAGATGTCCCCAGACGCATCCAAAACCCAAGAAACTCTGACATCGTTTCTAGCAAGAATCAAAGTTTGTTTGCAACCAACTGTCTGAAAGTATGACTTTAGATGTTTACAGAGCACTGTTTGGGCAATCAGAGAAAGATGACTTTACTATATTGAAAAACAAACAAACAATCTCACCACCACCACCACCACCACCACCACCACATATCTAAAGAGCTTTTATAGATTGGGGGTGGAGGGAGACTTTTGCAAAGGAGGGGTGGGGGGGAAGGGAAGGATTAATAAACTTTTCAACAAAACCGACTCCTATAATCATCAGAAAAGGCGAGCTGAGAGAAACATAGCTGAGTATCGTTTTCACTCGTTTTATGGAATGTTATTTCCTACTTCTTCATAACGTGTGTGTGTGAAGTCAGTGGAAGCCGAGGAGGTCGAGTAGAGGGGTTTAATCTTCCAGGGACTCAAATGTCTTCTTATTATCCCATGATGCCATGCATCGTCGTTTAAAACTAGAGATGTTGTTACTGCTGCTCAATTGTGGCCCAATTTCTTACTTTAGCGAAACAACAGCTTTTCAAATACGATCATGAATGAGTAGAAAGCCCAAAATCTGCTATGGTTAGCATTTTTTTTAAAAAATGAAACAAATTTCTTTTTAAAGAGAGGAAATGAAGGATATTAATTGGAGCTGAGGATTTATCGTATTACTCTGAATTAATTTTAAAAGCAAAGTTCTGAGAAGAGTGTGTAGCTTCTTTGTGAATAACCTCTTTAGGGCCCACATAATGCTACTGGATAAATCGAAAATCTTCCTCCTCGGCCCCCCTCCCCCAATTCATCGTATAGGTAAAATAAAAATCTCCCTTCCCCCTAGAAAAAGTTTGTGGTACTTTCTCTGTCTGACTTCAGACACTTCATTTTATAAAGACTTTCCCTTCAAGATTATTTTGAGAATATAAAGGCCAGATTGTTATATTCAAATAAATACTATTTTATATATTTCCTTATGACTAGTTCTTGACTGTATTTATTTATATTTAGGTATGCATAAGAGTATGTATCTATGCATATATATATCATAGGTAAACTACACAGACAAGTATTATGATGGATTAAGCCTTGCCTTTTGAGAAAAATCAAATACCAATTTCAAAGTAATTGCTTTAAAATACTTTGATTTCTTTAATTCTTTTAGTAAATCTTATTAATTTTGAAATATTCTTGCATGTCTAAAATGTACTTGTTCCCTCAAGTCAGCTAAATTTTTTTCTATTTTGCCATTTCAGCTGAACTTGGTATCAAAATAGTTTCTTAGTGTAGACCCTTATTTTTCTTGAGTTCAAAATAGGTTGATGCTTCACTGAATACAGTTTGAGAAAAGTGAAAACTCTTCTCCTCTAGCATATTTATTGCATAAAACGAGTAAAAGCTGGTGTTGATTCACTGGTAGCTGATACATTTATGCAAAATGTTTTCCCACTTATGCAGAGGAAAAGAATGTCCTAGAGCAATGAGTTAAACTAAATACCTGTCCTTAGAGTTAAGGCATAAAAACAGAGAGTTAAAAAATAAGCAAAAAATATGCCACCTTTTACTGTACTGTTCAAACATAAAAGTTCATTATTATATGGTAGAAAACAATGATAAAAATGCACCTGCATGAAAAGCAATGTAATTTCTTAATTCATCTTAATTAAAGTGATCTGATTTTTTAAAAATCATTTCAAGCCTAGATATTTACCATGACCATTCTCCCAAACAAGGAAGCTTTTATTTCTTCCCAACCCTCCTTTCTCTGACACATGAAATATGCTTTCAACAACAACAACAACAAAAAAAAAAAAAAAACCTTGTTTTGGCAGCAAAATACTTTTTGCCAAGGAATTATTTGTGGTGTGTGAAGGAGGTTTTTTTTTTTTTTTAATTTAAATAAAGATTATGCAAATTGTGCATCTTGGAGATTAGGATCCATACCATGCAGAAACATTTGTCTCAGTTCATTTTGACCCCAAATGTGGTACAAGCCATCCCTTGAAGTTCTTGACCCTCTCCTGTATATAAATATACCCATTTAAGTGGAAACTACTTCCCCACGTGTATTGTGCAAATGAAGGAAAATCCTGAAAAATCTCTTCCCTCTTTACAACAATCATTTCAGTGGCTACAGTTTTCAGAATTAATTAATGTTCAGAAAAGTAACCTCACCAATCTTTGTAGGCTAGATATTTGAGGGGAAATAGGGGGAGGGAACATAATTTATTTCAATTGCAGGTTAAACAATACTTTGATGTGTGATTTAATTTTTAAAAAATAACCATATCAAGTAACAGCTAAATAGTTTAGTAATGATTTTCATACTTTATGGAATTTAAACAATTGTAAAAAGGCCGTGAGGTTCACTAGAATACCGGGTATGTTTTTCGCTGAGATAAATATTTCGCTGAGATACATATTTGGGGGTGAGGGGTGATTTAGTTTCTCACTTCTTTCCTCCACTAATCCTTTTTTTTTTTTCATTCTCTTGATACTTATACAAAATATAAACATGTTTTACTATCTTTCACTAATTTTGAGACGTCTGCTCCTCCTCGATTCAGTTTTAGCAAAGTTTCCTTCCCTTAAAACGTGGTGGTGTGGAAAAGAAATCCTGCAAAATGCAAACTTCCCATTCGCCCAGTTCTTAAAGATAGGTGTCGGAGAATTCTTATTTAGCACTGAATTGAATGGGAGGTGAGGAAGATGGGAGAAATTATAATTGAGAAGGATAAAAAAAACCTTTTTAAAAAATTACATTTCAACATGTCGCTTTCAATTTTATTTATTTTTTTTTTTTTACTTTTTCAGATTGCACGATTGCCGTCCTTTTGTGGGGAGGCGAGGTCCTTTTTTGTCTTTTTCTATTTTTGGTAAGGGCACCAACCTTGGTGTAGCTGTGCTTAATAACCCGCAGCTAGCTTTATCATCATCCCGGAAGTGTTCGGGAGAGGCACCAATGGCTAAAATCAGAAATATTGAATTTGTAACAGAAAAAGATAATCGATTTCCAAATAACGCAAAGAGGAATCGTTTTCTCTTGGGTGACAGAGGAGTCCACTCCTATTTTGAGGCTTTACAGCAGCACTGTGAACAGTATTAATACGACCTAAAGTAGGACTTCCTTTAAAAGCATAAATCTGTGCAGTACTGCAGTCTTGCTTTGTGCCCGCTAACAGTTGTAGATGTGTCTTTTTGCCCACGATTACTCCCCTATGCCAGGATAGCTACTATTCATACTTTTCCCCACAATGCAAAAGTATTTATAATAGTGAAATCCCGTGTCTGGGATATAGGAAAAGCAGTGCTTTACGTTCTCGTTGCAAATTTATCTTTGCTCAATTGTTGCCTATTTCACTAGCTGAAGAGGGGGGAACCTACAACCGTTTGTTTCACTGGTTTTCACAATTATCTCTTCTTCATCTGGCGAAAATTACGAATGTTTTCATTGAAATTAAGTTTTTGTTTGACAATCAGAAGCAGGAAAGGGTGGAGTGGCTCATGGACAGCCGGGGTGGGGGGGGGGGGGGGGGAGAGAAGAAGGTGAGGGGTTTAGTTCGTGAAAAAGAAACAAAATAAAAACCGTAGTCAAGGCAACACCAGGATTTGACAATGTATATGTTGGTTTTATGGTGTTTTTCCCCACTAAAGAATTGGAAAACATGTTAAATGTATTTTAAATGTAAATAGAGAATGCCCTAAAAATTCGATCCTTCGTTTTTCCCTGAAGTTTTAAATTCCCCCAAAAACCTACCCACCCTCCCTAAGTGAGAGATGGAATAAAAACATTCTCTTTGTTTCTTTTAAAAATAAATGCATCTATGTATGTGTATTTGTTTGCATTTTATGTTTTCGGTTTCTTAATCTCTACTTGACTGGAGTATTTAAAACACTTGAATTTGAACAACTTCAACAATGTTACACCGGATTCAAAAAGCTGCCGCCGAACCCAACACCTATTCCCAATCCCCTGTTTCTGTTCTGTTTCTTTGCTTACCCAGACCACCAATACTCTCGACTGCAGCAAGGGCCTGGTTTGGATTGCTGCTTATTCCCTTTACCTTTAGGTCCTTTAAGTCTAGGGAAGAAAACTGTTGATATTTCAAAAAAGCTGTGGCCTCTTCCCCCTTTTCTCCCTTCCCTTGATTTCCCACTCATAAAATTCCTAAAAGTGAGAAATAGACCTCTAAGCGAATTTATATACTCATTTAAGCAGACATCTGCACGCCAGCTTGCGGTGTTCTGATCATCATCATTTGCCTTTGGACTTGAAGCCTAGCAGAATTCAGCACATTTTCTTGCAATCCCGAGCGTAATGGCCACTGTCTTCCCAGAGAGGTGGTAAATCAGTTCCCTCTCGTCCTCCCCCTCTTCCCAATCCCTCTCCCTCCTTACACACAGCCAGTAGCAGACACGCGCACTTTGGGATCAGGACACTGCTTCTTGTCAATTGCCTGGAAGCCCAAAGTGGACCCGTGCAAGGGCCCAGCAGGAGTAAAAGCAGTACGAAAAGAAGCGGAGGGTCTGGGCGCGCTGGGGAGCCAGGAAGAGCCGGACGTGTGGCAAGGGTCCCTGGGGCTGCCCACCCCCTCCCGCACCCCCCTCCCTTCCTCTCTCCCCCCTGCCGCGGCAACGTGTGCTCTAAGGGGCACACACCAAGGCCTTGCAGACACATTGAGGCAGTAGCCAGGACAGGTGGGGGAAGAGAGGAGGGGGGCCAGAGGTGGAGGCCAGGAAAGGGGACCTCCCAGTTAAAAAGCTTCAACAGAAGGGAAAGAAAAGCTCCTCGGTGAGGTTCATTCAGTTCTACAGTGCCCCCGGAACAAAAGGAAATCAAAAGCAGGAAGGGAAGGAATGCAGACATCTTCAGAAATGCTTCTAGCCGGGCTCGGATCACTGCGGAGGAGGGTGGGCGCACTTTGAAGTTTCAGCCGGAAGAAAAAAAAGGGGGGAACCCCCTCTTCCTTGTCTTCCTCCCTCCCCTCCCACATACAGAACCCTCCCTCCTGCACCTCTAGCTGAGAGGACAGTCACGCCCCCAAACGTGCCTGTTCCCTCGGCTGTCCTCTTGGCCTCAAGGTAACCCCAATCTCCAGACCTGGTCTGGAGTCCTGCCGAGGACTTGGCCTATTGAAAAAGCAGAGGATTCCCCTTTCGCCTTTTTTCGTTGTTTTTCAGTTCCACTAGTCCCTGCCACCACCTTGGCAGTCAGAAAGTTGAAACCAAGGGCAGGAGCTGTCCGAGGCCTGGGCTGACCGAGATGCAACCGCAATCACAGTAAGATTGCTCCCTTCTGGGTCAGTTTTGCTACCTAGTGCAACACTGAGCAAGTTCTAACGCTCTTTGGGTCTCAGGGTCCTATTATGCAAAATGCGGGGGTTGAACTAGTCGATCCCTAAGATCCCTTCCATATCTCTAAAGCTTGTGATTCTGTGAACTTCTGGCCCTGCAGATTCTAACGCTGAGAATTGCTTTCCCTTCTACAGTGAAAGGGAAGTTTGCGGGGTTCGCTTCCATTTCCTTTCCTTCTTCCCCACCCCCACCCCTACCCATCGCAAACACACACACACACACACACACACACGCACGCACGCACGCACGCACGCACGCAAGCACACAAGCGCATATTTGTTATCTAAACTACTTATGTGGGAAAAGAGGCCAGGGGAAGTGGGGGGAGAAAGGGGCGCGAAGGGGAGAGAATGGGAGGGGGCGGGGAAAGGCACGGGGCCGGGATAAGAAACTGGAAGAAGGAGGTGAGGATATCAGCGTGGAAGTGATAATGACCTTCTTCCCGGAAGGAGATTTTAGTCCTCCTAGTCTTATCTCTCCACATTCCGCTCCACCCCCACACCCAGATCCTGGAGCTTGGCAGGTAGAAAAGCAGGTGCCTCGAAAATATCCTAAAAAACGATCTTTGAGGGCCTCGGCCTCTTCCTCACTATTGAAGAGAACCATGTTAACTTCAATGACCTTGGGCCCCGAAGCCATGGTCCTGATATCTGGCGGGAGGCCTTAAGTTTCTTAGCAAGCTAGCCCAGCAAAAGCTAGGGAGTTGGGGTCGGGAACTATTAATCCTTGGCCCAGGCCCAGATTTCGCCACCAAAAATTCTCCCTAGCCAGCATGCATTAAAGGGGTTTCATTGTCGGAGGGGTGCAGTAGGCCAGAGGGAAGCCAATATCTCAAGTGCTCCTCAATTCATACCCACCCACAGTCCTCAGAGGAGGGCAGAATTCGGAACCTAAATCCGGGGTTAACCAGGCTCCTGTATCAAGAGTCAGAGACAGTTTCCCCTCCCGGCTTTGACCGTGCGATTTATCCTTGGACTGAATTCCCTCCTTTACTTCTTTCTTATCCTTCAGCTTCCCCCGGCACTGAGACCTGGGAATAGCGAGTTTAGAAGGTTGAGTTGGAAGAGTTACTTTCGGAGAGCTGATTCAAAGGCATAGCCACTTTGCCCGAAATAATTGCACGCTGCCGGAGGCCAATTTACCAGTGATTTAGCTCTGCCAATCAATCAATCAATCGGCCAATCGGAAAACCTACCCCCCGCATCTCCCAGGCTGACTCTGCTAAGCTTGAAGTGACCTCGCGCTCCAGGAAGGCGCAGTTCCTAATCAACACTTTCGAATAGAGAGGATTCCCTAGGCCGGGGAGGTACAACGCTGTATGAAAATGAACATTTTGTCATTTTTCTTCAAATCACATTTACGGGTCTCTAATACAAACCAAAGAATTCGTACTCGTGGCAAGCCGAGAGAAAGGGAGTGACGTTTGAACGCAGTGTCCCAGCTAATAATACATGCCAGAGACGTGCTTACATCTTTTATTCTAAGTGTTTTAAATGGTTGAAAGCAAAGACTTCTAAAAATCGCAGCACGTGCTGATAATGCATTGTGGAGAAATGTAAAAAAGTAAGATTAAAACACCCACGGAATTGCATTATGACTACCTGTGTGACAAAATCTAGTTTTTCCTTTTTTGTTTGGGGGTTGTAACTTAAGATGTTATAGAGAAAGTGTTCAAGTGACAAAATATCTGATTTGTTTGGACTGATTAATTTCAATTTAAATACAATAAGCAGTTACTAACCTTTGATTCTGTAATACACTTATAGATAGAGAAACTATATTTTCATGTGTCTGCCTCTCTTTGATGTTTTTATAGAACATGTGTTCCTGTAAAGTTAAATCTGTAATCTTCAATTTAAAAAAAGACCCACACAAAACGTGCTTTTAATTGTAATTAAAATATTCTGAACGTTATAAGTTATAAGAAAACAATGATTTTTAAAAACTTCTATGAACCTTAGTTTAAGGACTCACAAAGCCTTTTTGCATTTAAATTTTGACTTAATTATGTCATAACTTTTATATTAGAAAGTTATTCTGAATCTATTCTATTTCCAGTAATGCAATAGTTTTTTTTTTTTTTTCCTTTCTGGATATGTTCTTTAAAATATAAACCACCATTTGAATTTGTTTCAACATAATACAACTGAAGATAATTTGCTTCTACAAACTTTTGGAACATAGAAATGAATAAATTCCCAAGGGATTTTAAAATCCAAGTTAGTAGTCAGGCAAAATGATTCATATGCTTTTAAAGATATATCAAAATGATCCTACAGCAAAGTAAAGTGATGCACTTAATTAGGCCATATTTTCACTAATTTTATGACCTTTGGTTATATATTTCTATAATAACCATGGTATGTAATATTTTCAATGAATATGTATCACAGCAAACATAAGGTCCTATCCAAGAAGCTTAAGATATAAATCAGCAAAACATCAAATTTTGTTTAAGCATTTACCTAAACCCCAGGCTACTCTTTTTTTTTCTTGTTTTGTTTTACTTTTTTTCCTTTGAAAAGAAAGTGAAGTGGAGAGAAAATAGAGTTGTGTTTGGATAAAGTATAAATTTGTTTAAATAGGTGTGTTTTTTTTAATGATTCTTAAAATTAGCTACTAAGCAACTATTTTTACAATTTGCACGTTATTACCAACCAATTTCTTTAAAATTTAATGGCCAAATGGAAGTAATTTTTTTTAAAAAAATCAAATTTCCCTTTATTCTAAGGATCTTTGATATGAATGTTATGAGCCTCAGAGATACCAAACTAAATTCCTAGTAATTTCTTGAAATGTTACAGGTAGAGTTCCAAAAGAAAAATAACACTTAACAAAATTACTTTTTCACTACATTTTTGTCCCTCTATGTTCCATTAAGGGACTAGGGCCCTACTGATATTTTCAGTTTTATAAAATAAAATTCCACCCATAAAACCATGCCCTTGTAAAAACTTTAAATTGGTATTTAAAGATCATCTATGTAGAAAAATACTTTGTTTTTAAAGGCTTTTTAAAATATCAAACATTTCTCATGAAAAGTAATAGAAATGCCCCTTTTTTTCTCAATGAGAATTCACCAGCAACAAAAGAAAACACTAAGAAGTTGTATTTTAAAATTATTATTCATTAAGCAAAATGTTAGTTTCTTTTTTAAGAGATCTTTTATTCATGAGTCTTTACAGATTTCCTAGAAAACAACCCAAGAAATATATACTCAGATGCTCAAAGTATTTTTAGTACTGTATGTCTTTGTATAAGTAAAGCTCACCTGTACATAGGTAAAATCACTTGTTATCTACGCATAAATATAATAAAACTCTCTTGCCATTTAATAGCATTGGACCTTAAGACAAATCCAAATGTAAAAATATAGCTTGAAGAAATTTCGGGTGAGGGTAGGATGGATTTACTGCCAGAAATTGGTGACTGATGTCCCATACTCTTCTCTACATGCATCTCATGAGGTAAAATAAAGGCAATTTTTAAAAAAATTATAGCAAATATAAAAATATTTATAGGCTGTATGAAAAACATTTCCCTGGATTTTACCCACAGCAAAAGAGTTAGCTTAAACCAGGTCTGACCTTTTGTCTTTTGACCTCTGATGCATGAAATTAGGTAGCAAAAGAAAATATAAAGAAAAGGCTTTTTATTAAAAACAAAAACTAAAAAACAAGAAAAACACAAATGCCTGACAACACTCATTGCATTAGATCATAACCATAAAAATGGAAGTGTTTTGTTTATGATCCCTTATTTATTAGGCAAATGACTTAGTTTTTTTTTTCCTTTATTTGAAGAAAACCTAGGTGCACAAACCTTTTAATTAGGAAGGGATTTATATCTAGTGTTTGGTTACTTCTTTGGTTATACCATCTTAAAAACATTAGTTCAGGCATTTTTCTTTTAAAAAAACTAAATGGTGACTTTTAGGAGTTATAAATGATAACATTTGCCTAGCAAATATTCTTTTTGTTCTCTATATGCATTGTTTTCAGTCTGAAAAGGATGTCAGGAAATCATTTAACCCATCTACATGTTTTTAGTTTTGGAACACATCTGAACTATTCTAGACAGATTGTAATTGTAAAGACTTTTTGAGAAGGATGATTTTCCAACCTTCCACGTTATCCCGGCTCTTAGGAACATTTTCCTAATGTTTGTTATTCACTTCCTCAGGCTGCAGTTTAAGACTGGTTTCTCTTGTTTTGCCCTTAGGGGAGAAAGGGAACAGTTGATCACCATTCTCAGTAGATTTTTTTTTTTTCATATGCAGTTTGTTTCAATTCTGTCACTCTGTATAGAGATGGCATAAATATATGCTCAGATGCTACATTCCTGGATGAAGTCTGGGAAGTAAATCTCCCTTGTTTCATATGATTGAAAGAAAATATTGTAGAGGACTAGAATGCAGTAGTTTTGTATTCTCATTCCCTACAAAAATTCTCTGGATCTCCAGAACTTGCCAGTCCTACTATATACACTATTTGCTTTGCCTACACTCTAGGAAAGCAGCAGTTGAAAGCTGCTTTCCTCATCAAGCACTAATACAGAGGGGAGACTGTGAGATGGAAGATCTTGTCCTTTCTACATTCAGGATGATGCATTGCTAATGCCTTCCTAGGATTGAAAAACAGAAATAGACTCCACCCACTACAAATTCATGCTGTTCAACTTCAATCTGGTCCTCACCATCCCTTGGCAACCCAATTATTTATCTTTCATTGACTCCCTCGCAGTCTTTTCAGAATGGCTGTTCCAGAGTTTCTCCTCTCCACTCAAGCCCCCAGTTTTATCCCCATCTCCTTATGTTCACTTTCTATTTCATTCTCAGCCAACTAAGAAGATTTATCTTCTACTGTACATAAATTCTATCATTTAACCGAATCTTTCGCCCCCAGTAGTCCTATTTCTACAATTATCTTCCCATTCCTCTTTTCAGTAATAGAAGAAACATCCTTTCTCCTTAATAAAGCAAACCTTTTCACCTGTGTTCTTACCCCCTTCCCTGCTTTTGGAAATGTGCTTTCTTAACTATCTCTTCTGCAGCATTTTTAATCTCTCCTTTTCCACAGGTCTCTTCCCTTAAAATATTAATTCATTTGTAATGGAAGGGGGAAGGGGATATATTGTGCTGGGACTCAATTTGTTGCAAAGGAAGTATATTCCTAGCTCGAGCCTTTTCCCTCACCATATACAAAATACTACTCACAGAAGAGGCAAATGACAACCAACTAATAAAACAATTAATTAAATCATACTAACAAAACATAACAAAAAGTTCCTGTAATTAAATTAACCTCATAAATCTCATGAAGTAAAAATGGAGCAGGTGAAGAAAATGAAGAATCTCTGAGTTGTTGCTAGAACAGCTATATCATTGGTCTGCTCAGTTATCATTGGGTAAGATTTCCTCTTAACTTAATTCCACCACCAACTCCAAGAAGCTCTGATTCTTTAGCTTTGATTCCTTCAAGAACGGATGTCCACTACTCAATGTCTCCTATGAAGCTAATTTACTATCTGATTAAGCTCTATTTTCCTTATTTATGCTTCAAGCAAGACCTTTCTCAAAACATTTTAAATGGGAGATTGGTGGGGGTGGAGATTGAGGAAAGGGGAGATATAATGCTCTGCTGCTATTTCTGTCATAAGAGTTAAGCCTTTGCCCTGTTCATCCATTCAACAAACATTCATTCAGCTCCTATTGAGGCATGTAGAGATGGAAATGCTAGGTGTTCACACATGAGTTTTTCTTCCTTTAAGGAAACATTTGCTTAACTATTACAATCTCAACCAATTACCACTCTCTCTCCTTTTCACTTTCAAATCTCTTGAACAGGTGGGCTACCTCCACTGTTCCACTGATTTATGAAAACAATCTCCAAAGCCTGGGAGAATTCTTAAATCTCAGAAGCTCTTTAGATATGGCCAGTTAAGGGATGCTTTTATTTTTTTTCCCTAGATCAATGCTCACTCCTCTTGAGATCTTACATTACCAACATACTTCAAAGGTTCTACAAAATTGGCACCTGTCAAATCAACAGTTTCAGATGAACTTTCTCCAAGTAATCTAGCACTTTCATCGTATTTCAACACTAAACTGTGTATGTGGGGAAGGAGGCAGAAGGGGAAAGAAGGGATGTATTCTTCTTTATCCAGTTCAGATAAGAATAAGAATAAGAGATACCTACTTTCCCTACCTCTATCCCTTCCTTTATGTTCCTGTACTCTTCTTCTCAATGGCCCTATTGATATAAAACGCTTAAGTCTCTCCCCTTTGTTCTTATTTTTTCCTAGTGTTTTCTTTTTTGTCTTGATTTTTTTAAGTTTTACAAAACAGAAAGTTCTGTGCTTGTCTTGTTTAACCCCCTCTATGATCCTCAGATGCATTAGGAATATAAAAGAATGTTTTTTCTTCTTCTCTCCACATTAGAATATAAGTCCTTCATTATTATTTAGTTACTCCCAGATGCTCTATATATATATATATATATATATATATATATATATATATATATATGTTTCTGTTTACTCTTCTGTTTGCATTTAAAATTTCTGCTTGGTTGTGGTTCTTCATCAGCTATATTTGAATGTCCTCATTGATTTTGAGTATGGTTTCCCCCATCTGGAGGTAGAATGTTATCCTTTGTTATACATACTTTGTAAGTATTTTGCCCTTTGAAATATCGTATCTCAAGATTTTCTTTTCTTTATGTTGTTTCTTACCAAGTCTTGTGTGATCTTGACTGGTACTTGAACTCTTTTTCTTTAGATTCTTATAATATTTGTATTTCTTTTATTTTATATTATTATACAACATGTGTGTAATAATAATATCATTTAAAATAAAAATATCTGCTTTAAATTTTGTTTGTTTAACACACATTTTCTTCCAATAAATACTGTCCATTCAGTCAAAACTGGGGGAAAAACAAAACAACATGGATAGCAATCTCACTCCATTAAGGCAGCAATTTTTTTTCTTTCACTCAGAAGATCTGGATTTTGGCTATGACATTCCTGAGTGTTTCTATCTCATTGTTTCTTTCAGGGCTTAATCTGAATTCTCTACTTTCGCTTTGAACTCTGGTCTCATAGATTTGGACAATTTTCTTGAAATACGGGTTATCTTGATTTTTTTTGTTTAGTCATAGTTTTCAGGGAATCTGATTTTTAAACTATTTTTTCTTAACCTATTTTCTAGGTGGGTTTTGATAGTAGATATCTTATATTTTCTCCTGTATTGTTCAGTACTTTGGTTTCTATTGACTTCTAATTTTTCTAATCATCTTATGAGCCATTGAGTTCCATTTTAGCTGTGTGCCTCTGGGGAAGTAATTTACCCATAGTCCCCTCAACTTCCTCATCTTTAAATGAATTAGAGAAGGAAATGGCAAACTACTCCAGTAATTCTGCCAAGAAAAACCTCCAAAAAATGGATATGATTGAATAACAATACTACCCTTCAGGTAAGGTTTCCTATTTGCTCTAAGCTGTTTGATATTTTCCTTTCAATTTACTCTTCCCAACTATTAATTGTATTATTTTATTTAATTTTTTGCTTCATTTCTTCCATTCATTCTTAAAACTTGTTTTTTATGTTACAACTTGTTTTTATGAAGTTCTGTTTGTAGTTACTGTGGAATTATTCTCTTCTTCTGGGCCTAGTATTTTTTTTTTTCTGTTTATTCATCTGCAGAGATCTTGGTTTGAGATTTTGTGCCTGGACCAGTTCCCTTTAGCATTCTTAGGTGAATTATATAGCTCTTATAGAGTTCTATTTCCTCTGTATTATGGATGTTCCTACCATTGCCAGTTTGGATGTGACGGCTGATTGTAACCCCTACCTACTCTTTACTTTAAATTCTGGGTACTAAGTTTCCAGATAGCCATTATGGATTTAGCTGGTCTTTTCTGTTTGCACATTTCTCAACAGAGAAATGCTTAATAGGTGATTCATCTGTAGTAACTTTAAAGAACACCAATGGAATGTTAGTGATTATGATGAGGTTTGAGATCATCAAACTACTACTACACAATACTACAGGAAACATGGCCAATTTAATCCCAGGACAATACAAATAATTTGGAAACTGAAGGGATACTCATCAATTGAGGAATGTCTGAACAAGTTAAGAGGTGTGTGTGTGTGTGTGTGTGTGTGTGTGTGTGTGTGTGTGTGTATAATAGACCTTTTAAGTTCAAACCTACCTTCAGAGACTTACTGCCTATGTTACCACTGGCAGATCATTTATTCCTTTTTGCCTTAATATCTTCATTTGTAAAGTGAGCAAAACTTTCCAGTATCTTTGCCAAAGAAGCTCCAAAATGGGTCATAAAAAGTCTGACACAAAATGACTTAACAAGAACAACAACAACAGAAATGAAGGGGACTGATTGTTTCCTTATTGAATGAAACATTCTGTATTCAATTATGTGTGTTTATGTTTATGTTCATGTACACTTTGCTCCTTTAACCAGTTAACATTAAAATGAGGTTCAAATTGGGCTGGACTGGTAAATATTTAATAACCAACTTGCTGACCAAAAAATACCTGTGACATATCTTAAAATTTCATAGGCATTATTGATATTTTCTTAAGATGGAAATGCTCACAATGATTTAACAATTATCTCTTATAAACTATTATAAGCTGGCTTCGTCATATTTTTAAATTGAAGTGTCATCTCCTCCAACCACTTCTTCCTACTTGTTTCCCTGATTACTTGAGAATTTTCCCTTTCTGTCCTCTCCTTTCCTGATCCCCATTCCAGTATTCCTCTTCTACTACTCTTCCATTCTTTTGTTTAAATTATCAACACTTAATAGAGCCAATTTTTCCATGACCTATGAAGGAAGATGCTGTCTACATCCATGAGAGAACTGATAAATAGATTTCATATACATGCCATTTGTGTGTACATATGTATGTAATGGTAGCCATTTCTCAGAATGGAATTGGAGAGAAAAAAGGTTACATGATAACTTTATTATATATTTCAAGTTGTACATAATAGATTTGCAGTTTCATGTGTAAACCTCTTTTTTGTTATGAAAATACTAGTTTTATTTCTTAAGTTCAGAATTCTAAAAAAAATCTATAATAGAACCACTCTCAGGTTTTTTGTGTAATTAGATTCCTTTATGACCCTTGATAGAGTTCTTATAAGATACATGTATCAATATAAACAGTTTATTCCTATGACTGTTCACTTGTGTTTATCAGTTTTTGTTTCTCTTGGCTCCTGTAATTATATTTCAAAGTTTCTTCGCAGCTGTAGTTTTTTAATGAGAAGTGCTTGAAAGTTCTCTCTGTCATCAAAAATACACATTTCTCCCCTCAGTTTTTCTGGGTAAATTATTCTTCATTGTAAACCTAGTTCCTTTGCCTTCTGAAATATTGCATTGTTAAGTTCCCACTGCATTTATGGTAGTGGCTACCAAATCATGTGTCACTAGAATTCTTTCTTTGTAGGACTTTTCCTTTGACTTGAAAACTCTGAAATTTTATGTAATGGTTTTGGGAGTTTTCTTTTGGTTGTTCTTCTCAGGAAGTAATACATGAATTCTTTCTCTTTCTACTTTGCCCTCTGATCCTGAGATATGGAAAGTTTTATGTTATGTTTAAAAAAATAATGTTTAAGATCTTTTTTTGATCATGATTAGAAGAAACAATGATTCTTAAATGCTCTCTCCTCACTCTATCTTCTAGGTCTATTATTTTTGCTATGAGATAACTTTATATTTTTTATTTTACATTTTAAATTTTTCCCAGGCGTTTGGCTTTGTTGTAATATTTCTTTTTGTCTTATAGAGTCATTATCTTCCATTTGGTCCTTTCTCATTTCAGAGAATTTGTTGCCTGTACAAGTAACAACTTGCACATTTTATACCAATGTGTTCATTTTCTTTCCAATTCTTTCTTCTTTCATTTCCTTTCCAGTGTTTTACTCTAATGTTCTCATTTCATTTGTTTAAAAAAAGTTTTTAAAAACCTCTTGATTCATCTCTTGCAGGAATTCTAGCTGAACTTGTGTCCAAGATATGTCCCTCCCCGGCTTTGATGCTTTGCTTGTAGATGTTTTCTACTCAGTCTCTTGTTCTAAATTTTTAACTTAAGCATCCCCCTCATCCTAATAGTTCTTTATGGTGGAATTCTTTTTTTGTTTGTTTGTTTGCTTATTCTTCCAGCATACTTCCCAACTTTGATGACAGTAGGGCTTTGGGTATGTCCTGTTTAGAGCTCCAATAGGCTGCTATTGGTCTTAGCCACGATCAGGCAGCTAGAAAGCTGTGCTACTTCAGAACATGGAATTAAGATTCCATCCCTGGTTATTTCCTATAATTTTCAGACTGGGTTGGAAGCTATAATGATAGTAGCCTGTCACTTCTCCCCTACTCTAGAAGTCAGAGCAACACAACTACAGCTGGCTTCTGAATTTGATCCTTGATTAGTACTCAATCTACAACCTATTAACTATGACCAATCCTCATCCTGAAATGCCTAGGCACACTTCCCTCCCCCCGCCCCCCTCAGTCAAAACTGGGTCTGTGACTCAGCATTGGCGAAAGAGCAACAGAACTTACAGTTGATACCTAGTCCTGAAGCATAAATAAGTTAGACTTCTTTGTGATGAATTTGAGACTTCATCTTGCCTTAAATACAGTGTAGTGTACTGCTAGCAAGATTGCATTCTCGGTGTTCGTAGGCTAAGATGTCTCTTTATATCATCCTAAGCTAGAAAAATGACTCACTAAGATTTTTTTCTTGGATTTATTGGTCATGACTCTGTCTGCTACATTTTCTAGATTCATTTAGAACAGATAGGGGGAAGAACTCTATATTTCTTGCCATTCTGCTATCTCGTGTCACTTGTTTTCTCTTTTCTTCCTCCTTCTTTTAGAAACCTTTATTATTGGTCATTCTGTGGTTATTCTCATTTATTTGTTGGACTTTGTGTAGGAGATCTTGGCTTCCTGAAGATTTTTCACAGAGCTATTCTAATTGAAAGTATCTAATTACATATGTAATTGACAGAAACACACACACACACACACACACACACACACACACATTAACCATTCCTCAATAAATAAATGGTCAGAAGACTATATATACCACAATAATTTCCAAATGTATAAAACTTAAATATAAAAAAGTCATATTATAAAAAAATTAGAATAAAATGGATGGAAGTATTTAAATAAGTATTTTTAAAAAAGGAATTGCAAATTGTAAATAGTCATAGGAGAACAAGTTCTAAATCAAGAATAATATAAACTAAAATAATTTCAGTGTTTTTCCTCACACCTAAGTGTGAGAGGGAAAAAAGATAATAAAAAAAGGAATAGACAATATTAAAGGCACCATGTGAAGACAAGAATACTAATAAGACTGTTGGTGAAGCTCTACATAGGTCAATTGTACTGGATATCAATATGAAAGATATCATTCAAGAAATTAATAGTGTGTGCCATAATATTTTGATTCAAAGAAAGTACTGTTAGGTATATAATCTAAAGGTATTAGGTATATAATCAAAGACCTAAAAAAGGTCCCATATAAACTGAAGTATTCATAGGAGCATTCTTTGTGTTAACAAAGAACTGAAAACAAAGAAGGGGCTCATTAATTGGAGAATGACTAGGGGAAAAAAAAAGACCTGTGATATGGGAATATAATAGAATACTATTTTGCAGTAAGAATAACAAACACAAGGATTTTAGAGGAAAATGGAAAGATGTATAGGAGTTAATGAAGAAAGAAATAAGTACAATTTGCTATAAAAATATATACTATTACATCTAGACAACAATTTATTTAACAAGGCATGAGCTTTCAGGAACAAATGGAGTCCAAGGTTCTCAACACAAGGACCCAGATATTTATGACTTTTGGCTTTTATACAATTTTTACATATCACAAGGGGGAAACCAGAATGCATCAATTAATCTTAATTATGTCAGGGCATGTGCTAATGTCTTGTGAGTGGGAGGTTTTACAGAAAACCTTTGAAGGATATGTCAGTGTTGAGAGGTGAAATCTTTAGTCACAAAATGGAGTCAAAAGAACAATATGTAAAATGAATATAGCAGCATAAAGTAAAAGATGACTACAAGGAAAATATCTAGGAAAGCCTAGATCCTAGAGAAGAAATAATAAAACTTAGTTCACTTCTCATAGCACACACAGGAAAGTGTTAGGGCAGAAAATATGTACATTATACAAAGCAGTCATAGCACTGGGTGTTTTGCTCAATTGTCTTTCTTTCTTTCAAGATGGAGCTTAATCTGAAGTGTTCCTTTCCAGCACGAGAGATGACTGTGCTATTAAAAAAAAAAAAAAACAAAAAACCCCAAAAAACAGAAGACATAAATAAAATGATTTTTAAGTGAATGAGAAGGAATGAACAAATAATGAATCCTGATGGGGATTTTAAAGTGGAAGCAAAAAACTGTGATACTGTGCATTGGCCAAGAGCCTGTTAGATGTAAATAGTCAACATTGGATGTGTTACAGAAAAAGAGACAGACAAATGCAATATTGTTGGAGCTGTGAATTCATTCAACCATTCTAAAGACAATCTGGAAAAAAAGTAACTACAATTTCCAAATCCTTTGACTGATTTCACATCTAGGCCTATACTCCAAGGAGGTTAATGATTTAAAAAGTAAAAAAAAAGTTTCTATATACACCAAAATGTGACAACAAAGAACTGGAAACAAATTTAATGCCTATAGATTGGAGAATGACTAAAATCATGGTAATGAATATGTTGGAATATTGAGGTACTGTAAGAAACGATCAGTATGAAGAATATAGAGAAGTATCAAAAGACTTATAAACTGAGGGAAAGTGAAATAAATGGAACCAGAAAAACACTGTGGCTACAATAATGCAAATAAAATTAACAATAAAATTAAAACTAAATCTTAGAAAATCTCAATACCAAATCTGAACCCATAGAAGAGTTATGAGAAGATGTCTACTTCTTTTATTTACATAAGTTGAGGGAAGAAAGTACAAATGTGCAATACCTTATAATAATGGATTTTGAAGTATTGCCTTGGTTTTGCTCAAATTTTTTTCCTTTTTATTTTTTATTATACAATGTGGCTGTAAGTAAAGGAAAGAGATATTCCAAAATAATAATAATAAAAACAAAAGATGTAAATGAAAATTTAAATTAAAAAAAGATGATTCAATTTAATTGATTTTTTAAGTCTTCATTTTAAGTTATTAGAATGGATTATGTTTCCACTAAGTGACTTAGAATTATAAAATATTGTACCTGGAAAGACTCTTTGATATTATCAAATCCAAATCCTTCATTTTACATTGAGGAAACAGAGACTAATTAGTTTGTGACAACTTGCTCAGACATATGCACAAGTTAGTATAATGTCAGGTGATAATGTCAGAGCATTCAAATTAAAAAAAAAAGATAAACACTGAGTGAGTAACAATGAAAACCATTCTAAGAAGTGAAATGAACAAACATTTATTAAATAAGTACTATGGGTTAGGTACTTGTTACATACTGAGGATACAAATAGACACAAAAAGAAAGACAGTTCTTTCCTTCAGTGAGTTTATTTTTTAATGGAAGAAAATAATAAAGTGAAGCATAAAAGGTTGGGTATAGGTGAAAGTACCATGAAGAAAGAAGTCTAGAGCATCAGGAGTGGGATGCCAGGAGAGGAATGGAGGAGTGAACAAGATTGACCTGGGGGCCCTTCTTTAAAATGTAAGTTCTGGGAAGAAGCAACCAAAGTCAGGACAAAAAGGCAAAAGGGTTTTCCAGAGAAAGAAGGCTGTTGGAACATAATAATAAAGGTATCTTCCAGAATGAGAAGATACTGGTAAAGAAAGAAGTCTTGAGGCAAATGGTCTCTGCCCTCAAGAGGCTTAAATGTACTTAGAAGAAAAGACATAAAAATTTGAAAAGTTAAATAATAAGATTTCAATAATAATTCATCTTTTATACCAAATACTCATGTATGGGAATGGAGACAGAAAGACTCCACTTTCAAAACATAGTAAGTGGATTGGAAAGAAGAAGAAGAAAGAAACAAGGAAAACTGTACAAATTAGAAGTGAGAACTGAAAACAACTCAGAAGCTCATTTTTTAAATCCATATCTTAGCTTAATATTTTTAAATAATAGCTTTTTATTATCAAAATATATGCAAAGATAGTTTTTAACATTCACCCTTGCAAAACCTTTTGTTTCAAATTTTTCTCTTTCCCTTCTTTCTATCCTCTCCCCTAGACAGCAAGCAATCCAAAATATGTTAAACATGTTCAATTCTTCCATTTATTGTCCTGCACAAGAAAAATCAGATCAAAAATTTAAAAAGAGAAAACAAAAAACAAGCAATCAACAAAAAAAGTGAAAATATTATGTTGTGATCCACACTCAGTCCCCATAATCCTCTTTCTGGATGCGGATGGGTCTTTCCATCCCCAATTTCAATAGACTTGGCCTGAATCACCTCATTGTTGAAAAGAGCCAAATCCATTATAGCTGATCATCAAATAATCTTCTTGTTGTTGTGTTCTTTTGGTTCTATTCACTTCACTTAGCATCACTTCATGTAATTCTCTCCAGGTCTTTCCAAAAACATCTAGCTTTTTGTTTCTCACAGAACAATAATATTCCATAACATTCATATACCATAACTTATTCAGCCATTCCCTAATGAATGGGCATCCACTCAGTTTCCAGTTCCTTGTCACTACAAAAAGGGCTGCTACAAACATTTTTGCACACATCAGTCCTTTTCCCTTATTTGTGATCTCTTTGGGATACAGGGCCAGTAGAGATACTACTGGAGCAAAGGGTACTACTGCCTTTTGGACAGAGTTCCAAATTGTTTGCTAGAATAGTTGAATCAATTCACCAACACTGTATTAGTGTCTCAATTTTCCCACATTCCCTCCAACATTTATCATTATCTTTTCCTGTCTTCTTAGCCAATCTGAGGTATAGAGTGTACCTCAGAATTGTCTTAATATGTATTTCTCTGATCAATAGTGATTTAGAGCATTTTTTTCATATGACTGAAAGTAGTTTTAATTTCTTCATTTGAAAATTGTCTGTTCATATCCTTTGACCATTTATCAGTTGGAGAATGGTTTGTGTTCTGATAAATTTGAGTCAATTCTCTTTTATCAGATGACCCTTGGATATAAAAATTTTCCCCAGTTTTCTGTAGGAACTCATTTTTGACAAATATGGTAGATAAGAAGAAGCTAAGAGGTGCAATGAAAAGGGTGCTGGACCTAAAAATTGAAAGATTTGAGTTAGAAATCTAACATTTGCTAATTCTGTCACTGGTCAAGTCACTTCTATGTGCCTTGGTTTCCTCACCTATAATATGGGGGTAATAACTACTTATTTCCCAGGATTGTAAGGATCAAATTAGATAATGCATAGTACTAGGCACATAGTAATCTCTTTATAAATATTCACTGTCATCATCATCATCATCATTTTTGGAATGTCCCAGTATTTGCAGACATTGTGATATGTTTGTGTTTTTTCAAGAGATAGGTCCTATTTATATATAGAATGCATTTTGCAATAGAAAAAGGTAAAATTGTTATAAAAATAATTCCATTCCTTTGTAGTTCTTGAAAGAATTGCTTTGACATA
This sequence comes from Antechinus flavipes, assembly GCF_016432865.1. NCBI lineage: Eukaryota > Metazoa > Chordata > Mammalia > Dasyuromorphia > Dasyuridae > Antechinus > Antechinus flavipes. The sequence goes on along the minus strand of NC_067398.1, from coordinate 214,276,557 downwards.
AAAAAAAGCCAAAAAACTTACAGGGAAATCCAAAACTATGATGGGGATTAGAATGTATACTTATGTATGACACAGAAAAAGACTTTTGTACTATGGATTCATGGTTCTTTCCATAGATAGTGGAATTGTACTTTTGAAGAAAAAAGCATATTCCCTTGCTACATGGAATGATGAAGAAGATTCACAGCTGCTTCCAAGAAGAGCACACTGGACTTTCATTGGCCAGTTCCCCTTTGCACATTCATAGGCTAAAACTTGGCCAGTCATTTCTCAAAAGATGAACACCCAGTTTCATTTCATTTCTTGACTATTATAAAAATTGCAGCCATAAATATTAACTTTTCCTTTGTCTTTGCATAGAAAAAAATTTCCAAGTAAACTTTCAGATGAATAACATATAACAATGTTTACTTTTCTCTTTATGTAGTAAAATCCAAATGAAAGTGAGAATCTAGAATTAGGAGGAAGCTGAGAAAACATATAATCTAATTTGCTCAATTCACAAATCAAGTCTGCACCAAAAAAATAAAAAGTTTATCTCCCTGCCTCTGTTTGAGCACTTTCACTGACAAGGAATCCACCAAAACTGTAATTGCTTAAAAAAAAAAAAAAAAAACCTTTCTTATTTTGAACCAAAATTGACTTTCCTCTAACTTTTATCCATTGGCCTAGAGCCATGATGAATAAGTTAAACTATACAGTTCCATAGAGTAACTCCTTTCATATTTGGAGATACATACGTGTCCTCTCTCACTGCCTAATTCTTTTCTTCTCTATGTTCCATCTCTATTTCCTTCAACTGATTTATCAATCAATCAATATATATTAAGCACTTACAACATGCTAAGCTGGGAAATAAGTTAAAAGTATAACAGTCCCTGCCCTTAAGAAGTTTACATAACTGTAATATACATATTCAAATAAGCATGTATAAAATAAATAAATACATGAAGGCAATAAAACAGATCTACATTGAACAGGGTTGCAAGTTCCCTTATCATAGGTCCTGAGGATATATTCATGTTTGACAATATCCCTCCTAATATACAGTGCCTAAAACTGAGCACAATATTCCTGATATGGTTGAACAATTCAGAATACAGTGGTGCTGTCCCTTGCTCTGGACACTAAACTTCTATTAATGCAGACTAATATTGAATTAGATTTTTTTTCTCATCAATTCTATTTTCTCAAGCTTTAATCACTTTCTTTAGTCTCTCCTAGTTTTGCCCTTATCTTTCTCCACATGCTTCTAAAATGTGAAGCTCCTAACTGGACAAAGGACTTCAACAAAGGCTTCACCAGTGCCAATTATAAGAGAAGGATTAATTCCTAATTCTTACATATTATGCTGTTTATACACCAACATATTATATTAGCTTTCTTAACAAAAGCACAACTTATACAGATTCAACCTGTGGTTCAAAAGCCTCTAGTTCCATTGTTGTATCTTTCCATTATGTCAATTGTTCCCCATCATAAATATTGCACGATTTCCCCCCTTCTCTCCAAATGTACCTACCAGTATTTTCTCTTGATGAAATGACAAGAAAATCAGTTTTAAACACTGGTCAGGGGGGAGGGGTTGGTGCAGGATGAGATGTGTATTGATGGCTCAATAAATGACATAGGAATTTTCTTGTTGATTAAATTGAAGTCTGGTTTTTCATCTCTTTTTCTTCTTCCATTTCCTTGCTTTTTTTCATTGGCCCCAGAGAAGTTTCCATACTCAAAAGAGAATTATAAAAGCAAAATTTGTCTTTACATACTGAAAAATGAATAAAAACATTTCAGTGCTATTCAAAATGATCTTCAAAAGCCAAAGCAGTAGACCAGCACTTGGAACTCTTTAGAGAAAAGCACTATATGGATCTCTTTACACAAAAATAAATATATAATAAACCATATTTCATCTTCTATCAAAACTAAAACAATTTTCAAAGAAAAAAATGGTGTGTGGAAATGGGAACAGAATTAAGTAAAAACAAAATGTTTTATTTAGCACCTTTAAAAATAATGGATCTATGATTTCATGGGTTTAGGGGTGCTCTCAGGTCTACAATCTGGTGCCTAGAGCATTGACAAGTCATTTTTCTGAGACATACCCAGTATATTTAGAAGTGGGTCTTGATCATAAATCTTTCAGATTTTACTATTCCCCATGCCACACTCCCTTTCTTTTTTCTCAGTTTTGGAAGAAAATATATATAATAATGCTGTCGTAAAGTTAGCATTCATTTATTTATTAGTCTTGTATCAAACAAGATAATATACCTATTATAAAGTCTAAATAAACATTTGTCATTATTATTATTAGGCACTTCAGCATGTGTCAATTTTAATTATATTAGGTATATAAATGCTAGTCAGAAATAAGTAAGTTTGAAAAATAATAATTATAAAGAATTCAGAGGGGGATCCCTATAGAGACAGTAGCCTGATCAAATGCAGATTATTCCCAGCCCACATTTCTATTCCAGCAAAAAATCTAAAATTTGAATCAGACCAAATAATGATCGAGAAATACAATACTACTCCTATTCCACTACTACAACTGCATAAAAAGGTTAGTCAGAAACCCTTGGACAAAAGAATAGGGATTTGTCAGAAAATAGTTCTAGCAGATGAATACCACAGCATCTTAGCATAGCTTGCAAAGTTCTGTTTTCAGAGGCAACAGAACTAGAGAGTTCCCCAGTAAAATCTCTAGGGTGATCAGAACCCCACAAGAAGAAACCTCAGGGAACAGCAGCACTCAAACTGGGACAGGCTAAGTACCCAGGGCTCTCAACCTGCAAGTGCTCTGTCTTAAGATGCTGTAAAAAGGCTTTTTTTCCCTAAGATGGCACCAAAGGCGAACAAGGAAGCTATTGTCCCCCCTAGACAGAAGCCAAGTCCAAGGCCTTGAAGACCAAAAAGGCAATGTTGAAGGGTGTCCATAACCAAAGTTGCAAACATCCCCCATCTTCCAGGAACCCAAGACACTAAGACTTTGAAGGCAGCCCAAATAACCTCAGAAAAGTGTCACTCAAGAGAAACAAGCTTGATCACTATGCCATCATTAAGTTTTCCTTGACCACTGAGTCTGCTATGAAAAAGATTGACAACAATATCATCATCTTCATTGTGGACCTCAAGGCCTACAAGCATAAGATCAAGTAGGCAGTAAAGAAGCTGTATGACACTGATGTGGCCAGGAGCAACCAGCTGACTTAGCCTGACGAAGAAAAGATCTATGGCTACAGAATATGATGCTCTTAATTTTACCAACAAAATTGGAATCTTCTAAATTGTGTCTAACTTTTCCATTTCACTTGCAATAAAAAGTTTTCCAGTAAAAAAATAAAAGATACCTTAGAAGGCTTTGAATATGCAGCCCATTGGACCTCAAAGATAGCCTAACTTTGGGATATGAAAGTTAGCATGAGAACCCAGGTGGTCCAGGAAAAGTCTACATAGAATAGAGACTCCTCTCAATGCACATCATGGAAGAAAGACTGGTCCTGACACAAAGCCCTGTAAAGGGCTGAAACTCTTAAAAGGTGCATTTGAATCAGACAACCAAGCACTTAAGGCTAATTGCCTATTAGACAATGATTCTATTAGCATATGTTTGAAAAAATGGCCCTTCTCACTGTTTGGTGTATGCAAATAATTGTAGATAAGGATTAAGGGGTGGGGTGAGAGAGGTGAGAGAACTTTACTTTGCAGCAGGACCAGGAGAAGGGAGGTTGGTGGCGAGCTTGTGGCAGTTTGTACATCTCCTTCACTTCCCCCCCTAAAGACCAAGGACTTTTGCTTATCCTGCCTCTGGGTATTCTTGAGGCCTCCAGGGAGACAGCCTGGACTTTACATTTTGGTGCCCAAAGTGTGAACCAAGGACCCTAATTTCACTGAAGAAATCCCCAGTGACCAGGCGATAGGGTGAATAGACAAACAGGGAACTTATTTTGTTAAGGGTTAAACTAGTAACCGTTTCTAACTAAATTGGGGCAGATATTAGGAAAAGATTCTCCCCCACTCCTAACTCCACCCCCACCCCCACCCTGAGGGAGCTCTATAGAACGCATACTTAGGTTGATCAAGAGACAAAGTTTGCTTGTAACTTGGGAGCAGATTGATGAACTCTTGGATACATTAGAATGCATGTCCCCTTGGTTCTTCAAGGAAAAAAAAAATAGAGGCAGAAAATTGGAATTGAGTTGCTTTCACATGGAGATCAACTATGTGAATACTACAATGATAAAGGTCCTGATTCAATTTCTAAGGAAACATTCTATATAGACAACATAATACAATTGGCCTTAAAGAATCCCACAAGTTATAGGAAAAAAAAAGTTTTAAGAACAGCCAGATGAGGAAGTGTGAGGAAAAAGAAGAAGACAAAGGACAGATTAATGGCAATATCACCAGAGGGCATGAGGACTTAAGTGAACTTGAAGGGTATGGTGATTCTCACTCTCACAGCCCAGCTTCAACTCCGCCTGCACCAGAGCAGGTCCTTGACCCCACCCCATCTCCCATCAACTTCACCTTCTGGGGTGGAGGGAGGAGGAGGAGTGGGAGGGGCAGTAATATCACCAGCATCTCCCCCCCAGCAATCACCCCCTCCTATGACTAGATTGCAAAAGGCACAACTTAAAGCCACAGAAGAAGGGTAGAATAAAGCTGATTTGAGAATGCAAATGTATTCTGTGATTCAACAGTTTAACTCTTCAGGTCAAGAAAGTAGAAGATACACTCCTTTTGATCTAGAAATCCTCAAAGACCTGAAAAAGGCTTGCACTCTTTATGGAGCTACATCATCTTATGTTAAGATGTTATTACAGATTTTGGCTTATGAAGTCTTAATTCCCTAGTGACTGGAAATCTATAGCAAGGACATATTTAGAATCTGGACATAACTTGGGGCTTTCTGAATATAGTGAGCTCTGTAGGATACAAGCCCAATGAAATAGTCAAAGTGGAGTTAATACTCCAATCACCTATGACCAATTAGCAGGTGCAGGTTCTTATGCAGACATTTCAGCACAAAATAATTACCCCAAAGCAACATATGAGCAAATTGCTGCTGCTGCTATCAAAGCATGGGGTTTTATCACAGGTAAACAGGACAAAGGAGAGGCCTTCACAAAAATAGCACAAGGGCCAAATGAACCCTTTGCTGCTTTTGTGGGATGTCTGCAGACAGCTGTCATACGAACTATTGCTGAAAATGCAACAATAGAAATTATGATAAGGCAACTTGCTAAAGAAAATGCTAATGAGATTTGTAGAAGAATTATACTAGGACTACACAAGGATGCTCCTTTAGAGGAGATCATAAGATGCTATGCCACAGTGGGCACAAAAACCTTTTATACCAAGGCTATCATGCAGATTTCCCAAGATCCAAACATGGGAAGACAGGGTCCCTTTTGGCAAGGAACTTCAAGAGAGACTCATCAATTCTTTCAATGTGGTAAAGCAGGGCATCAGAAAGCTCAATGTTGGCATAGACAGAGTGAGAAAACAGGGTGGGAGAACAAGACCCAAAACCCCATGTCCAAAATGCAACAGAGGCTTCCATTGGGCATTAGAATGTAGACTAATTCAAGGAAACAGGATGAGGGGCCCAGCCCTAGGACCCAAGGCAAAAAATACTTGGGGCATGATGGCAGTCAATGCTACACCCAGAGAGGCTTTAGAAGTTCAATACCCAGACATGATCAATCAGTCAGGAAGCAACCTGATGGGAGAAAGGGATGATAATTAGAGAAAATAAAGTTGTATGCAGCTAGAACAACTGAGATACTCCCTGGAGACATGAAAGTTGTTCCTCTCCAGCCTATGGATCCCTTGCCTCCAAGCACAGTAGGCTTGACCATTGCACTTCCTGAGAGTATTTATAAAACAGTATTCATCCATATGATGATGTGGGAAACTGGGGAATGTGTAGATAATATCCCAGTCACTAATACAGGTAGACAATGCTTGACTTATCAACCAGGAGAAGTAGTATCAACAGGTTTATTGTTGTCTGTATTGTACTGTATTGTACTATTGATACAGATGCCTAATAAGCAAACTGGTGATAGTTGCCCAGATTCTGACTCCAAGCAGCAGAATCCAGGAATATACTGGATAGCAGCTGTGACAGCTGACTGTCCTATGCTCACTATCTCTATAAATGGCATATCATTAGAAGGATTGGTAGACACAGGTGCAGATCATACAGTCATTAGAGGTGCCAACTGGCCCACTCACTGGCCAAAGATTAAAGCAGACACCTACATGTCTGGCATAGGAGGATCAATAGCAGCTGAAGTTAGTGCTACTCCTTTGAAGTGGACTTTTGAAGGTGAAATGGGAATTTTTAATCCTTTTATATTTGAAAAAATCCCCATCAATCTGTGGGAAAGAATTTTACAATAATTAGGATTACAAATCAGTATTTTGGTTTTTTTAGGCAGAACTGCTGCTGAAGGCTTGCCAACACTCTCACCTGTTCCTATTCAATGGAAAACTGATATACCACTATGGATAGAACAGTGGCTCTTAGCTAAAGATAAAATTCAGGCCTTATTAGATATAGTACAGGAGCAACTTGACCAAGGACACTTACAACTTTCTCTAAGTCCTTGGAATTCCCCAATATTTATTGTAAGAAAGAACTCTGGAAAATGGAGGATGTTGACTCATTTAAGAACAGTAAATAAACAAATGGAAACTATGGGAACTCTTCAGCCTGGACTTCCATCTCCTACTCAATTGCTTAGAGAATGGCCTCTTTGGGTTATAGACATTAAGGATTGTTTCTACTCTATCCCTCTAGATAAGGAAGATATGAAAAGATTTGCCTTTTCAGTACCCAACGTCAACTTAGCTGAGCCTTATAAAAGATATGAATGGACAGTTTTGCCACAGGGAATGAAAAACAGCCCTACTATGTGTCAAATGTATGTTGCTGCTGCTCTTACTCCAGTAAGAAAAGCATTTCCAACCAGCAGAATGAATACAGAGAGGCTTGAAGAGACTTACATGAATTGATGCTAGGTGAAATGAGCAGAAGCAGAAGATCATTATATACTTCAACAACAATACTATATGAGGATGTATTCTGATGGCAGTAGATATCTTCAACAAAGAGAACATCTAACTCAGTTCCAATTGCTCAATGATGGACAGAAGCAGCTACATCCAGAAAAGGAATACTGGGAAATGAATGTAAATTATTTGCCTTTTTGTTTTTCTTCCCAGATTATTTTTACCTTCTGAATCCAATTCTCCCTGTGCAACAAGAGAACTGTTCGGTTCTGCACACATATATTGTATCTAGGATATACTGTAATATATTTAACATGTATAAGACTGTTTGCCATCTAGGGGAGGGGGGGTGGAGGGAGGGAAGGGAAAAGTCAGAACAGAAGTGAGTGCAAGGGATAATGTTGTAAAAAATTACCCAGGCATATGTTCTTTCAATAAAAAGTTATCATAAAAAAAGAAAATCATTTTCAAAAGTAATGTTATTACATTACATGGATGATATATTAGGATGTGCACCTGAGGAGCAAATGTTAGAAGCATGTCTACAGAAAATCATAGAAACACCAAGGAACTACAAATTGCACATAGCTCCAGAAAAAATTCAAAGACATGCTCTTTTTCAATATTTAGGATATAAAGTATAACCTAAGATGCTTACAGTACAAAATCTTTCCTTAAGAAAAGAGAAGCTAAACACCTTAAATGACTTTCAGAAAGTGATAGAAGATATCCAATGGATGCATCCACTGTTAGGCTTGACTATCTATCAATTGCAACCATTATATGACATTTTAAAGGGAGACAGTGCTTTAAACTCACCACACCAGCTTACCAAAAAAGCTCAAGAGGCTTTGAGAGAAGTTGAAGTGGCTTTATCCGATGTGGTTGAAAGAGTCACTCAAAAACTCTTGGAGATATAGGTTTTTGCTACACAAGAGGCACCCACAGCAATCCTTCATCAAGGAGACAGTGTGATAGAGTGGGTGAACCTCCCGGCACAACCAGAACAAAGCCTTACTCCTTACCCAGTGTTTGTGGCTAGAATTTTGTTAAAGGCCATTAAGAGAGCAGTACAATTATCTGGGGCAAGACCTGATAAGATATATACCTTTTACACCAATATACAAATTAATGTGTGCTGTGAGGCCATCCCAGAGTGGCAAATTTTATTAGCCATGGCTCCAAATTTTACACATGGATCACCATTAAAGATAACCAGGCTTTTACATAATTGGCGATGGATTCTTGAAGAAAAAGTTTCTAAAGTTCCTCTTAAAGGACCAACTATCTTTACAGATGCATCCAAACACAATATTTGTGCTGTATACTCTCATGATTAACTATAAAGAGAGTAGTCAGAACTCCTTTTCAGTCCACTCAGCAGAATGAATTATATGCAATCATGTTAGCTCTCACTTATTACCCAGGAGACATAAATATAATATCTGATTCAGCCTATTCAGTGGGTGTAGTACAAAGATTTGCCACAGCCCAAATAAAATTTGCAGCTTCTAATATATATCAGCTCTTTAAGGAACTTCAGGAGCAAGTGAGAAAACATCCAGGTAAGATTTATATCTTGTATGTCCACTCACATAGTGGACTCCCAGGCCCTATTTTTGATGGGAATTCAAAGGCAGATAGCCTTTTAACTATGTTAGCCAGTACACCTTTATTTCAGGAAGACCAAGAATCTCATTCTAAATATCATCAGGCTGCTCAAGCTTTACGTTTACAATTTGGGATAACAAGAGAAGAAGCTAGGAGGGTAGTAAAAGCCTGTACAGCTTGCCTTCCTTTCCATGCTCCTATACTTCCTCCAGGGAAGAACACTTGTGGTTTGAGACCCAGGGAAATTTGGCAAGTGGATGTGACCCATTATAAATCTTTTGGTCGTCTGTCTTTTATCCATGTTGTGGTAGACACCTTTTCAGGATTCACTTTTGCAAAGGAGACAGCCCAAGTGATCACTGAATTCCTTTTACAAGCATTTGCAATTATGGGTGTGCCACAAGAAATAAAAAGAGATAATGGATCTGCATATACTTCTAAACATTTTGCACACTTTTGTGCACAGAATCAGATTTTACACACCACTGGCATACCCTTTAATTCTCAGGGACAGGCAATAGTAGAGAGGAGAAACAGAGACATTAAGATGCTCCTCCAAAAACAAAAGAAAGGGGGAGCCACAGGTAACCCTAGAGAACTTCTAAATCTAGCTCTTTATACTATTAATTTCTTGATTTTTGACAAAGATGCACTGGTTCTGGCAAACAGGTTTTATAACCCATTGGAAGAGCAGTGTCCAGTGTAAGCAGCTCCACTATCTTTAGATAATTGCCAGGTGATGTGGAGAGATCCAGAAAGTGGTGAATGTAAGGGACCAGATAGTTTAACTGCTTGGGGGAGAGGGTTTGCTTGTATCTCCACAGATGGAGAAGGAATCAGATGGGTGCCAACGAGCCATATTCACTTTGTCCATCGGAGAGAGATGGAGCAGATCCTTGAAACGAAGGAAAAGACCCAAGAAATATCAGGAGGTTCCATCGCTGACTGTGCCCACCACTGAAAGAACATGGCATTTATGGCGAATGACTCATTCAAATTGTTATCAAAAAATTACTAGTGAGACTGCAGGACTCACTGCAGGACTTAAAAACCCTCAGGAATCATTGGATTCTTTGAGACATGATAAGACTGTTGCAAGACTTCAAAATCTGCAGGTATCATTGGATTCCCTAACACATAAAAAGACTGTTGCAGGACTTCCAAAACTTGCAGGGATCATTGGATTCCCTGAAACATGAAATAATGGACAATAGATTGGTTTTGGACTCTCTTGGCTGCTGAAGGAGGCGTATGTGTGATTGTTGTTTATACACTCTCCTTCTAGGGTTTCTGGAAATCTTTTATAACACCATGTTGATTCATGTTGTTTGTTATATTACTACTTGCATGTGCAATTCATGTGTATTACATCACATCGAGCCTGCACTGACTGTGGGGAGAGTCATCACTGCTAGCCTGTGTTTTATTGCTATGTGCTTGTGTAATACTCTCCAAGCTGATGGGTTTGTGCATACCTTTTTCTAGTAAGACCCTTCAGCCCAGAAACCCACTAACAATATCTGGCTTGATTCCCCATTTCCCTTTGGTGCTTTTCATCTCTCTTCCTGAGATGTCAAGGAGAGTATGATCATCTCCTTTTTAGTGCTTTCATCTCCCTTCCTGAGAAGTCAGTGGGTGTGTGATCACCTCCTTTTTGGTGTTTTCAGCTCCTTTCCTGAGAAGTCAGGGATGGTATGACCACCTGTGTTCTAAAACAAAAGAAAGCAAGAGATGTAAAGAGCTGAAAAATCTTAAAAGGTGTGCTTGAATCAGACAACCAAGCACTTAAGGCTAATTACCTATTGGACAATGATTCTATTAGCATATATTTGGAAAAATGGCCCTTCTCACTGTTTCGTGCTGGCTCAATGTTTGGTGTATACAGATAATTGTAGGTAAGGATTAAGGGGTGGGGTGAGAGAAGTGAGAGAACTTCACTTTGCAGCAGGACCAGGAGAAGGGAGGTTGGTGGCAAGCCTGTGATAGTTTGTCTGTCTTCATTACTTCTCCCCCTGAAGACCAAGGACTTTCACTTATCCTGACTCTGGATGTTCCTGAGGACTCCAGGGAGCTAGCCCAGACTTTACAAAGACCCATTTTAGAAACTAAAGCCAGAGAGATGAGCTAATCAAAAAAAGATACCCATCAACATAAAACATGTTGTAGATAAAGAGATGAAAAAATAAAAAAAAACTGTCCTAAAAGGAGAAAATAACTATATAACAACTATAAGCAGAAACTCAAAGGAAAAAATAGGCTGTTTTCCCACTACAATTACATAAATACTTAGAAGAAATAAAGCAAAATGTAAAAAAAGAAAATACAAGCTTTAAACAAAAGAATTAGAAGTATAATAATTTAAAAGATAATATGATAAACCTTACTCAAATAATGGATTCCTTAAAAAATTAGAACAAGTCCAAACTAAAATCAGAGACTCTATGAAACAACAAACAAATTAGAACAAAATTAAAAGACTGAAAAAAATTAAGAACATGTAATATGTCTAATATTAAAAAATTGACCTGGAGACCAAAAGTCTGCAAGTATTTCAGTAAATCATAAATTAAAACTGTCAAGATCTAGTGAGATCAGAAAGTAAAGTAAAGATAAACAGACTTTACCATCACTTCCAAAAAGAAATTCCCAAATGAAAATTCCCTGGAATGTTATAGCCAAAATTCTGATCTTCCATGTTAAAGAAAAAATATTGCTACATCTAGAATGACAGTTCATGTGATAAGTGATAAGTATCACATAAGCCCTAGTAGTTTTTCTACTATAAATGAGAGGAGATTTTGGATACAATATTCCAAAAAGCAAAAGATACAAACATATCATTTACCTTGCAACATGGAATATAATCCTATTGGAAGGGGAAATTTACCTTTAATGGAGACTTTTCAGTATTTCTGATGAAAATAGAAATGCTGCATACAAATGCAAGAGTCTAGAAGACCCACGAAAGATAATTTCATATAAGCAATTGAAAGGGACTATATGGCAATGTAGGGTTAATGTTCTAATGGGATAGAAATAGCATTTCTTCTTATAGAACATTACTGTCTTCAATGAGCACTGATGGAATTAATAAAGAAAAAACAGAGGATCTAAGAAGTGAATTGGTTCTGTTCTGAGTATTTTAAGATGGGGGAAAAAGAAAAGATAAGAGGAAGAAGGAGTTAGACTCCTTGTTTTTTCATAATTAGGATATGTGAGAAGAGCATACAGATAGGGAAGAGGAAGAAACTGATATCAAAGAAATCTCATTCTTATTTATATTAGAATTTTGAATACATAAACACATGTGCACCTGTTAGAGTTCTTGTTCTTCTCAAAACACAGCCAGTTTAGAGGCTTAGAGCCCTCCGAATATCTCCAAATCCAAAGGTTCTGTCCTTCAGCCTCTGCCTCTGCTTTCTTCAGCCTCCAACCAACACAGAGATGGAATGTCTCTCTTGTATCCTTCTGGGGAGCCCAGGCACCAACTACAGTGGTGTGAAATGAAGATGAATCTGGTTGTCCACTGAACTCTCCACTCGTAGCTTCTTCCTCTGTAAACTCTTCCTCTGCCACCAGCCAGCCAAGAGGAAAAAAAGTATTCTGGAATGGCTGTCTCGCCTTATATGTGAGTCTTCTGAGAGAATGGAATTATGGGTTTTCTCCCATAGTGCTCTCTGGCCCAAAGAGCTTTAAGGGAGGTGTGGACTCCCTTGAAGTTAGAAAGTGTACTTTGTGAAGCTAGCATACTTGTGAACTCCAATGAGTAAAGGTGTGAACACAAGCCTTGTATTAATTAGTTCTACTTAGTACCTTGTTTCAGGTTCTGCCCAAAATCTTCTTGTAAGATTAGATCAACTCTAATTAGTTAACAGTTAGTAAGGATTCCAACATGCACCCACTCATCCAACCCTACACATTTAAACACTCAAAGTTTGAGATAGAAATACATCAAATAACCAAGAATATGAGAGTGGATAAACTAGATCATGCCACAGAGGAAATAGTTATAAGGAAAACTAAATTCCTAAAGGAAAGATTGAAGGGGAAAAGGAAAAACATTTAACCAGAATTTAAGGTGGGGAGGGAGAGAGATCCATCTATTGGGAAATGGCTTTAGATTGTGGTCTATGAATGTTCTGGAATATTATTGCACCTGTGAAAATAGAATGAATAATGAGTTTACCAATCACTTTGATTTGCTTGAGCTTTCTTATGCAGAGAAGGATATATATATATATATATATACATACATATATACGCATATATGTATGTGTGTATATATATATATATATCAAATCATCAATCAAGAAGCAAAATAAGTATTTCTTGAGTTTGATATACTAGTGATCCTTTATGGTGTCTACTGACTGAACCTGGAATACTCTGTTGTGCAAGGAACTATATGGCTGGCTCAAACTGGCTCAAACTGGCCCAGATGGACAGAGCTTGTGCAAACATGCTGGTTTTGGATATTCTGTGCTTCTGTTCTTCACCGGGAATTCACCAGAATTCCTGAAACTCTCTTCTCCAGAACACCACCAAAATGCTCCCCCCCCCCACCAAAACTTACTGTATCCTGCCTTACTTAATGGTAAAAGCATATAAATTACTCCCTAAAGCCTAATCTTCAGAGCAACCCAGCAGATCAATGCTCCCCAGCACATGTTCTATAATCAATAAACACTTTTGTGTTTTGCACTTACACTGTAACTCCTGTTACGGTGGACATCATTCTGCCTCAGATAATCAAATCATAAGAAATAACTAAAGAGATGCTTTCTTAGAATCCTGTGTAATATGAACTAATTAAGAGAAAAGTGAGCAGGAGAATAATTTATGCAAAGACAACAACACTGCAAAGAAAAACACTTTTAAAAGACAACTCTGCTCAATATAATGACCAACTTGCCTCCAGAGAACATATGATGAGGAATGTTGCCCATCTCTCTCAAGATGTGAAAAGAGGCATATATTTCTGGTTATGATCAAGCTGGGACCGTTATGAAAATTTGTTTTGACTATGCTGATTTGTTATAAAGGGTTTATTCCTTTCATTTTTAATTGGGGTAGGGGGTCGGGAGAGAGATAGGATTAACAATAGTGATGAAAATAATGAATTTCCAATTGTCTTTCCTCAGTTTGCGTTCCAGGTCAGTTGTTTTTGCTGAAATACATATGTTAATTATGTAAACTAAAGCCTTTTGAAGGTCACTTCCAGTTATAGTCTCACAATTATGTGGTTACATTATGTGGTTAACAGATCAGAGGGGGTCATTGCCAGTCATCCTGACTTAGGTCTTGACATTGACCTCTGATAACTCTGGAGGAGTCAGTCTGGCTGACTCAGAGAAGTAGTTTCCTCTGGAGGAAATGAGGCTGATGGATGATTTTGCACAACTCTTCCTCATTCCATCCTCACACCCTCATACACAATTTACTTGGAAATTAAGATACTACCCTTCTGATGTCATTGGCCCTCTTCAAAAATGAAAGACAAACCTAGTTGCCTCCTGAGGATCCAATTAGCTAGCTCTAGGTAGATAAATGCTGACATTTCTTCCTCCTCCTCTTTTATGTGAGACTGTGCAAAGGAATGTAAATTTTGATTGTTTATACTTTTCAAGGTATCTTGGGGTTAGGGATAAGATTTTTTCTTCTCTACTTATTTATTCTATGTTTTTTCCAAAAAAATTTGGAAAAATTAATTATTTTGTCTCAAGTAGTTTTTATTAATGATTTCTTGAAATGTAGCTCTGAAAAAACAGGCTTTGATAAATTCCATTGGGATTCAAATGGAGCTATTTCATTATATCTTTAAATCCAAAGCTCTCTGGTTCTCATTGATTAGCCAATAATATATCCACTCCGAGTCTGACTTGCTCATTGTTTGGTTTTGATGGCCCAGAACAAGTGTAAATAGCAATTGTTTCTGTTGTGGCCACAAACTGAGAATCTTTCTTTCCCTGAAGTTTTTGTTTTCCTTTTTTGCAAAGGCCAGCTAGGTCATCTTTTGACTCCATTTTTTTTCTTTTAAGTAGTAGTTCATTTTTCCAATTATATGTAAAGATAGTTTTTTTTTCCTCAATAGTATTTTATTTTTTCAAGTATATATAAAGATAGTTTTCAACATTCATTTTGAAGAGCCTTTGTATTCCAAATTTTCTCCCTCTCTCCTTATCTTTTCTCCATCTCTTGCCCCAAGAGAACAAGCAATCTAATATAGGTTAAATATATGCAATCTTTTAAATATATTTCCATATTTCTCATGTAGTACCAAAAAAAATCAGACCAAAAGGAAAAAAAAAAAACCATGAGAAACAAACAAATAAAAGGTGAAAATACTATGTACTGATCCATATTTAGTCTCCATAGTTCTCTCTTTGGATGCAGAAGGCATTTTTCATGTCAAGTTTATTGGAATTACCTGAATCACTGCATTGCTCAGAAGAGCCAAGTCTATCACAGTTGATCATCACATAATCTTATTGTTACTACGTACAATTTTCTCTTAGTTCTGCTCACTTCACTTAACATCAGTTCATATAAATCTTGCTAGGTTTTTCTGAAACCAGCCTGCTCATCATTTCTAATAGAACAATAATATTCCATTTTATTCATATACTATAACTTATACAGCCATTCCTCAATTGATGGGCATCCACTCAATCTCCAATTTCTTGTCACAACAAAAAGAGCTGCTATGGCCATTTTTGCACATGTGGGTTCTTTTTTCCTGTTTTATGATCTCTTTGGGATATAGAATCAAAAGTGACACTGCCAGATCAAAGGATATGCATAGATTTATAGTCCTTTGGACATAATTTCAAGTTGCTCTCCAGAATGGATGAATCAATTCAGTACTCCACCAACAATGCATTAGTGTACCAGTTTTCCCACATTCCATCCAACATTTATTATTATCTTTTCCTGTTAGTCTGAAAGGTATGAAGTGGTACCTCAAAGTTGTTTTAATTTCTTTAATCATTTTTTCATATGACTACAAATGACTATCATTTCTTCTGAAAACTGTTCATATCCTTTAGCTATTCCTTCAATTGGAGAATGACATGTATTCTTATAAATTTGAATCAATTCTCTAAATATTTTAGAAATGAGATCTTTTTTAGAAATACTGACAAATTGTTTCCCTTTTTTTGCTACCCCTTTAGTCTTATTTTGCCTCTATTCTTAGCTAGTCTTTAATTTCTGAGTGGGTATTGCCTCAGATAAATTGAGAAAGACCTGGCTTAAAAAGTCTAAAGTCTTCACTGCATCTGGGGCCATCACCAGTTATTCTGATCTATATCTTGCCACTAGATTGAGATGGCTTGGGAAGAGTTAGGCTAGTGACTTTGCACAGACCTGTCTTACTCAAATCATTTGTGCTCTTCAAGAATGAAGAACACGAATTGTTTACTATCTTTGGAAGAGAAGAAAGGGAAGGAAGGAGAAAAAAATTTGGAACTTGAAACTCTTACAAAAATGAATGTTGAAAACTATCTTTACATGTAATTGGAATTTAACTATTAAGTTAAAAAAAAGAATGAAGGACAAACAACCAAAACACAATAGTAGACCAGAACCAGTTCCAGAATGTTTACACATGATCCAAAATCTCTCCAAGGAGTTTCCATTACAAAAGATAACTATTCCTATAGAAGTTGCCTCCTCAGTCACTCCCATACAAAAAAATTGCTTTGTAATTACACAAAAACTGAACATGAATTAGGGCATAAAAACCTCACTATCAAATGTAGAAAGGCAGAAATAATAAGTGCATTCTTTTCAGATCATAATACAATAAAAATTATGTGAAATAAAGGGCCATAGAAAAATAGACAAAAATTAATTGGAAGCTAAATAACTAATCCTAAAGAATGAGTGAGTCAAAGAACAAATAACAGAAACAGTCAATAATTTCGTCCAAGAAAATGACAATGATGAGACAATAATGAATAGATGCTTACATGACTAAAATAGAGAAAGGGAAGAGCAACGCATTGGGCATGGAACTAAAAAAAAAACTAGAAAAAGGCAAATTAAAACCCCCCAAATAAATACTAAATTATAAATCTTGAAAATCAAAGGAAAAATCAATAAAATTGAATGTAAAAAAACTATTGAATTAATAAACAAAACTAAGATTTGGTTTTGTTAAAAAAAAATCCATCAAAATAGATAAATCTTTGTTTAATTTGATTTAAAAAATAAAATAAAATAAAATTACAAATATCAAAAATAAGAAAGTGAACTTATTAACAACGAAGAGGAAATTAAAGCAATAATTAGTATTTTGCCCAACTGTATGCCAGTAAATCTGATAACCTAAGTGAAATGGATGAATACTTATAAAATTTAGATTGCTCAGATTAACAGATGAAGAAATAAAATACTTAAATAGCCTCATTTTAGAAAAAAAATGAACAAATTATTAATGAACTCCCTAAGAAAATGTCTCCAGGGACAGATCAATTTACAAGTGAATTCTACCAAAAAAAATTAATACCAATACTATATAATCCCAAAACAATTTAGGAAAATGGAGGGAGGAGTCCTAACAAATTCCTTTTCTGACACAGATATGGTGTTGATACCTAAACTAATAGAAATCATATGATTCTTTCAATAGATACAGAAAAGGCACTTGATAAAATACAATACCTATTCCTATTAAAAACACAAGAAAGCATGGAAAAAAATGAAGTTTTCCTTAAAATGACAAGTAGCATCTATCTAAAACCATCAGCAAACTTTATATGTAATAGGGATAAATTAGAAGCATTCCCAATAAGATTGGAGAGAAACAAAGTTGCTCATTATCACCAATATTATTCAATATAGTACTAGAAATGTTAGCTTTAGCAATAAGATAAGAAAAAGAACTTGAAGAAATTAGAATAGATAATGAAGAAACTATCACTCTTTGTAGATGATATGATGGTAGAATCCTAGAGAGTCAACTAAAAAACTACTAGAAACAATGAACAACTTTAGCAAAATTGCAGCATATAAAATGTACTGACACAAATCATCAGCATTTCTCTATATTACCAATAAAGCCCACCAGCAAAAGATAGAAAAGGAAATCCCAAATAAAATAATTGTAGATAATATAAAATATTTGGGGATCGACCTGCCAAGGGAAAGCTGGGAACAATATGAACACAATTACAAAACAATTTTCACACAAATAAAGTTAGATCTAAATAATTGGAATAATATCAAATGTTCATGTGTAGGCTGAGTTAATATAATAAAAAATGACAATGCTACCTAAATTAATTTACTAATCATACTTCAAACTACTAAAAATTTACATAATAGAGTTAGAAAAAGTGATAACAAAATCCATCAGGTAGAACAAAAGGTCAAGAATTTCAAGGGAATTAATGAAAAAAAGGAAGGTGGCTTAGTTGTATCAGACTTAAAACTATATTATAAAGTGGGTGTCATCAAAATCATTTGGCACTGACTAAGAAATTGAGTAGTAGATCAGTAGAAAAAGTTAGGTTCACAAAACACAGAACTTAATAATTATAGTATTCTAGTTTTTGATAGTTCCAAAGACTCAAGTTTCTGGGATAAGAACTTACTATTTGACAAAATTGCTGTGAAAACTGGAAAATCTTATGACAGAAACTAGGCACTGACCAACATCAATAATCCTATACTGAGGTAAGATTGAATGGATTCATGATTTAGACATAAAGGGTAATACTTTAAGCAAATGAGGGAAAAAATAGTCCACCTCTCAGATCTGTGGAAAAGGAAGAATTTATGACCAAAGAAGAACTAAAGAACATTTTGAAATACAAACTGGATAATTTTGATTACATTAAATTTTAAAGTTTTTGCACAAACAAAACCAAGGCATCCAAGATTAGAAAGAAAGCAGAAAAATTAGAAACAATCTTTCTAGCCAGTGTTTCTGATAAAGGCCTCATTTCTTTTTTTTTTTTTTTTTTTTAATAATTACTTTATATTGACACTCGTTTCTGTTCCGATTTTTTTTTCCCCTCCCTCCCTCCACGCCCTCCCCTAGATGGCAAGCAGTCCTTTATATGTTGGATATGTTGCAGTATATCCCAGATACAATATATGTTTGCAGAACCAAACAGTTCTCTTGTTGCATAGGGAGAATTGCATTCAGAAGGTATAAATAACCCGGGAAGAAAAACTAAAATGCAGATAGTTCACATTCGTTTCCCAGCGTTCTTTCTTTGGGTGTAGCTGCTTTTGTCCGTCATTTATCAATTGAAACTCAGGTCTCTTTGTCAAAGAAATCCACTTCCATCAAAATATGTCCTCATACAATATCGTTGTCGAAGTGTATAATGATCTCCTGGTTCTGCTCATTTCACTTAGCATCAGTTCATGTAAGTCTCGCCAGTCCTCTCTGTATTCATCCTGCTGGTCATTTCTTACAGAACAATAATATTCCATAACATTCATATACCACAATTTACCCAGCCATTCTCCAATTGATGGGCATCCATTCATTTTCCAGTTTCTGGCCACTACAAACAGGGCTGCTACAAACATTTTGGCACATACAGGTCCCTTTCCCTTCTTTAGTATTTCTTTGGGATATAAGCCCAATAGAAACACTGCTGGATCAAAGGGTATGCACAATTTGATAATTTTTTGGGCATAATTCCAGATTGCTCTCCAGAATGGTTGGATTCGTTCACAACTCCACCAACAATGCATTAGTGTCCCAGTTTTCCCGCATCCCCTCCAACATTCATCATTATTTTTTCCTGTCATCTTAGCCAATCTGACAGGTGTGTAGTGGTATCTCAGAGTTGTCTTAATTTGCATTTCTCTGATCAATAATGATTTAAAGGCCTCATTTCTAAAGTATTTAGAGAATTGACTCAAATTTATAAGAATTCAAGTCATTTCTCAATTGATAAAAGGATATAAAAGACAATCTTCAAATGAAAAAATTAAAGCCATTTCTATTTACATTTTTAAAATGCTCTAAATCACTTTTGATTAGAGCAAATTAAGACAACTCTGAGGAACTACTTCATACCTCTTAGATTGGTTGAGATGACAGGAAAAGATAAGAAGAAATGCTGGATGGAATGTGAGAAAACAATACTAATGCATTGTTGGTGGAGTTGTGAACTGATCCAGCCATTCTGGAGAGTAATTTGAAACTATGCCCAAAGGGCTATAAATCTGTGCATACCCTTTGATCCAGCAGTGTCACTACTGATTCTGTATCCTAAAGAGATCATAAAAGAGGAAAAGGGACCCATATGTGCAAAAATGGTTATAGCTGCTCTTTTTGTAGTGGCAAGGAACTAGAAATTGAGTAGATTTCATCAATGAGGGAATAGTTGATTAAATTATGATATGTGAATGTATTAGAATACTATTGTTCTGTAAGAAATGATGAGCAGACTGATTTCAGAAAAACCTGGAAAGACTTACATGAACTGATCCTGAGTGAAGCAAGCAGAGCCAGGAAAACCTTGAACACAGCAATAGCAAACTTGATTAATTATGATAAACTTGACTGTTCTGAGCAACTCCATAATCCAAGGCAATTACAAAAAAGCTTTGGATGGAAAATGCCATCCACATTCAGAGAAAAAACTATGGAGTCTGATTGAAGATGGAAGGATACTATTTTCACCTTTTTTTTTTTTTTTCATTGTTATAGTTGTTGTTTCTTGTGATTTTTCTTTTTTCTTCTGATTTTTCTTTCCCTACATTTCACATGGAAATACAGCAAAAAATTTTTTTTGTACATATATGCTTGCTGTCTTGGGGAGGGAGCAAGTAAAGAAGAGAGGGGGAAAAAATTAGAACTCAAAATCTTACAAAAATTAGTGTTAAAAACCATCATCATTTGTAATTGAAAACAACAACAAACAATCCCAACCCCCTAGCATTTCCTTGAATAGTTTTTTCTCAAAGTCTCTGCCTTGGTCAGAATAGATTCTATCAGTAAATCCATGTATTGACGAATACTTGTTCCATGATAATTTGGCAACCATGGATGTTTTCCAGTTCTTGGTTGGGTATACTTATATATACTTGGTGAAAATACTAGCCACTACTTACATATGACTTTTATTTTTTCCTACTTTTTTCCAGAAACAAGAAATCAATCTTAATAAGTTCCAATACTTTGCTAATGCTTATATTCTTCAAATACGCAGCATACATTAGTGTTGTTTCTCTTTATATTCTTCAACCACAAGTCTTACATGTCTTAGTGACGCTTGCTACCATATTGGAATAAAATAAGATTCTTACTACCTCCGGGGTTTTCTCTTGATCCACATGTACAAAGATATTGTGTAATGCTTTTCTGACCATAGAATGGTATGCACCATATAAAAGCAGGAGGCAGCCAGCCCAAAAAAGCAGAATGTTTAGATGTATCTGTAAGATGTATCATGAAGAGACAACTCTTTAATTAATTTAAGATGATTTCAGAGGACTTATTACTTTTTGTTAAATAAAATACTGATCAAATGATTTCCCTGTTTTATAACTTCAAACTAGTAGATTACCACTTATCATGAAACCACTAATCCAAGAGGTCAAAAATTTAATCAAGGGAAGGGGAATTTTCTGAAAAGCATACCTTTTAGAAAAGACAATATAACTCATGTAACTCCTAGTGCTAGAAAAGCAGCAAAGATTTACAGCCTTAATATGGGGGAGTAAAAGACCTTCCAGTTATTCAAACTGAATAGTTACAGTGGGGATGGGTTATCTGCCCTGAAGTCTCAAAATATGTTTCCTTTATGGGGGCCAGAGTTAGGGGCAAAGAGTCCAAATTACTGGATGGTATTATAAGTCTGGGATGTTCCAAAGACAGATGAGAGTTGTGTTGATTATTTATAGGTTTTTGTGAGTCCTTTTCTGTATTTTCTATATTTGCTTATAAGCTCTTTGAACCTTTTCCATTTTTTGCATTCTCATAAAGTGAAATCAAGACTATTTAATAACCAGATGTATTTATTACTTTGAATACTTACATAGGGTCTAGGAAATCTTTTATCTAGATCTACAGAAATCTGGACATAAATTTTGCTTTTTTTTCTATAATAAACTCTGGTGCTTATTAAATTGAAGTAAACAATTTTAAAAAGAGAGTCAGACATCAAAACCATTTGGTACTAACAAAGAAATAGATTAGTCAATCAGTGAAGAAGATTAGGATCACAGGAAAAAATAAGCAATAACTATAGCAATCTAGTATTTGACAAACCCAAAGACCCCAGCTTTTGGGATAAGAACTCACTATTTGACAAAAACTGCTGGGAAAATTGGAAACTACTATGGAAGAAATTAGGGCTCGATCCACACCTAATATCACATGCCAAGATAAGATCTTTTTTTTTTTTTTTTAATTTGCTGAGGCAATTGGGGTTAAGTGACCTGCCCAGGGTCACACAGCTAGGAAGTGTTAAGTGTCTGAGACTAGATTTGAACTCAGGTCCTCCTGACTTCAAGGCTGGTGCTCTATCTACTGTACTATCTAGCTGCCCCTCAAGATAAGATCTAAATGGGTTCATGATTTAGACATAAAGAGTGATATTATAAGCAAATTAGCGAAACAGAGGATAATTTACCTCTCAGACCTGTGGAGAAGGAAGGAATTTGTGTCCAAAGAACTGGAACTCATAATTGAACACCAGATAGATAATTTTGATTATATTAAGCTAAAAAGTTTTTGTACAAACAAAACTAATGCAGACAAGATCAGAAGGGAAACAATAAATTGGGAAATCATTTTTACATTTAAGGGTTCTGATAAAGGCCTCATTTCTAAAATGTATAGAGAATTGACTTAAATTTATAAGAATCCAAGCCATTCTCCAATTGATAAATGGTTAAGGATATGAACAGATAATTTACAGA
The DNA here is from genome assembly GCF_016432865.1 of Antechinus flavipes. Taxonomy (NCBI): domain Eukaryota; kingdom Metazoa; phylum Chordata; class Mammalia; order Dasyuromorphia; family Dasyuridae; genus Antechinus; species Antechinus flavipes. Next base: position 214,254,027 of record NC_067398.1, on the reverse strand, counting down.
TGAAGAAATTAAAACTATTTCTAATCATATGAGACGGTGTTCTAAATCACTATCTTTAATTATTATTAAAGATAATAAATCACTTTTATTAGAAAAATGCAAATTAAGACAACTCTAAAATACCACTACACACCTCTCAGATTGGCTAAAATGACAGGAAAAGACAAGAACGAATGTTTGAAGGGATGAGGGAAAAGTGGGACGTTGATACATTGTTGGTGGAACAGTGAATGGATCCAACCATTCTGGAGAGCAGTTTGGAACTATGCTCAAAAAGTTATCAAACTGTACATACCCTTTGAGCCAGCAGTGTTACTACTGAGCTTATATCCCAAAGAGATTTTAAAGGAAGGAAAGGGACCCACATGTGCAAAAATGTTTGTGGCAACCCTCTTTGTAGTGGCTAGAAACTGGAAATTGAATGGTTGCCCAATTCTTGGGGAATGGCTGAATAAGTTATGGTATAATGTTATGGAATATTATTGTTCTATGAGAAATGATCAGGGGGCAGCTAGGTGGTGCAGTGGATAGAGCACCAATTCAGGAGGACCTGAATTCAAATCCTCAGACACATCCTGGCTGTGTGACCTTGGGCAAGTCATTTAACCCCGATTGCCTCAGTAAAAAAAGAAAAGAAAAGAAAGAAAAAAATGATCAGCAGAATGGTTTCAAGAGGCCTGGAGAGACTTATATGAACTGATGCTGAGTGAAATGAGCAGAATCAGGATATCATTGTACATGACAACATCAATATTATATGATGACCAGTTCTGATGAATGTGACTCTTTCTAAGAATGAGATGATTGATGCCAATTCCAATAATCTAGTGATGAAGAGAGCCATCTACACGCAGAGAGAGGACAATGGAAACTGAGTGTGTATCACACAGCATAACATTCTCACTCTTTTTGTTGCTGTTCGCTTGTATTTTGTTTTATTACACATTTGCTTTCTTTTTTTGATCTGATTTCTCTTGTGCACCAAGAGAATTGTATAAATACGTTTATATATATTGGATTTAACATATATTTTAACATGTTTAATATATATTTAATTGCTTGCCATCTAGGGGAGGGAGTGAGTAGGAGGAGGAGGAGAAAATCTGAAACACAAGACTATGCAAGGGTCAACATTGTCAAATTATCTGTGCCTATGTTTTGAAAATAAAAAGCTTTATTTTAAAAAAGAGAGAGATAGAGAGAGAGGAAAAATGTAGGATTTCATTTTCCATTCTTCATTGACTTAGTAGATAGGCCTTTAGGACTTTTTTTTGATTTACTTTTCTACCTCTGAGATTTTATACATATTAGGCAAGTCTCTTGGGAAAGAACCATTCTTTATTGGGTCAAGGGAAGAGTTAAAGAAAATAAATCTAACCTAGTTTAAAAAAATGAAAACATAAAAAAAAACTATTCTTGACAACAATTTGCTATAAATTCTTATATAATCATATTCCCAATGAATTTAACTTGTTTTTAAGTTGTTGCTTCTTTAAAGCCAAAGTTTTTTTTAAGTGTATATATTTACTATTAGAGTTAAGTGTATGTGTTTACTATTAGAGATTCTCCAGAAATAATTCCCCAAATCATACACAACTATGATTTTTTTTTTGCTTCATTCTTTGGTCTATTTAAGATCTTTGCCCTATTTAAGACAGGAACTCAGAGGTACAACTCCATTATTTTGTTCTTTGGGTTTTTAAAATTTTATTTTAATGGTGTATTATTTTTCAATGCTCATTTTTGTAAGATTTTGAGTTTCAGGATTTTTTCCCTCCATCCCTCCCTCTTTTACCTCCCCTTTCCCCAAGATAGGAAGCAATCTGATATAGGTTATATATATATACACACACACACACACACACACAAAATTTTTAACATTTTCCATATGAGTTTTATTGAGAAAGAAAAATCAAAATAAAAGGGAAAAACCATGAGAAACAAAAAAGCAAAATAACAACAAAGTGAAAATAGTATCCTTCCATTTGTATTCAGTCCCCATACTACTTTCTCTGGATGTGGATGGCATTTTCCAGCCCAAGTCTGTTGAAACAATTCCATTATTTTGACCCCAAATCTCGAGTTTGTTGTACTGACTCCTATATATCTTATGTATCCAGTATACCCAATGCCTGGCACATAGTAGGTACTTAATAAATGCTTCTTGACTGTTGGACTACAATTTTTATGGCCTAAAACTAGAGTTTCCAGAATAATCAATATATATGTGTCTTCAATTCTGAAATGATAAAACAAAGAAGGCCAGAATGTAATTTGACCATTCATTTAACTTTAAATCCTGCACATGAAAGTTAAAATTTTACTAGCTCTATTTGTTATTCATAATCAAAACTGATCTTAAAATAGACTCATACCCATATACCAGATATCATCTAAAGTAATGAGTGTATTTTTCTAATCTTTCCAACACCAACCTAACAACCCATTTCCAATATCATGCATAATAATTAATTTGTTTTCCATATAGTAATAAGATTAGCAACTTCACATTTACACGGGGTACTGAGTCATGTTCAAATAAAGCAAGTTCTAATGAGAAAAATTGGATGTGGCAGCAAATCAGTGTTCCACTAAGCAAACCAGGTTTATATGTGTTTGCCTATCTTTCCAGCGTGTATTTTTGTCAGGATTCCACTGTAAACAAGATGATTTCTTTCATGTTGGGTTAGCCTGGGTAAATTTGTTTAATGAACAACAAATTCATTGTAAACATTGCAATAAATCTGAATGCCTTACAGAATAGCTGAGGTTTTTAAGCTGCTTCCAAAAAATAAAGCATGCTAACTATATAAACCGATTTTCAGCAAAGAAACAGCAGCATATAAGACAGGCAAACAGACTTTGCTTATTGATAACTGGTACAAATGAAGAGCTGTGGAAGACTGAAATGTTCTTAAAAGACCATGGATAACATTTACCTTGGGAAAAGTGAAGCCCAAGCAGTACAAATCACCTTTTCCATTGCTCAGGCCCAGTTTCAATAATTGAAGTAGTAGGAAGATATTTGTATACTTATATCATTCATACTCTAACAAGCACCAACAAAAAAGCTTTAGTATCACCACAGTGTAAAATTTATACTTTACAGTTTCTACATTTAGATTAGCTTTAAAAATCAAATGAATTTTCCTCTAAATTGTTATGACACCATAACACCCTAGATTCGGCAGAGGGCAGAGATTGGGGATTGCAGACCAATTTCTTTCTGGAAAAGAGTAGCTCTTTAGTGTTTATATGCATGAATCTCTGGGAGAGTGGAGAGGAGTGGGAAAAAAAGAGGGAAAACCCTGTTTGCTTTTGTCCTGAAGGAGGATGGAATTATACATAAAAAGAACAAGAAGTATGCACAAGAAAAGAAGTTTGAGAGGAGAGCAAACGTCCAAATCATGCAATTAGGAGTAAAGTGAGCTGAAGGAGAAGGTGGTAGACTTGAGAAAAGAGTAAAGTAGCTGGTATTTAAGAACTTCTAGCTTTCCACCCTTGTAGCCAGATGGGAAAGCTTGCGACAAGGGAGAAAAAAAACCCAATTGGTGTTGAACTTGTCCTGGCAGAGAACCCATGTCAAAGAGATGTCTACCTCCCTCTCTTTCTGGTCTTGGGCACAGATATTAAATACAAAGTTTTCCTGTTCTTTAAGGTTACATAAATAATTTTTGTTTAATTAGTCTGATTTCAGGATAAACTCTGAATGATTGTAACTATTTCTAAACTGTGTGCATCATTATTGTAAAATTAATTACAGACAAAAAGGAAGCTATGATATCTACTTATATAGTTGGAAGTTAAAGTGACAGAGGTTTAGGCTCTGTCAAAATACTCTGCATCCTATCTTTTAAGAAATATTTTTGTAAGGAGACTTGTCTGGGAATTCCAATTGCCTAACAAGGAGGAACTCACTGGAGCTTCCTTCAACTGGCTAATTAGCCCAAGAAGCCTCTGTCTTTAGAATTGTCTAGATTGAGACGTCTGTCTCTTTTATGTGAGTTCTTTCCTGCTGAAGCACGGCACGGGAGCCACGAAGTGAATCAATGAGAGAGGAAGGACCAGGAGTCAGGAAGACCTGAATTCAAATTTAGATTCAACCACTTATTAGTTGTGTGACAATGGGCGAGCCACTTCAGTCTGACTCAGTTCCTTCAAATATAAAATGGGGATAATAAGAACATATACCTTTATAGAGTGTTGTGAAGATCATATGAGATAATATTTTCACATTTAACATAGTGCCTGGCACATTAATAAAAATGCTTTTTCCTTTTTCCCATTTATATAGTACTTTAAAGTTTGTAAAAACTTAACAAATATTATTTTATCTTCACAACTTTATAAGATAGGTACTATTGAATCAAATCCTTGTAACAAATATGCATAGTTTTATATAAAACAAATTACCATATTGATCATATCCATAAATGTAGGTTTCATCCTGCATGTTAGATGCATAGTTGGACATGATGTTAATCAGAAGCTTTACATCTGTTAAATTTACTTGTCTTTGCAATATTCTTATATAAATTGTTCTAGTTCTAATCACTCCTCTATGCATTCATTTATATAAGCATTCCTATGTTTCTCTAAAACCATCCCTTTCATTATTTATTAGACTCAATATTGTCTCAGGACAAACTATAAGACATAAAATCTCATTGATCTTGATATTTGGATAAACTTTCTAATAGGATAACAAACCACACGAATCTGGACCTCATGATTCTTTATCTGTCATATTAGTTAAAAGAAAGAATTGGATTAATAACATATAATAATACAATAATGTAATAAGAACTGGATTAATAAATAGTGCCTAACACATAGTAGGTTCTTATTTAATATTTATTGAGTTAAATTTCACTTGGTAAGCAAAAAGATAATTCAGGCAAGGTCATTCTCCTACTCTTCAATGAATGACCTTTCTGTTCCTGAATGAGAAATAGAAAAGAATTATCAACTAAGGAATGATCAATCCCCCAAAGCTGAGTAAAGGGAGGGGTAGGAAAAGGTGAATGGACAAAGAGTGGGGAGCAGTCAAGAAGGGGTAGTTACTATTCTGCTAAATTAAATACCTCCAACTTTACAAAAGAAATATTTAGGTACCCATTGTCTGCAAATTTCTGTGTTAAGCACCAGGAGAAATTCTAAGACAAATATGTTATTAGCCCAGACCTCATGACAGTAGACAATATGCAATTCAACTCAACTATCATTTGTCAATACCTACAGTGTATAACACAATATAGAAAATATTCTGGATAGATGAATAATTATACTGTCATTACCCTCATGGAACTTATAATAGGAAAGAGGATAGAAATGTATACAAATATCTATAAAATATAATTATGTATATATATATGTACATGTACATATATATACATACATAGTCAAAATGCACTAAAAGATTTGAGGAGAAAAGAATGACTTATTACTGAATAATAATTATTCAGTATTATTACTGAAGGATTCAGGAAAGACTTTCTGGAGAAAGTTACAGATGAACTGGAACTTGAAGGAAGAGGATTTTTATAGATAAATATGGAGGTACATGTCCATAACTGCCTAAAGGTAGAAAACAAAACAAAACAAAAACAGGAATGGGAGATAGTCTAATTTAATTGAGATGTAAGGCACATGAAAGGAAGTACTGTAAGAAAAATCTGGAAAGATAGACTGGAGTCAGATTGTAGAAAGTCTTGCTTAGGCAAAAGACTGTTTTAAAAAACATTTGATTGAAATCAGTAGACAATGGGCAACTGCTGAAGGCTTTTAGAATGGAGATTTTACCTGATCACACTTGACATCAGAAAAGAATTCTTTGGTGGCCTTGTGAAGAACAGTTTGTAGAAGAGAGTAACAGTATGTCTAGCTCGGTCATTTCACAAGCAATGCTTCATACTCCTTTATTCAATTAAAAGTTTATTGTTCCTTCCATGGGATTATACGTACTTTTGCAGAGTGATGCTTGGTTGTAAACCTCTTTTGCCTAACTATCATATTGCACTATCTTCTCTCAATTAGAGTAGAAACATCTAGGTGTTGTATCAGTCAGTCAGTCAACAAGCATTTATTAAGCCTCTACATTCCAGGCACTATGCTATGAACATTGTAGATAATTTTTTTTAAAAAGGCAATTTCTGCTCTTTAAGGAGCTCACAATCTAATGGATTCTGATTGTGCTTCCTTATTACTAGAGCTGATTCTTTTTGGGTGTATGTAGTTTTGTTGTGTTTTTTAATTGATGTGGGGAGCTTGGGATTTTGGCTATCACATACTTAGGACTTTTTTGTTGGTGATTTCTTTCAGGAGGTGATTAATCAATTTTTTCTGTCTTCATTTCCCTCTCTGGTTCTACCAAATCTGGAAAGTTTTCCTTTACAATTTCTTGAAATATAATATCCAGGGTTTTTTTTAAAATTATGATTTTCTAGCAATCTGTTGATTTTTAAATTCTCTCTCCTTGTCCCATTTTCAAGGTCAGTTATTTTGTATATCAGATAGCTTACATTTTCTTCTATTATTTTAATCTTTTAATGTAATATTTCTTGCTGTCTCATATAGTAATTGGTTCACATGGTCTATTCTAATTTTCAGGGAACCTATTTCTTAGATAGTGTTTACCACATTCTCTTCTAAATTATTTATTCTCCTAATCCTTTTCTCCAAAGTTTTTATTTTTAATTTTTTTCAGCTCTTGTATTATATCTTCTAGGTATTTATTTACGTAGTCCTTGGGAAATCTATTTTTTCTTTCGGAATTTTGCTTGCAATAGTCAGTTATTCTCTCCTTCTTGGATATGGAATCTTTAGATTTTCAATAACTTTCCATAGTAACTGGTATTTTATTTGATTTACTCATCTCTCTATCTTATGTTCCTGAACTAGAATTTTGTCTAAGATCAGTTTCTGTCCCTTGTTATGCATTTAAATATGGTAATCCATCAGACTTGATCTCATTCAGAGTCATCTGGGTTCCTATGCTGATTTCTACCACTTGGGGTTAGCATCTTCCTTCCCTCAAAACTTTAAGGTTCAGAAATTCTAATATTGAGCCAAGAAAGTGTAAACCCAAGACTTGTTTTTCTACCATTCTAAATGTTGGCTACAATATGAGTTAAGGATATTTATCAGAAATATAGAATTTTTTTTAGCTAATGACACTAGTCTAAGTTCTAGCTTTAGTTCTGGTTCTAAAACTTTTTTTGTCTTATGGACCACTTTGATAATCTGTTGAAATCTATGCACTCATTCTTTCAAAAAATTAAATTCTTTTTAACTAGTAAAAATTTACTTTCTCTTTTTCAAAGCTCCCCCAATTCAAATAGAAAGAAAAATAAAACCCTTTATCTAGTTTTTATAGAAAATGTTATATAAAACAAGACTATTTTTCAAATCTATAGTCAAGAAAAATAGTTTTACAATGTCAATATGCAAAAGAAAAAATATATCTCATTCTGCATCTTGAGTTTATCTTCTCATTTTTCATCATAAAGTGCTCTAAGTCATAATAGGTCATTACATTGATTAGAAGTCTTAAGTTTTTCAAAGTTGTTTAATCTTTACAATTTTGTAATTATATAAATTGCTCTTCTAGTTCTCCTTACTTTACTCTCCAGCAATTCATAGAAATCTTCCCAGATTTCATAATTTCTTATAGCACATTCATATACTATCCTATTTATGTGGCATAGCTTATTCAACCATTCCTCATTTTGATGAGAAATACCTTAACTTTCAGTTCTTTGTCACTGATGCTATAATTTGGACTATATTTGGCTTCTCTTGATAGCAGTTGTAAACTAAGTTGTAGTAAAATGACGGGACACCAAATACTCTTGAACAGGATCAAGAACAAGTGGTGATGAATTTAGATTGAAGACTTTTCATTTTACTTTTCTTTATCTATTGTAAGTATATATATCACCGGGGGGAAAAAACAACTGAAAATGGCAGTCAAGTGGAAAATACAGAAAACTGAGCAATCTGGTCAAATGGAACACAGTGTACTTTGAAAATGTTTTATTTCTACTTTAACATGATGGCTCCACTGATAAATATAAATAAGGTGACTAATAATGAGAAAGGCCTTATAAACTACAGCAGATGATACATATAACTAAAATTTTATTCTCAGTATAATTCTATACATATATGAAGAAATGAATTTTTGAAGCCAAGAAAAGTCCTGCCAAACCCAATTATGCCATGAAAAAATGTCACCTTGTGCTTTCTCTTTAGTGTTAGCAGATAAGAACTGAAGATTAATGGAACACTCCATATTTTTTTATCATACTAAATACATATATACTTTCAAATATGCAGTTTGATCCTAATCTAGTGTTAGTGACCTTATGTTGTATATCTGCAAATTTTCTATTGTTTGATTGAAAAATAATTAGAAAATTATTTAAATAGCTGGCCACAGATTTGGTGATGTGTCTTTAAAACTGCCCTTCAATTTTGTTATTCAGTCTCTGATTCTGCTTTCCTTTTCTTGTTGGTATCCCTTTAAGTTGTACTTCATTTGAATGGTTTCTCATCCTATATATACTTTGGGGAGTTGAAAGATTAACCTGAAAACTGTATTTGTGATTTTCAACCTAAGGTAATTTTTTCATGTTGTTTTGCCTTTAATTTTTCTAGGATTTAAAATCAATTTAATTGTCAAAGAACTTATTTTTGAAAGGAAAAGGAATTTTATGCGTCATATCTTTAAGGCAATTTCTTTTCTTTCTATAGTCTCTCTTTAGCACCCTATGTAGTGTTAAATTATTATTCATATTATTTGTATATCAAGTATTACTTATTAAGCATTTTAACTCTGTACAATTTTTTTTATTTTCAGTAGTATTTTATTTTTCCAAATACATATCAAGAGAGTTTTCAATATTCATTTTTGTTAGGACTTCGTGTTCCAAATTTTTCTACCTCCTTTCCTTACCTTCCCCCTCCAAAAGAAAGCAGGTAATTTGATATAGGTTTAATGTGAACAATTTTTTTGAACATATTTCCATAATTAGGAAAAATTAGGACAAAAGGGAAAAATCTATGAGAAAGAAAACAAACAGGAAAAGTAAAAATATTATGCTTTGATTCATTTTCAGTCTTCATAGTTCTTTCTCTGGATGCAGATGGCATTTTCCAACCAATCTAGTGGAACTGCCTAAGTTCACCACAGTCAATCATCACATAATTTTGTTACTGTACATGTTTTCTTGGTTTTGCTCACTTCACTCAACATAAATTCATGTAAATTTCTCCAGCTTTTCTGGAATCAACTTGTTCACCATTTCTTATAAAATAATAATATTCCATTACATTCATATTCTATAATTGATTCAGCCATTTTCTAATTGAAATTCATTGTCACTACAAAAAGGGCTGTTACAAGCATTTTTGCACATATGAATCCTTTTTCCTTTTTTGGGATACAGCCAGTAATGACATTATTGGATTAAAGGATATGTATGCACAGTTTGACAGGCTTTGGGGCATAATTCCAAATCGCTCTTCAGAATGGTTAGATCACTTCACAACTCCACCAACAATGTATGTGTCCCAATTTTCCCACATCCACAGCATCCAGCATTATCATCTTAGCCAATTTGAGAGGTATGAAGTGGTACCTCAGAGTTGTCTACATTTGCATTTTTCTAATCAACAGTGATTTGGAGCTTTTTTATGTAAACAAAATGGCTTTAATATCTTTATCTGAAAATTGTCTGTTCATATCCTTTGACCATCTATCAGCTGGGGAATGACTTGTATTCTTATAAATTTGATTCATTTTCTATATATTTTAGAAATAAGGTCTTTATCAGAAATACTGGCTATAAAATTTCCTCCCCCCTCAACCTCCCAGCTCTCTGCTTTCCTTCTAAACTTGACTACATTGGCTTTGTTTGTGCAAAACCTTTATTAGGTGATATAATCAAAATGATCCATTTTGGATTTCATAATGTTCTCTAGTTTTGTTTTGGGTTTTTTTTTTAAATCATAAATTCCTTTCTTCTCCACATATCTGAGAGGTAGACTATCCCTTCTCTCCTAGTTTGCTTATATATGCAATGCCTAGTTTCTCCAATATTATTGTCCAATTTTCAGGATTTTTTGTCAAATAGTGAGTTCTTATCCCAGAAGTTGGAGTCTTTGAGTTTATCAAAAACTAGATTACTATAGTTATTGATATTGTTTCTTGTGTACCTAATCTATTCTGCTGATCCACTAATACATTTCTTAGACAGTACCAAATAGTTTTGATGATTGCTATTTTATAATACAGTTTTAGGTCTGGTTGTAAATACCAAAGAATTCACAGGATTTAAAATAGAAGTTGATAAGTATGGGTCATCATAAAAAATATAAGACTATTTTTGCTCAAAAATAAAATGTAAACTCTCAATAGTATCTATATGGTGATTTTCTCTATTTAGAAAAATCTTGAAAAATATTCCAATTTTTTTTGCAGGCAGAGAAAGACCATTGAATAGCCTATATTTTTAATATATTGATAAATTAGCAAATGCTTATTTGAATCCATTAATGTACAAATAAGAAATACCTATTTAGTAAGAGGTTAAATAAGCTGACACAGGATAAATTCTTTCAAAGCAATAAAGTGTTTCACTTAATAAAACTAGAAATTTTCCTTTCCAATCAGAAATAATTTTATTATCCTTCTGGGGCTTCTTCAGGAAAAGACATTTAACATTTGTTTTCCAATTCTTTGGTAGGTTCAGAAATTTATTTTTATCTCTGAAAAAACTTTCTTACTTGGTATAAATTTCTTAGTCATTTGGAAAGTTCTTTATTTTTTCCTCTGTTTAATTTAAGAAATTTAAAAAATGCTACAAATATTGTTTATATGTGGATTTCTTTCCTTTTTCTTTGATTATTTTGGAGATTAAATCTAGGGGTGATATCACTGAGTCAAAGAAAATGTGTAGTTTAGTAACTTTTCAGGTATTGTTTCAAAGTGCTTACCAGAAGAACTGAAATAGTTCACAGCTCCACCAATACTGAATCAAGTTTTATACAATACATGTGTTTTCCTGCAGCTTTTCAAGCATGCTTCCAAGATGTTGTGATCCAGGAAGTGATACGGTCACTACTCTCCTGGTCTGCACTGTGGTCTTTACCTTGCTCTCTAGAAATCATAATTGCTAGTGCTTTCTCTTTTTCTCTGTTCTCCTGAAGCGTCAGGTGCCAAAGCTCCTCTTTACCTTATAACTATGACCAGGGTCCTTCTTACCTTCTGACTAATCTCAACTGCTCCTTTCCACACTGAAACTATGACTAAGAATTTCTTATGGGCAATAGAATTACCAATCAACACTAGCTGTACTCAGTGCCAACAAAAGGGCTCCCTATAATCTCTTTCTTGACAGTTGTCCAATACCATTACCATATCTGGAATGAAAGCACCTGAAGCTGCTACTGTCAGCTGGCACTGTCACAGCCACTTCAAAGGCCCAACAATGGTGCTCTTGCTACATTCTAGGCTAGTCCCTATCTTGGTGTTAAAGATCTCTCCTCCAATCTCCTAAATTATCTTAAGATGGAAAAAATGTCTCACTTTGTTTGACCTTTTGTTTGCTCTGCTGATCTAAATTTTATTTGAGAAGTTATTTTAAAGTTGTCTGTAGGGGAAAGTTGGGAGAGTTCACTTGAATAGCTGCCTTTAATCTGCCATCTTGGCCTGTTCCACCCATTCTTTAGAATTATTATTTAGTTTCCTGTTAATTGTTAATTATTAATGATTAATCTTCAGAAGTCTTTTATTATATTTAACATTTGTTATATTGTGGTCTGCAAAAGATGTGCTTAATATTTTCACCTTTTAATTTGTAGGGTTTTATGCCTTAATATGTTTAGTTCTGTAAAGGTACCATGCACAGCTAAGAAATGCATATACTATTTCTATTTCCATTTAATATTAACAAGAGATATTTATGTATAACTTGTCTAAAATCCTATTCAGCTCCTTCACTTCTTTTTTGTTTATTTTTTGGTTACTTGTGTTTAGATCTCAGATTGAGTGATTAAGACACCTCACAATTATAATTTTACTTTCTATTTTCTCCGCGAAACTGATTTAAATTTTTCTTTAAGTATTTAGATGTTATACCATTTGATACATATGTTTAATATTAATTGTCTATGGTACTTTTCAGAAATGTAATTTCCAAATATAGTTTATATATTTTCTGTATATTTTTGCTGGTGCCTTATCCTGTCATAATTATTAAATTTGCCTTTTTAAAACTTCAGCTGAAGTATAATAAATTTTTCTCTATCTCCTTAATCTAACTATATGTGCATCTTTATTTTTCATTTCTTATAATCAAAACATTATTGTAGTCTGCTCTCTAATCCATTCTGCTATGCTCTTTCATTTTATGTGACTTCATTTCATTAACATTCTCATTTATAACTATTATTTCTGTATGTACTTCCATCCAATTCTCCCTTTACTATTCTTTGTTTCCTATTCCTTTATATAGAAGAATGTTGTGAGAAAAAAATGTGTTCAGCTGATCAGTGCTCTTCGTTTTAATGCATTATGATTCTGCTCTCCTATTCCTTTTCTCTTTACCTCCCTCAGGGTTCAATTACAGGTTATTATTCCTTCTTTTTCTTTCAACATCTCTTTGTTATGTTCTGTAGTTAGAATTTGTTTGCTTTTAGACTAATTTCTCCTTTAATATATCCACCTATTTATTCCCCATTTACCTGTTGATTAAAAATATATTTCTGTGCCCAAGTATGTATGTGAAGGTGTGTGTGTGTGTGTGTGTGTGTGTAGTCTCTTCTTTGACCAGTTGAAAATGTGATTCATGTGTGGCCTACTGCCCTCTTTTTCCTTTTTTTGCACATCCAGGTTTTACAAAATAATTTTCTTTGCCTTTTCTCACTGTGTTCTTTTATCTTACTCTTTTCTATTCTTCTTTTAAAATAATCCAATTATTACAAAACCATTCCCATGTCCCTCTATTATTACCTCTGTCACCTCTGATGGTGATAGGATTCTAAGAAGACAGGTATCATCTCACCTTATTAGAATGTGAATATATATAGTTATAGACTGTGAACCTTTATTGTTACTCATTTACTTTTTTTGATCCCTGTGTCTGTATTTCAGAACTTCTATGAAACACTCATCTTTTCATGAGGAAGACTTGGAAATCCTCTGTTTCATTTGAAGAATACACTTCTTTGACCTATCATATTATATTCATTGTCTTCTGTTCTTGTTTGTAAACCTACAGTGTTTTTCTTCTGAAACTTCATATTACAGGCTCTCCTCTACTTTCACGTGATTGTTGCTTAATCTTATGGGATTATGACTCTGGCTCCTCCATATTTGATTCATTTCTTCCTAACAGCTTACAATATATTTTTCTTTAATCTGGAAGCTCTAGATTTTGGCTATAACATTTTTTGTTTATTTTCCTTTGCTTTCTCTCCCTTCCCCCCCTCTCCCCCTTATTAAAGCTTTTTATTTTTCAAAATATATGTGTGGACAATTATTCATCATTAGCCTTTGCAAAACCTTATGTTCCAATTTCTCTCTGCTTCCCCTACTCCCTCCCCAGATGGTAAATAGTCCAATATATGTTAAAATGGTAAAAATATATGTTAAATCTAATATATGCATACATATTTATACAATTATCTTGCTGCACAAAAAAAAATCAAATCAAACCAGAAAAAAAAATGAGAAAGGAAATAAAATGCAAGCGAACAACAACAAAAAGAGTGAAAATGCTATGTTGTAAACCAAACTCAGTTCTCACAGTCCTCTCTCTGGGTGGAGATGGTTTTTTTCATAACAAAATCATTAGAAGTGGTCTGAATCATCTCATTGTTGAAGAGAGCCATGTCCATCAGAATTTATCATTGTATAATTTTGCTGGTAGCATATATAATGATCTCCTGGTTCTGCTTATTTCACTTAGCATCAGCTCATGTAAGTCTCTCCAGGCCTCTCTGAAATCATCCTGTTGGTCATTTCTTACAGCACAATAATATTCCATAACACTTATGTACCATAATTTATTCAGCCATTCTCCAATTGATGGGCATCCATTCAGTTTCCAGTTTTTAGCCACTACAAAAAGGGCTGCCATAAACATTTTTGCACATGTAGGTCCCTTTCCTTCTTTTAAGATCTCTGTAGGATATAATTCCAATAGAAACACTGCTGGGTCAGAGGCTATGCACAGTTTGATAACTTTTTGAGCATCATTCCAAATTGCTCTCCAGAATGGGTGGATTCATTCACAATTCCACCAACAATGTATCAGTATTCCAGTTTTTCCACATTCCCTCCAGCATTTGTCATTATCTTTTCCTGTCATCTTAGCCAATCTGAGAGGTGTGTAGTGATATCTCAGAGTTGTCTTAATTTGCATTTCTCTGATTAATAATGACTTGGAGCATCTTTTCATATGACTAGAAATAGCTTCAATTTCTTCATCTGAAAATTGTTCATTCATATTCTTTGACCATTTATCAATTGGAGAATAGCTTGATTTATTATAAATTTGAGTCAATTTTTCTATATATTTTAGAAATGAGACCTTGATCAGAATCTTTGAATGTAAAAAATGTTTTCCCAGTTTATTGCTTCCCTTCTAATCTTGTCTACATTAGTTTTGTTTGTACAAAAACTTTTAGACTTAATATAATCAAAATTATCTGTTTTGTGATCAATAATGATCTCTAGTTCTGTTTTGGTCACAAATTCCTTCCTCCTCCACAGATCTGAGAGGTAAACTATCCTATGTTCTTCTAATTTATTTATAACATCATACTTTATGTCTAGATCATGAACCCATTTTGATTTTATCTTGGTATATGGGTGTTAGGTGTGGATGAATGCCTAATTTCTGCCATACTAGTTTCCAATTTTCCCAGCAGTTTTTGTCAGAATTCTTATCCCAAAATCTAGGGTCTTTAGGTTTGTCAAACACTAGTTTACTATAGTTATTTACTATTTACTGCTGTGAACCTAATCTATTCCACTGATCAACTAGTCTATTTCTTAGCCAGTACTAAATGGTTTTGATGACTGCTGCTTTATAATATAGTTTTAGACTGGTACAGCTAAGCCACCTTCATTTGATTTTTTTTTCATTAATTCCCTGGAAATTCTTGACCTTTTGTTCTTTCAGATGAATTTTGTTATTTTTTCTAGGTCATTAAAATAGTTTCTTGGGAGTCTGATTGGTATAGCACTAAATAAATAGATTAGTTTAGATAGTATTGTCATCTTTATTGTATTCACTCAACCTACCCAAGAGCACTTGATATTTTTCTGATTGCTTATATCTGATTTTATTTATGTGGAAAGTTGTTTAGTAGTTTTGCTCATATAGTTCCTGACTTTCCCTTGGCAGATAGATTCCCAAATATTGTATGCTATCAACAGTTATTTTAAATGGGATTTCTCTTTGCATTTCATGCTGTTGGATTTTGTTAGTGATGTATAAAAGTGCTAATGATTTATGTGGATTTATTTGGATCCTGCAATTTTGCTAAAGTTGTGGATTATTTCTAATAGCTTTTTAGTAGAATCTCTGGGTTCTCTAATTATATCATCATATCATCTGCAAAAAATGATAATTTGATTTCCTCATTAGCAATTCTTAATTTCTTTAATTCTTTTTCTTCTCTTATTGCCAAAGCTAGCATTTCTAATACAATATTGAATAGTAATGGTGATAGTGGACAACCTTGTTTCACCCCTGATCTTATTGGAAATGGTTTATCCCCATTACATATGATGCTTACTGGTGGTTTTAAATAGATGCTGACTATTTTAAGGAAAAGTCCAGTTATCCTTATACTCTCTAGTGTTTTTAATAGGAATGGGTGTTGGATTTTATCAAATGCTTTTTCTGCATCTACTGAGATGATCATATGGTTTTTGTTAATTTGATTATTGATATAGTCAATTATGTTAATAGTTTTCCTAACATTGAACCAGCCCTACATTCTTGGTATAAATCCTACTTGGTCATGGTGTATTACCCTGGAGATGATTTCTGTAATCTTTTTGCTAGTATTTTATTTAAGATTTTTGCATCAATGCAATCAAAATTAGGGAGTAGGTCTATAATTTTCTTTCTCTGTTTTCATCCTACCTGATTTAGGTATCAGTATAATGTCTGTGTCATAAAAGGAATTTGATAGGACTCCTTCAATCCCTATTTTTTCAAATAGTTTATATAGCATTGGAGTTAATTGTTCTTTAATTGTTTGGTAGAATTCACATGTAAATCCATCTGGTCCTGGGGATTTTTTCTTAGGGAGGTGATAATAGCTTGTTCTATTTCTTTTTTCTAAATGGGACTCTTTAACCAATTTACTTCTTCCTCTGTTAATCTGGGCAAGCTATATTTTTGAAGGTATGCATCCATTTCATTTAAGTTATCAAATTTATTAGCATAAATTTGGGCAAAGTAACTCCTAATTATTGCTCCAATTTCCTCTTTATTAGTGGCAAGTTCTCCCTTTTCATTTTAAAGACCAACAATTTGATTTTCCTTTTTCTAATCAAATTTACCAAGGATTTATCTATTTTGTTGATTTTTTCATAGAATCTTAGTAGTATTTATTAATTCAATAGTTTTTTTAGTTTCAATTTTATTAATCTTTCCTTTTATTTTTAGAATTTCAAGTTTAGTGTTTGATTGAGGATTTTTAATTTGCTCTTTTTCTAGCTTTTTTAGTTGCAAGCCTAATTCATTGATTTTTCTCTTTCTGTTTTATTCAAGTAGGCCTCTAGAGATATAACATTTCCCCTTATTAACACTTCAGGTGCATCCCAAAAATTTTATTATGTTGTTTCATTATTGTTATTCTCTTGGGTGAAATTATTGTGTCTATGATTTGCTATTTCACCCAATCATTCTTTAGGATGAGATTATTTAGTTTCCAATTACTTTTTGGTCTATTTTCCCCTGGATTTTTATTGAATGTAATTTTTATTGCATCGTGATCTGAAAAGTATGCATTTATGCTTATCTGCATTTGAATTTGAGGTCTTTTAGTCTTAATATATGATCAACTTTTGTATAGATTCTATGAACTGCCGAAAAGAAAGTGTACTCCTTTCTGTCTCCATTAAATTTTCTCCAAAGATCTATCATACCTAACTTTTCTAGTGTTCTATTTACCTCTTTCACTTATTTCTTATTTATTTTGTGGTTTAATTTATTTAGTTCTGAGACTGCAAGGTTGAGATCTCCAACTATTATAGTTTTGCTATCTAATTCTTCTTGCAGCTCTCTTGACTTCTTCTTTAGAAATTTAGATGCTATAAAGAATGCAATTATAAATAAATTGGAAGAGCATAGGATAGTTTACCTCTCAGACCTGTAGAAGAGGAAAGAATTTATTACCAAAGAAGAACTAGAGCTCATTATTGATCACAAAATAGAAAAATTTGATTATTATCAAATTGAAAAATTTTTGTACAAACCAAACTAATGTAGACAAGATTAGAAGGGAAGTAATAAATTGGGAAAACATTTTTACAGTCAAAGGTTCTGATAAAGGCCTCATTTCCAAAATATATAGCGAATTGACTCTTATTTATAAGAAATCAAGCCATTCTCCAATTGATAAATGGTCAAAGGATATGAACAGACAATTCTCAGATGAAGAAATTGAAACTATTTCTAGCCATATGAAAAGATGCTCCAAGTCATTATTAATCAGAGAAATGCAAATTAAGACAACTCTGAGATATCACCACACACCTGTCAGATTGGCTAGAATGACAGGGAAAGATAATGCAGAATGTTGGAGGGGATGTGGGAAAACTGGGACACTGATACATTGTTGGTGGAACTGAGAATACATCCAGCTGTTCTGGAGAACAAGTTGGAACTATGCTCAAAAAGCTATCAAACTGTGCATATCCTTTGACTCAGTAGTGTTACTACTGGGCTTATATCCCAAAGAGATTTTTAAAAAGGGAAAGGGACCTGTATGTGCAAGAATGTTCATGGCAGCCCTCTTTGTAGTGGCCAGAAACTGGAAACTGAATGGATGCCCATCAATTGGAGAATGGCTGAATAAATTGTGGTATATGGATATTATGGAATATTATTTTTCTGTAAGAAATGATCAACAGGATGATTTCAGAAAGGCCTGGAGAGACTTACATGAACTGATGCTGAGTGAAATGAGCAGGACTAGAAGATCATTACTTACTTCAACAACAATACTATATGATGATCAATTCTGATGGATGTGGCCCACTTCAACAATGAGATGAACCAAATCAGTTCCAATAGAGCAGTAATGAACTGAACCAGCTACACCCAGGGAAAGAACTCTGGGAGATGACTATGAACCACTACATAGAATTCCCAATCCCTCTATTTTTGCTTGCCTGCAGTTTTGATTTCCTTCACAGACTAATTGTACACTATTTCAAAGTCCGACTCTTTTTATACAGCAAAATAACTATTTGGACATGTATACATATATTGTATTTAACTTATACTTTAACATATTTAACATATATTGGTCAACTTGCCATCTGGGGGAAAGGATGGGAGGAAGGAGGGAAAAAGTTGGAACAAAAGGATTTGCATCTGTCAATTCTGAAAAATTACCTATCATATATTTGTAAATAAAAAGCTATAAAAAAGAAAAAAGAAAAAAAAAAGAAATTTAGATACTATACCACTTGGTGCACATATATTTAATATTGATATTGCTTCATTATCTATGCCTTTAGCAAGGTATGCCTATACTCTTTAGCAAAATATAGTTTTCTTTCTTATTTCTTTTAATTAGATCAACTTTTGCTTTTGCTTGTTCTGAGATCAGGATGGCGACCACTGTTTTTTGGGTTTTTTTTAACTTCATCGGAAGCATAATAAATTCTGCTTTAGCCTTTTACCTTTACTTTGTATGTATTGCCTTGCTTCAAGTGTGTTTCTTGTAAACAATCAATTGTAGAATTCTGACTTTTAATCCAGTCTGCTATCTCCTCTGCTTTATGGGGGAGTTTACCCTATTCACATTTGTGGGTAAAATTATTAATTCTGAATTTCCTGCCATCTTGTACCCCAGATTATGCTTTTCTCTTTCCTTTCCTCCTTACCCTCTCTCCAGTATTAAACTTGTGAGCACCACTTGCCTCACACAGCCCTCCATCTTTAGGATCCTCCCCTCCCCTTAGAGTCTCTCCCCTTTTCTTAAACCTTTCCCTTACAATTTCTGTATTCCCTTCTATTTAGCTTTCTCCTTCCCTTTTTGCTTTACCCCTCCCACTTTTCAATGAGGTGGGAGAAGTTTCTCTGTAAATCAAATATGTCTAATATTTTCTCTTTGAGCCAATTCTGATGAGAGTAAGATTTACACTATGTTCACCCCTCTCCTTTCTTTCCCTCAGATATAATAGGTTGCCTTTGCCCCTTAGTGAGATATAGTACCTCTACTTTCCCTTTTTCTGGTACAATTTCCTTTTCACTTCTAGATTCTTTTTTGTATTATAAAAGTAAAATCAAATTATACATGTATTCTTTATGTACACCCATAACAGAAATATAGTTCTCAAGATTTCTTTTTTATCTTTTATGTTTCTCTTGAGTTCTATATTTGGAGGTTAAACTTTTTGTTTAGTTCTGATTTTTTTTTTTGTCAGAAATAGATGGAATTCAAAAAAAAAAATTAAAAAAATAAAGACTAGGAAACTAAAAAAAAAAATAAAAATAAAAAACAGAAATAGATGGAATTCACCTGTTTCATTGAATATCCATCTTCTTCTCTGGAAGAAAATGTTCAGTTTGTCTGGGTAAGTTATTCTTGGCTGCATACCAAGTCCTTTTCTGAATATCAAATTTCAGGCCCTTCAATCTTTTAATGTGGACACTGATAGACCCTGAGTAATCCTTATTATAGCTCCTCTGTATTTGAATTATTTTTTTGGGTTTTTTTCTCAGCTAGTATTTTTTTCTTGGTCTGATAGTTATGGAATTTAGCCACAATATGTCTTGGGGTTTTGATTTTGGGATCTCTTTCAGTGGGTGATCAGTTCTTTCAATATCTATTTTACCCTCTGTTTCTATAACATCTGGGCAGTTCTCTTTGATGATTTCCTGGAAAATAGTGTCTAGGCTCTTTTTTTCATCATGATTTTCAGGAATTCCAATAATCTTTAGATTATCTCTCCTAGATCCATTTTTCAGGTCTGTTGTTTTCCCAAGTAAGTATTTAACATTTTTTTCCTAATTTTTCATTTTTTTGGTTTTGCTTGACTGATTCTTTTTACCTATTTACTCATTTACCTAATGTAATAAGTTTCCTTTGCCTCTTCATGAGCTGTAATTTCCTTCATTTTACCTCTACTTTTCCCTTTTTCTGGTATAGTCCCCTTTCCACCTCTAGTTCCTTTTTTATATTATAACAGTAAAATCAAATTATACGTGCACTTTCTAGGTATACCCATAACAGAAATACAGTTCTCAAGAGTTCTTTTTACCTTTTTATGCCTCTCTTGAGTCCTATATTTGGAGGTCAAAGTTTTTGTTTAGCTCTGGTCTTTTCATCAGAAATAAATGGAATTCATCTGTTTCATTGAATGCCCATCTTCTTTCCTGGAAGAAATCCTATAGTTCTGAAATTTAGCCATGACATTCCTTGGAGTTTTAATTTTGGGGTCTCTTTCAAGAGGTGTTTCGTGAATTCTTTCAATGGCCATTTTGCCTTCTGATTCTATGACATCAGGGCAGTTCTCTTTGATGATTTCCTGAAAAATAGTAAATATATGAAAAATATATGAAAAAATAGTTTTTTTCATCATGGTTTTTAGGGAGTCTAATAACCCTTAGATCATCTCTCCTAGATCTATTTTCCAGGTCAGTTGTTTTCCCAAGTAGTTATTTTACATTTTTTCTATTTTTTCTTTTTCTTTTTGTTTTGCTTGAGTGGTCCTTGATGTCATTCATTTCCATTTGTTCAGTTCTGATTTTTAGTGAATTATTTTCTTCATTTACTTTTTTTTTTTTTTTTTTTTTTTTTACTTCTTTTTGTATTTGTCCAATTGAGTTTTTAAATGAGTGGTTTTGTTCTATGGAATTTTTTTCCATTTCACAAATTCTGTTTTTTAAAAAGTTATTTTCTTTTTCCATTTCAAAAATTCTGTTTTCCTGGGAGTTATTTATCTTTTCCATTTCACAAATTTTGTTTTTCAGGGAGTTGTTTTCTTTTTACATTTTGCCAAATCTTTTAATGAGTTATATGTCTTTTTCAAACCCTCTTGCAAAGTTTTCATTTCCTTTCCCTATTTTTCTTTCAGCTCTCTTTTAAGATCCTTTTAAATTTCTTACAGGAGAGCCTTGTCTGGGGACCAATTTATATCACTCTTTGGGGCTTCATCTGGAGACAATCTGCTTTTAGTCTCTTCAGGGTTTGAAATCTGTTCTTCCCTTTCACCATAAAAGCTATTTATGGTGAGAGTTTTCTTTGCCTTTTTATTCATTAAAAAAAAGGGAGGAGGGGGGAATCTGATTTTAGGGCAAGGGAGGTTTTCCAAGCTTCCTCTAAAAGCAGCCATGGCTGCACTGGGTCAGTGCAGACTCACTCCTGTTGCTGGGTGGGCGTGGCCAGTTCATGAAACTCCAGCTTTTCGGGATTCACTATTTACCTTTTGTGTTTGTGTTGGATGTTTTATAACCTCTCTGCTGGTCTCCTGGCTTGCAACCAGGGCAGAGTAACCAACACTTCTGTAGAATCCTCCCCCTCTATTCTCTGCCACAGGGAGTCTGCATCACCCCCGCAGAGTCTGCATGCTGCCCCAGATCTGCACAGTGTGCACTGGCTTCCGTGCTTGGTCTGCTTGTGCTTAACTACCTCCCTCCATGCCTGACCAAAACAGACCTTTTCTAGCAATCTTCAAAATTATCTTCTTCTGATAATTTGTTGCATTCCTAATATTTGTGGATTCTGCCAGTCTAGAACTAATTTAGAGGCTGCATTTGGTATTTAGCTGAGGATTGTGGGAGGAGATCAGAAAGAAGCGTGTGTCCTTTCTGCCATCTTGGCTCTGCCCCTAGAGTAATTTATATTTGATCATATAGGTCATATTGTAGTTTATTGGAAGGGGGCAGAAAGGGTAACATGATAAGATCTTTGAGGAAAATCACTTAGCCAACTATATAGGGAATGAATTGGAAGGGAGGGGGGGAGAAAAGCTTCAGAAATAGAGACTTAATAGAAAATTCTTTAATCTAGATGCTGAGGGACTGAACTGGCATGGTGGCTGTGTAAGTGGAGGTTTCTGATTGGGATAGGGAATGTGTTGAGACAAAGATGCCAAAAACTTTTAAAAGAAAGAAAAGAGCATCTATAAAACATTTTAAATTGCATAAAAGAATATCAAGATGGCCAGAAACTGGAAACTGAGTGGATGCCCATCAATTGGAGAATGGCTGAATAAATTGTAATATATGAATATTTTGAAATATTATTATTCTATAAGAAATAACCAGTAGGATGATTTCAGAAAGGCCTGGAGAGACTTACATGAACTGATGCTGAGTGAAATGAGCAGGACCAGGAGATCATTATATACTTCAAAACAATACTATATGATGATCAATTCTGATGGATATGTCCCTCTTCAATAATGAGATGAACCAAATCAGTTCCAATAGAGCAGTAATGAATTGAACCAGCTAAACTCAGTGAAAGAACTCTGGGAGATGACTATGAACCACTACATAGAATTCTCAATCCCTCTATTTTTGCTCGCCTGCAGTTTTGATTTCCTTCACAGACTAATTGTACACTATTTCAAAGTCTGATTCATTTTGAACAGCAAAATAACTATTTGGACATATATACATATATTGTATCTAACTTATACTTTAACATATTTAACATGTATTGGTCAACCTGTTGTCTGGGGGAAGGGGCGGAGGGAAGGAGGAGAAAAGTTGGACCAGAAGGTTTTGCAATTGTCAATGCTGAAAAATTACCCATGCATATATTTTGTAAATAAAAAGCTATAATAAAAAAGATGCTTAAAAAAATATATCAAAAGAAAAGAACACATAGCAATTTTGTTCTTGACTTTTAAATTTAATGTATACTTGTAAAAATCGCTATGCTGCTAGTGATCTAGTGGGTAGACCCCTGGCCCTGGAGTCAAGAGGACCTGAGTTCAAATCTAAGCCTCAGATACGCACTAACCATGTGATCCTGGGCAAGTCACTTAACCTTGTTGTCTCCTCTCCTCCCTCCTCAATTATGTTAGCATAAGTATATAATTACTCATACTATCTTCTTTTTCATTCTGTGCATGTATATATGCTAATGGTTGTTATATATTTTTAAAAAAAGAAACAAACAAATCATACAAGTCCTTAAGGTAAGAGGGAAAAGGCAAAGCCCATTCAAGGTCAAATCATTAGAACTTAAAATAAAGGAAATCTAGACAGGGTTATGCCAAGATAGATATTCTGAAGTCCGTAGTACTGAGGCAATCTACTGCTTTTATATGGTATATATTCAACTCATGTTATTCTTTCTATATTATCTTGTGATTCCACATAGAGAAAAAGAATGGGAGGGAAAAGAAACAATCTGTAAAAAATAACTTTTTATGTTTACTAAATATTTCAATATTAAAGCATCCTTATAGTTTACAATCATCTGCACACAATGTCAAATTCTAAGTATGCACAACTTTTCAATTATCCACTGATTTATTTTTAGAAATGCTAACCCTCCCATAAGATTAGGATGCTCTTTCATGGTAATTAGCATAGAATAACAAATATGTAAACTATAAACAGATTTTATTTGGAACATGCCAATAAATATGGCATCATAAAATGGTTACTGACTGTACTCTTGTTCGGTAAATAAAGGTTGTTTTTTGTTTTTCTACCAGAACACAGTTGCCAAACACTGAAGAATGCTTCTTAGGCTTATAATTCCATCTTAGACTCTACACAGTGATGTAGAGTTTACTTTTATCTTTTGAACAAAACTACTAACTAAAATGATTAAGGTTTTGTCTTCTTTCCATGTAACTCCCCAAAGTAATAACAAAACAAAACAAAACAGTCCACAAAACAGGTCTGTGTGTATAAGGAGAATAAAACAAACAGTGAAATTGTAATACTAGTGAAGGGTTTTCAGACTGACATCTGTACATTAAGAATATGTAAAAATACCAATTTCATGCTCTGACAATTTATTCTGCATTGGAGGTAGGATAATGCCATGGGAATGCCAAATGTCAAAGCATTACATAGTGTCAGCTATTCATATGTTCCTTTGATGAGCTATCACTGGGAATGGGAATTCCTTAAGGGAAAGATTCCTTTAAAAAAAAAAAAAAAAGGAAGAGGGAACTGTCAAAGCCAGGCAAAAAAGCATAAGATCATAGCAAGAAAAGTTAATTCATTAATAATTTATGAGTGTTGCAACCAAAAATATTTTTTCTCGATTCTGGTTGTCCCTGTTTATTGTTCACCATGTTTGAAACCATCAGGATTCTACAAGCTCTGACTGCAAGTCCCTATGACTTCTGACACAAATATGTCCAAGAGACTAAGGAAGGTATCATCAAGATCTCAGCTGTCACTGACCTTATGATACCAGATCATCGTTTTATAACCTTTCAGTACATATTTAGCCTTAATTCCTTCAGTGCATCCCATTACGTGAGATTCTCCACAAAGACACATTCAAACCAGGGGAATACAATTATATACAGATATAGAAAATTACCAGGTAAAAGACTCTATAGACTTGTACAGCTCTGCCACAAATAAGTCTGACCTGGCTGTCTTTGTTTTCCCTGATATTAATCTCTGCAATATAATGGTTAATTTAATAGCCTGTAAGTCTAGGGAGCAACTAGGTGGCGCAGTAGATAGAGCACTAGCTCTTAGGTCGGGAAGACCTGAGTTCAAATATAATCTTAGACACGTAACACTTCCTAGCTGTGTGACCCTGGGCAAGTCACTTAACCCCAATTGCCTCGGGGAAAAAAAAAGAGCCTAGGCCAGCATTGTTTTTATATATGTAGTATAGGGACTCTCAGATGCAGAAAAAAGCTGGTATCTCATCAGGATTTTGGCAGTATCTTCCTACTCTACAAATCAGTTGTCCAGTGATATGCAACAAGAACATGCTGTTTCTTCATTAACTAAATGGAAGAAGTTATAATAGATGAATCTTGACCTAAAGGAAAGAATCAAACAGGACCCAGCCATATTGTAGACACAGGTTTGGCTGGGAGACCAAGTATTCATGGACTGACCCAGTGAGAGGATTTCTTTAATGTCTGCCTCACCAGAGACTTTCCCTGCCAAATTTCTGGAAGTCCTCCTTGCACCTTCTGGCTAGAAAGAAGGAAATAAAAGAGATCTGGCCGGTTGGTGCCTTTGTATGCCCACTCACTTTCAGCTCATCGGTCAACTAAAAAGGCTTCTCATTATCGTATAGTAAATCAACAGGAATTAATCATAGAATAAGTGTATATGCTCAGAAATGGAAAATAAGTACCCCCAATTCTATTATTTCAGAAGCAAGTGTTCTAAGCATCTACAATAAGTTACTACCAGATTGATTAACCTCTGCATTCTTAAGGAACTGAACTTCTCTTGGAGAATAAGGACAGATGAGAGACTTTTATGGTACAGATCTAAATTGCTTTCTAGAATGTCTAAATCACTTTACAGATCCACCAACAATTCATTAAAGTGTCTGAATGTATATATATATATATATATACATATATATATATCCTCCAACTCAAGTAATTTTTCTTTTTGGTCATTTTTGTCTATTTTATGAATGTGAGGTAGAACTGCAGAGTTGTTTTAATATGCATTTCTTCTATTAGTGATTTGGAGCATTTTTTTTTCCATGTAAATTATTGATAACTAGTCTTTCAACATTTGAGAACTATTTGTAGTTTTTGAACTTATTTATTGGAGAATGGTACTTATTTATGTAAGATTGATTAGTTTGTATCAATTCTCTGTGTGTGTATGTAGTATTATAATTGTGTTTAATTATAATACATCATATGTAATATTTTTTCCATCTAGCTAGCTAGCTATGTATCTGTATCTTGGGTACCAAAACTATTTTCTTTCCTTTCTTAAAATTCATAAAAACAGAACAAAACCCCACCTAGATTTTGTATTTGTCTTTTTCAAACCTCCTCTATGTCCCTTCTAGAAAGAATTCTGAAGGAGTACTTTTGTTCTCTTTTGAGAATGTAAGTACATCATCCTTTTTGCCTTTGCTCATTCACCTTTTTAAATTTCTCAGTTCTGGTCTTTTTATTAGAAATCCTTGAATGTTCCCTATTCTGTTCAAATCCATATATTTATTTCAGTGTAAATTGTTTCAGTGTATATTATTCTTGGTTATAAACCTTTATCTTAGGTCTTTTGGAATATTTCAAGAATTCATTTCCCATATAGAAAAGAACTGACCCTGATTCCTAGTTACTTTCAATTTGTCTTCTAATTCTAATTTTCATTTGTGAAAAAATTAGAACTATGCTTAATAGTGATAGGTACAAGACTCTTGATTTCACTGAAAGAGGGAACTCCTAGATGAGGCAAATCGCTTTACTGGTGGTGTCTCTCTATACCATACAGCCTTATAGAGTTGCCTAGTATATGGAAAGGTAAAGTGACTTCTCTAGAGTAGTACACCCAGGGTTCTTGGCTGCAAGATCAACTCTCAATTTTATTTGATTAACTTAATATCTTTCCCAGTTGTAACGACTCGCCTCGCACCCAGGATACCTCAAAATCAGCTGGAGTCAGGATAAGCAAAAGTCTGTCTTTATTCTTGGTCTTAGACGCAGCATTGAACAATCGGATGGAAGCAGAATCTCCTAGACCTGCCTTCCCCCTCGTCTACCCCCCCCCACCCCTCTCCAATCTTACTCCATCCCCTAGTCCCTTCTACAATCCTCTATACACCAATCATTGAGCCAGTACGGATAGTGGAAAGGACCATTTTCCAAGCATATGACCATAGACTACTGTCCAATTGGTAGTTAGCCTCAAGTGCTCAGCAGTCCTGACCTCGGTGCATTGATTCCACAGTTTCAGCTCTCTACATGTCATACTTTCTTTTTGTTTTAGAACATAGGTGATCCCACCATCCCTGACTTCTCAGGAAAAGAGGTGAAAACACCAAAAAGGAGGTGATCATGCCCTCCCCGACATCTCAGGAAGGGAGATGAAAAGCACCAAAGGGAAGTAGAGATTGCTAGTGGGTTTCTGGGCTGAAGGCTCTTATTAGAAACAGGTATGCACAAATCCATCAGCATGGGAGGTATTACACAAGCACATAGCAATAACACAGAGGCTATTAGTGATGACTCTCTCCACAATCAGTGCAGGCTCAATGTGGTACAACAAACATGAATTGTATGTGCAAGTAGTGATATAATAAACAATATAAATCAATATGGTATTATAAGAGATTTCCAGAAGTCCTAGAAGGAGGGTATCTAAACAACAGTCACACATACACCTTCTTCAGCAGCCAAGAGATAGTCCAAAACCAATCTATTGTCCATTGCTTCATGTATCAGGGAATCCAATGATCCCGCAAGTTTTTGAAGTCCTGCAACAGTCTTTTCATGTGTCAGGGAATCCAATGATCCCCGCAAGTTTTTGAAGTCCTGCAACAGTCTTTACATGTGTTAAGGAATCCAATGATCCCAGCAGATTTTGAAGTCCTGCAATAGTCCTATCATTTCTCAGAAAATCCAATGATTCCTGAGGGTTTTGAAGTCCTACAATAATCTTATCATGTCTCAGAGAATCCAATGATTCCTGAGGGTTTTGAAGTCTAACAATTTTTGATGTCCATGAGTCAAACACCATAACTGCCATGCTCTTTCAGTGGTGGGCACAATCAGCAATGGAACCACCTGATGTTTCTTGGGTCTTCTCTTTCGTTTCAAGGGTCTGCTCCATCTCTCTCCAATGGATAAGGCAAATATGGCTTGTTGGCACCCATCTGATTCCTTCTTCACCTGTGGAGATACAAACAAACCCTCTCCCCCAAGCAATTAGCTATCTGGTCCATTCCATTCACTATTTTCTGGGTCTCTCCACATGACCTAGTGATTACCTAAAGATAGTGGAACTGCTCGCATTGGACACTGCCCTTCCAGTGGGTTATAAAACCTGTTTGCCGGAGCCAGTGCATCTTTGTCAAAAATCAAGAAATAGTATAAAGGGCTAGATTCAGAAGTTCTCTAGGGTTACCTGTGGCTCCCCCTTTCTTTTGTTTTTGGAGGAGCATCTTAATGTCTCTGTTTCTCCTCTCTACTATTGCCTGTCCTTGAGAATTAAAAGATATGCCAGTGGTGTGTAAAATCTGATTCTGTGCACAAAAGTGTGCAAAATGTTTAGAAGTATATGCAGATCCATTATCTCTTTTTATTTCTTGTGGCACACCCATAATTGCAAATGCGTGTATAAGGAATTGAGTAACCACTCGGGCTGTCTCTTTTGCTGTTGGTATCACAAAAGTGAATCCTGAAAAGGTGTCTACCACAACATGGATAAAAGACAGATGACCAAAAGATTTATAATGGGTCACATCCATTTGCCAAATTTCATTGAGTCTCAAACCATGAGGGTTTTTCCCTGGAGGCAGTGTAGGAGCATGGAAAGGAAGGCAAGCTGTACAGGCTTTTATTATGCTCCTTGCTTCCTCTCTTGTTATTCCAAATTGCAAACATAAAGCTCGAGCAGCCTGATGATATTTAAAATGAGATTCTTGAGCTTCTTGAAATAAAGGAGTATTGGCCAGCATAGTTAGAAGGCTATTTGCCTTTGAATTACCATCAAAAATTGGACCTGGAAGTCCACATGAGAGTGGACATGCAAAATATAAATCTTACCTGGATGCTTTATCATTTGCTCTTGAAGTTCTTTGAAGAGCTGATATATATTAGAGGCTACAAATTTTAATTGGGCTGTGGCAATTCTTTGTACCACACCTACTGAATAGGCCAAATTAGATATTATTTTTATATCTCTAGAATGATTGCATACAATTCATTCTGCTTAGTGGCATGAAAAGGAGTTTTGACTACTCTCTTTATAGTTAAGTCATGAGAGTATATAACACAGATATTATGTTTGGATGCATCTGGAAAGATAGTTGGTCCTTTAAGAGGAACTTTAGAAACCTTCTCTTCAAGAATCCATCACCAATTATGTAATAGTCTAGTTATCTTTAATGGAGACCCATGTGCAAAATTTGGAGTTACGGCCAATAAAATTTGTCACTCTGGGATGGTTTCACAGCATACATTACTTTGTGCATTAGTATAAAAGATGTATATCTTGTCAGGTCTTATCCCAGATAATTGTACTGCTCACTTAATGGCCTTTAATAAAATTCTAGCCACAAGTGCTGAATAAGGAGTAAGGCTTTGTTCTGATTATGCTGGGAAGTTCACCCACTCTATCACACTGTCTCCTTGATGAAGGACTGCTGTGGGTGCTTTTTGTGTAGCAAAACCCGATATTTCCAAGGGTTTTTGAGTGACCCTTTCAACCATATCGGATAAAGCCAGTTCAACTTCTCTCAAAGCCTCTTGAGCTTCTTTTGTAAGCTGGCATGGTGAGTTTAAAGCACTGTCTTCCCTTAAAATGTCATATCATGGTTGTAATTGATAGGTAGTCAAGCCTAACACTGGACGCATCCATTGGATATCTCCTATCAATTTCTGAAAGTCATTTAAAGTATTTAACTTTTCTGTTCTTAAGGAAAGTTTTTGTACTGTGAGCACCTTAGGATATACTTCATATCCTAAATATTGAAAAAGAGCATGTCTTTGAATTTTTTCTGGAGCTATGTGCAATTTGTAGTATCTTAGTGTTTCTATGGTCTTTTGCAGACATGCTTCTAACATTTGTTCCTAAGGTGCTCATCCTAATATATCATCCATGTAATGTAATAACATTACATTTGGAAACACTTTTCTTACTGGAGTAAGAAGAGCAGCAACATTTGACACATAGTAGGGCTGTTTTTCATTCCCTGTGGCAAAACTGTCCATTCATATATTTTATAAGGCTCAGCTATGTTGATGCTGGGCACTGAAAAGGTAAATCTTTTCATATCCTCCTTATCTAGAGGGATAGAATAGAAACAATCCTTAATGTCTATAACCCAAAGAGGCCATTCTCTAAGCAACTGAGTAGGAGATGGAAGCGCAGGCTGAAAAGTTCCCATAGTTTCCATCTGTTCATTTACCTTTCTTAAATGAGTCAACATCTTCCATTTTCCAGATTTCTTTCTTACAACAAATACTGAGGAATTCCAAGGACTTTAAAGAAGGCTGTAAATGCCCTTGGTCAAGTTGCTCCTGTACTATATCTAATAAGGCCTGAATTTTATTGCTATCTAAGGGCCACTGTTCTATCCACACTGGTGAATCAGTTTTCCATTGGATAGGAACAGGTGAAAGTGCTGGCAGGCGTTCAACAGCAGCCCTGTCTAAAAAACCTTAGTACTCATTTTTAACCCTAACTGTTGTAAAATGTCTCTTCCCCACAGATTGATGGGGATTTTTTCAACTATAAAAGGAGTAAAAACTCCTGTTTCACCTTCAAATATCCATCTCAAAGGAGTAGCACTAACTTCAGCTGCTATTGATCCTCCTATGCCAGACATGTAGGTGTCTACATGTGTCTGCTTTAATCTTTGGCCAGTGACTGGGCCAGTCGGCACCTCTAATGACTGTATGATCTGCACCTGTGTCTACCAATCCTTCTATTGGTATGCCATTTATATAGATAGTGAGCATAGGTTGGTCAGCTGTTACAGCTGCTGTCTAGTATATTCCTGGATTCTGTTGCTTGGAGTCAGAATCTGGGTGACTATCACCAGGTTGCTTATTAGGAGTCTGTATCAGTAAACCTGATGCTACTACTTCTCCTGGTTGATAAGTCACACATTGTCTACCTATATTAGTGACTGGGATATTATCTACACATTCCCCAGTTTCCCACATCATCATATGGATGAATACTGTTTTATAAATACTCTCAGGAAGTGCAATGGTCAAGCCTACTGTGCCTGGAGGCAAGGGATCCATAGGCTGGAGAGGAACAGATTTGACCTCTCCAGGGGGTATCTCAATTGTCCCAGCTGCATACAACTTTATTCTCCCCAAATGTAATCCCTTTCTCCTATCAGATTGCTTTCTGGCTGGTTGATTGTGTAATCCCCTTCTCTCATCATATGGCTTCCTGGCTGATTGGTCATGTCTGGTACTGGACTTCTAGGCAATCTCTGGGTGCACCATTGGCTGCCATCATGCCCGAAGTGTTTTTTGCCTTGGATTCTGGGTCTAGGCCCCTCATCTCATTTCCCTGAATCAGTCTACATTCTGATGCCCAATGGAAGCTTCTGTTGCATTTTGGACATATGGTTTTGGGTCTTGTTCTCCCACCCTGTTTTCTCATTCTGTCTCTATGCCAACATTGAGCTTTCAGATGCCCTACTTTACCACATTGAAAGCATTGACGAGTTTCTCTGGAAGTCCCTTGCCAAAAGGGATGCTGTCTTCCCATGTTGGGATTTTGGGAAGTCTGCATCATAGCCTGGCTATAAAAGGCATTTGTGTCCACTGTGGCACAGCGTCTTATGAGTTCCTCTAAAGGAGCATCCTTGAGCAGTCCTAGTATAATTCTTTTACAAACCTCATTAGCATTTTCTTTAGTAAGTTGCCTTATCATAATGTCTGTTACTTCATTTTCACCATTAGTTCGTATGACAGCAGTCTGCAGATGTCCCACAAAATCAGCAAAGCGTTCATTTGGCCCTTGTGTTATTTTTGTGAAGGCTTCACCCATGTCGTTCTTATTGGGAAGAGAAGTCCATGCTTTGATAGCAGCAGCAGCAATCTGTCCACATGCTGCCAAGGGGTAATTAATCTGTACTGAAATTTCTGCAAAGAATCTACACTTGTTAGTTAGTTACAGGTGATTGGAAGATTAAGTCCACTTTGCCTATTTTGTTGGGCTTGTATACTACAGAGCTCACTATATTCAGAAAGCCACAACAAGTTTTGTCCAGGTTCTAAGCATGTCCTTGCTATAGATTTCCAGTCCCTAGGGGTTAAGACTTCATAAGCCAAATTCTGTAGTAACATCTTAACATAAGCTGATGTAGCCCCATAAAGTGTGCAAGCCTTTTTCAGGTCTTTGAGGATTTCTATATCAAAAGGAATGTATCTTCTACTTTCTTGACCTGAAGAGTCAAACTCTTGAATCACTGGATACATTTCCATTTGTAAATCACTTAAATTCTAGCCTTCTTCCCTGGCTTTAACTACTGCCTTTTGCAATCTAGTCATGGGAGGGGATGATTTTTTGCGGGAAGGTGCTAGTGGTGTCACAGCCCCTACTACTACTCCTTCCCAGAAGGTGAAGTTGATGGGGGCGTGTCAAGAACCAGTTCCGGTTTAGGTAGGGTTGAAGCTGCTCTGTGAGAGCCAGAATCGCCATGCCCTTCAACCTGCCCTTTACCATGCCCTTCCTCCTGCCCTTCACCCCGCCCTTCATCTTCACTTAACTCCTCATGTCCTCCTCATTTTGCTCACACTTCCTCATCTGGCCATTTTTAGAATTTTCCTTTTTTCTATAACTAGCAGGATTTTTTAAGGCCAATTATATTATGTTATATGTATAGAAAGTATCTTTGGAAATTGAATGGGGACCATGATCACTGTAGTATTTGCATAATTGCTCTCCTACCAGTTTCCAATTATCTAGCCCTATCTCTTCTTCCTTTAAGAACCAAGAGGATGTGTGTTTTAATGTACCCAACAGTCTAGCCATCTGCAACCAAGTTACAATTAATCCTTGTCCCTTGATCAGCTTAAAAATGCTTTCTATAGCACCGCCACTTGGGGCGGGGGTGGGTGTGGGGCTGGGGCTGGGGCTAGATCTTTTCCCAATATCTGCTCTATTGTAGCTAGAAAAGGATACTAGTTTAGCCCTTAACAAAGTTAAGTTCCCTGTTTGTCTATTTAAATACTCACCCTATTTCCTGGTCACTGGAGACTTCTTCAGTGAAGTTAGGGTCCTCAGTTCCCAGGCTTGGGTGCCAAATGTAACAACTGCGCTCACACCCAGGACACCTCAGAATCAGCCCGAGTTAAGATAAGCAAAAGTCTGTCTTTATTCTTGGTCTTAGACGCAGGATTGAATAGGATGGAAGAAGAATCTCCTCGACCCGCCTCCCCCCTCGTCTACTGCTGAGAATATGTGTCCCTGGCTCATCTTACTCCACCCCCTCGTCCCTCCTATCATCCTCTATACACCAATCATTGAGCCAGTACAGATAGTGGAAAGGACCGTTTTTCAAGCATATGCCCATAGAGTACTGTCCAATCAGTAGTTAGCCTCAAGCGCTCAGCAGTCCTGACCTCAGTGCATTGATTCCATAGTTTTAGCCCTCTACACCCAGTTGCATTCAAAAACAAATTTTTTGTACATTTGTTTAAAAAATTTTTGAGTATTAGATTCTCTCCCTTATCTCCCCCTACCATCACACACACACACACACACAATTAAGAAGCCATTTGTGAAGTTATGTAAAACATTTCCATAAAAACAAGCCCAACTCTCTATCCACTTTATTATGGCTGCTTCTCATTATGAATATCACATTTACAAAATAATATTTTTATGTTTCTCAACTTAAATATATACACTCCTGCAAATAAAATAGAAGATCTATTTATTAATTACCTGACTATTCTATAAAAGCAATTCTATTTTTATTTTAAAGACCCAAGTATTTCTAAATATTAATGGAATAGAAACCCATTTAACAAGGACAAATATGATTCATTTGATTTTACTCCATCTGAAAAAGAATGTTTAATAGACATGATGTTGAAACAAGCATATAAACTTGAAAATCTTATTATATTTTGGCTATGGGTGAATAACAAATTGTCTGATTTATCTAACAAAGCACTACATATTGTATTACTTCTTTTAACATTTTTTGTATGAAATAGCCTTTTCTGCTGTAACTGTCAAAAAAAAACCAACAAAAATTTCAATCTTGATTAGATTCTGAAAAATTACAAGTACTAATAACATTATCAATGATATTATGTTTTAAATAGCATTGTGCCAAAAATAAGGTCATACATCATATTATTTATGTTATCATGATTTTTATTTTGCTATAAATATAAGTGTTATAAAGTTTTTATCAATCAATAAACATCTGTATGCGATGTTACTTTACTGCAGATTTCAAATTTCTATATCACAAAGTTGTAACAAATTTTTAATTTGCATCAAATAAAATATAAAAGGAGAAAATTATCTACACAGATTGTTATATGAAAAGATCAGGCCCAACAATTTTTTAAGATGAGATATTTCTACATAAAATTTGAATATGTGAGTATTTTCTATTTTCATTTCCCTCTCTGGTTTGCAAAATTTTCTTTCCTAATTTTTTGAATATTGTGTCTAAGTTTTTTTTTTTAATTTGGTTATGGTTTTCAGAGAATTGAATGATCTATTTGATCTTATTTTTGATCTTATTTTTCTTGTGCAACATGATAAATGTGGAAATATGTATAGAATAATTGCATTGTTTAACCTATATTAGATTACTTGCTGTCTAAAGGAGGGGAATAGAGAAAGGGAGAAAAAATTGGAACACAAGGTTTTGCAGGGGTGAATGTTGAAACTATCTTTGCATATATTTTGAAAATATATTTTGAATTTTGAAAAAGAAAAGAAAAGAAAAAATGTCTTAAGAAGAGGAGGAAATGAAGGATAAACATTATCAGTAAACCTTAAGTGGTAATTTATCTCTCCAGAAGCAATCCCATCTATTTTTTTTTTTTTTTTCTGATCTTGGGTTGGCTCTTCTGTTATTTCTCTTCCTAATTTCTAAGCCCTAATCACAGCCTGATAACTGCATAACTTGTCCTTTCCATTTTCTATACAGGCTCTATTATCTGTTACTTCTTCCTAGGGTGGCCTACCCACCAATATTCCCAAGTATTTCCACCAATACTAGTTAGCCTAAGAGCACAATAGTTTCAATCACTTTTCAGGTAAAAGCAAATAATTTAATCCTTTTCAATCTCAGTTTCTTTATCTGTCAAATAAAGACAGCAATAGCACCTACTTAACAGAATTGTTAAGAGGGTCAAATAATACAACATAAAATGCTTTGTGAACTTTAAAAAGCCATATAAATATTATTAGTATTAGTTTTATTACTGTATCTCCTTTATCCTTAATTCCACCCTTTACTCTGTTTATTCAGCCACAACATCTTGGTCACTTGACTAAGCTGTGGATCAGTCTTAAATGAACAAATTTCAATGTAGACGCCTGATTTAGTTCAAGCTATATTCTCATGGAATTTTCAATTCCAATTTAATCCAAGCTAGACATCAATAAAAAAAGGAATATGATTTTATAGTAAAATGGCTATTTAGAAGTTTAATTACATGGTAACAAATTATACTACCTAATGATATAACAGGTAAATTAAGAAAAATTTCAAGCAACATTTATTTTTAAAAATATTCTCAAGTGCAAACAATGTGTCAAGATATTAGGAGACACCCTGTTTTCCAGAGTTAAGACCCAGCAAGGCTGCACTCTGAGCCAAGTATTATAACAACCCTTTGTGCTCTCAGCTGCAGCAAAATCCCAGAATTGTTTCTGGTCATGAAACCTTGCTATGAATCAAATTTGTCACATAGTTGCTGTTACCCCTCATTGTCAAAGCTCCAGTTCACTGTGCAGCCATTGATATAAGTATCCAAATCTCCTCATATTGTCTTTGGTTCCCACCCACTAGGGATGGGACTCTGGCACATGTGTCCTGACTCTCCTGTTTCTAGCCTACTTTGCTCAGTTCCTGGCCACCCACAAGTTGGGGGTCAGTTCAAGTCCAGTTGACAAATTTAATATGCCTTTATCAGTGATTCTGCCACCATTTTCTGAAAAAAAGGGAAGGCCAGAGGAAAGGTGAAGTAGGAGAGTTAGCAAAAATATTACCGATTTAAAAAAAATTCTAGATGTCACAAGATTGCAAAAAAGCATGTTTTGTCCAGTGAGTGGATTTCTTATTGATGGTCTGGTAGGTAAAGTAGATTTTTAATCTCTAAGACTGAAATTTCAGCATCCAATTCACAAAAAAAAAGGGAATAACTTTTATATATACATATAAAGTGAGAGAGAGAGCTTTTTTATATAGATTATAAAGATATACATACATTATATAATATAGATATTTATATTTATAAATATCTATATCTTTATATGTATATAAAGATATAGATATATATTATAATATATAGATATTTATATTTATGTGAGGGATGTAGAAGACCCTTACCCAAAATGACTACTCAGAGATCATTCAGTAAAAAGCAGAAAAATTGTTTATTGAAAACCTCCAGAGGATGAGTCGTCCCATCACGAGATAAGAAAGAGAAAGCTCATGGTAGGAGGGCTAAAGAAGTAGTAAAGATACATAGCTTTTATACAAGAGATTACATCACAAGTAAGAGAGCAATGAGAAGGGGAGGGGGAGGCATCTAATTGGTTGTTGCTATTCGGAGAGATTGGAATAGAAGGTTTCTGTTTCCCCGAAATCTCCTGATTTCTAGGAAACAGAAAATCAGGCCTTCAGGCTTAATCAAGCAGATAGTGGTCAAGCTAATAGACTAA
Organism: Antechinus flavipes; assembly: GCF_016432865.1. Classification (NCBI taxonomy): domain Eukaryota; kingdom Metazoa; phylum Chordata; class Mammalia; order Dasyuromorphia; family Dasyuridae; genus Antechinus; species Antechinus flavipes. The sequence goes on along the minus strand of NC_067398.1, from coordinate 214,217,245 downwards.
ATATCGATCAATATCAAATACCAATAAATGTCATCAGCTCAGGTTAAGTAAATATGTTTATAACTAGCCAAGGCTCAAGTAAATATGAGCCTGCACATATTATACAGGTCATAGGGGAAACACAGAAATAATGAAAATAAAATACAGAAAAAGAATTCATACATTCCTGTAAGTTCTTCACCTTCTCTCTCTCTATTCCACACATTTATATAGCTAGATTATAAAGATGGAATAGCTATTTTTACTTATTAAGGATTCTTACTTTCTAAGGATGTAAGAAGTCTTCCCAGTGTAAATAGATGCAATTACTCTTTGTAAATGATATTTTCAAGAAACTTCAGGTAAATAGAGTGACACACAATACCAATAGTAATTTCTTTGCTAATATTTTATTTAAAAATTTTACACAAATATTCAATAGGGAGATTGGTCTATAGTTTTCTTTTTCTGTTTTCATCCTACCTGATTTAGGTATCAGTAACATGTCTGTGTCATAAAAGGAATTTGGTAGGAGTCCTTCATTCTCTATTTTTTCAATAGTTTATATAGTATTGGAGTTAATTGTTCTTTAAATGTTTGGTAAAATTCACATGTAAATCCATCTGATCCTGGGGATTTTTTTCTTAGGAAGTTGCTTAATACTTTGTTCTATTTCTTTTTTTGAAATAGGACTATTTAAGCAATCCTCTGTTAATCTGGGCAATCTATATTTTTGTAGGTATTCTTCCATTTCACTTAGGTTATCAAATTTATTGGCATAAAGTTGGGCAAAGTAATTCCTAATTATTGCCCTAATTTCCTCTCCATTGGTGGAAAGTTCTCCCTTTTCATTTTTAAGACTAACAATTTAATTTTCCTCTTTCCTTTTTCTAATCAAATTTACTAAAGGTTTATTTGTTTTGTTTTGTTTTGTTTTTTTATAAAACCAACTCTTAGTTTTATTTATTAATGCAATAGTTTTTTTTTTAACTTTCAATTTTATTACTCTCTCCTTTTACTTTTAGAATTTTGAGTTTGGCATTGGGGTTTTCAATTTGATATTTTTCTAGCTTTTTTAGTTGCAAGCCCAATTCATCGATATTCTCTTTCTCTATTTTATACAAGTAAGCATCTAGAGATATAAAATTTCCCCTTATTACCACTTTGGATGCATCTCACAAATTTTGTTATGTTGTCTCTTGTCATTCTCTTGAATGAAATTATTATGTCTATGATTTGCTATTTCACCCATTCATTCTTTAGGATGAGATTGTTTAGTTTCCAATTATTTTTTGGTCTATTTTCCCCTGGCTTTTTATTGAATGTAATTTTTATTGCATCGTGATCTGAAAAAAAATGCATTTACTATTTCTGCCTTTCAGCACTTGATTTTGAGGTCTTTGTGTCCTAATATATGGTCACTTTTTGTATAGGTTCCCTGAACTGCTGAGAAGTTCTCCATTCTATTTCCTTTCTATCTCCATTCTATTTTCTTCAAAGATCTATCATACCTAACTTTTCTAGTATTCTATTTACCTCTTTAACTTCTTTCTTATTTGTTTTATGGTTTGATTTATCTAGTTCTGAGAGAGCAAGGTTGAGATCTCCCACTATTATCGTTTTGCTGTCTATTTCTTCTTGCAGCTTTCTTAACTTCTCCTTTAGGAATGTCCATGCTATACCACTTGGTGCATATATATTTAGTATTTATATTGCTTCATTATCTATGGTACCCTTTAGCAAGATATAGTTTTCTTCCTTATCTCTTTTAATTAGATCAATTTTTGCTTTTGCTTGATCTGAGATCAGGATGGCTACCCCTGCTTTTTTTACTTCACCTGAAGCATAATAAATTCTGCTCCAGACATTTACCTTTATTCTGTATGTATCACTCTGCTTTAAATGTGTTTCTTGTAAAAACATATTATAGGATTCTGGCTTTTAATCCACTCTGCTATCCACTTCCACTTTATAGGAGAGTTCATCCCATTCACATTTACAATTAAAACTACTAATTCTGTATCTCCTACCATCTTATTATCTTCAGATTATATTTTCTTTCCTTTTTTCCTTTCTCTCCTCCCCAGTATTTAACTTATAAGTACCACTTATCTCAAGCAGCCCTCCCCTTTTAGAGTCCTTCTCCCTTTCTTATACCTTTCCTTTCCTATTTCTGTTTTTCCTTCTATTTAGCCTACTCCTTCCCTTTTTGCCTTTCCTTTCCCTCTTTTCAATAAGGTGAAACAAATTTCTCTCTAAACCAAATATGTCTAATATTTTCTCTTTGAGCCATATCTGATGAGAATGAGATTCATACAATGTTCACTCCCTCCCATTCTTTCCCTCAAATGTAATAGGTTTCTCTTGCCTCTTCATGAGCTTTAATTTCCTTCATTTTACCTCCACTTTTCCCTTTTTCTGATATAATCCCCTTTCCACTTCTAGTTCCTTTTTTATAACAGTAAAATCAAATTACACATGCACTCTCTATGTATACTCATAACAGAAATACAATTCTCAAGAGTTCTTTTTACCTTTTTATGCTTCTCTTGAGTCCTATATTTGGAGGTCAAATTTTTTGTCTAGCTCTGGTCTTTTCATCAGAAATAAGTGGAATTCACCTGCTTCATTGAATGCTCAGTTTAGCAAGTAGTTTATTCTTGACTGCATTCCAAATTCCTTTACCTTTTAGAATATCAGATTCCAGACCCTTTGAGCCTTTAAGGTGGAAGCTGCTAGATCCTGGGTGATCCTTATTGTGGCTTCTCAGTATTCCATTTTTTTTTCTAGCTGCTTGTAACATTTTTTCCCTTGGTGTGATAGTTCTGAAATTTAGCCATGATATTCCTTGGAGGTTTCATTTTGAGGTCTCTTTCAGGATGTTTTCAGTGAATTCTTTCAATGGCTATTTTACTTTCTCATTCTATGACATTAGGGAAATTCTCTTTGATAATATCTTGCAAAATAGTGTCTAGGCTCTTTTTTTCATCATGGTTTTCAGGGAGTCTAATAATCCCTAGATTGTCTCTCCTAGATCTATTTTCCAGGTCAGTTGTTTTCCCAAGTAGGTATTTTACCTTTTTGGGGGGTTTTGCTTGACTGATTCTTGATGCCTCATTGAGTCTTTCATTTACATTTGTTTTTAATTGAATTTTTGAATTTGAATTGAATAATTGATTTTAATGAAATATTTTCTTCATTTACTTTATTTTACTTCTTTTTGTATTTGTCCAATTGACTTTTTAAATGAATTGTTTTGTTCTATGGAATTTTTTTCCATTTCACAAATTCTGTTTTTAAGAGTTATTTTATTTATCCACTTCACAAATTCTGTTTTCCTGGAAGTTATTTACCTTTTCCAATTCACAAATTCTGTTTTCTGGGAGTTGTTTTCTTTTCCCACTTTATTAAATCTATCTTTTAATGAGTTATATGCCTTTTCCAAATCCTCTTGCACAGTTTTCCTTTCCTTTCCTTGTTTTTCATCTAGCTCTTTATTAAGATCCTTTTTTGCAGAGGGCTGGAACTCTGAAAATGTGTACTTAAATCCAGGTCAGCAAGGTACTTATACTTAAGTATACACTTAGTACTTAGTATGGTGATGTAATGGCTGCACATGTAATGGTTGTGCTGTAGTGATGTAATCATACTGCGGTATTTAAGGAAGCCTCAGACACAGAATGCTCTCTCTCAGCCACAGAAACAAGAGAAGACTCCAGATTCTAGACTACATCTTTGACAAGCCATGTGGCAGTTCTCCTGCCTTCTTTACTCCTCCACTAAGACCAAGGACTTGAGCTGATCCCTAGGTCCTCCAGAGAGCTAGTCCAGTCATTACATTTTGGTGCCTAAACATGGGGCTCTAGGTGAGGTCCTATATAAATCAGCTCAATTTTAATCAGAAACAAAGGGGCTTGCAAAAGCAGGGTACATATCAGCTTGACTGATGGGATCAGTTGAGTTCAGCAGAAAAGTCTCCAGTAACCCAGAAATAGGCTGAGTATAAAAATAGACAAGCAGTAAACTTTGGCAAGGGCTAAACTAGTCACATTCATTTTTTAGGTGAAATGGAACAAATACTAAGAGCCTCCTCCACTCCAAGAGAAGCATGTGGAAATCATAGGTTAATAAAGAAGCAAGGTTTGTTGGTAACATGGAAGCAGACCAATGGACTCTTAAATATATTACAGTGCACATCTCCTTGGTTCTCTAAGGAAGAAAAATTAGAGTCAGATATGTGGGAATTAATGGGAGAGCAACTAATTGAATATTATGAAGCTATAGGTCCTGGTTCAATTCCTGAAGAAACATTGCTTATGTACAATATAATACAATTGGCTTTAAAGAATCCCACAATTTCTAAAAAAAGGAAAAATTCTTTTTTTTTTTTTTAATTTTATTTTATTTAATAATAACTTTGTATTGACAGAATCCATGCCAGGATAATTTTTACACGACATTATCCCTTGCAATCACTTATGTTTCGTTTTTTCCCCTCCCTCCCTCCTCCCCCCCCCCCAGGATGGCAAGCAGTCCTATATATGTTAAATATGTTGCAGTATATCCTAGATACAATACATATTTGCAGAACCGAACAGTTCTCTTGTTGCACAGGGAGAATTGGATTCAGAAGGTAAAAATAACTCGGGAAGAAAATCAAAAATGCAAATAGTTCACATTCATTTCCCAGTATTCCTTCTTTGGGTGTAGCTGTTTCTGTCCATCATTTCTCCAATGAAACTCAGTTAAGCCTCTTTGTCAGAGAGATCCACTTCCATCAGAAATACATCCTCATACAATATCGTTGTCGAAGTGTATAATGATCTCCTGGTTCTGCTCATCTCACTTAGCATCAGTCCATGTAGGTCTCTCCAAGCCTCTCTGTATTCATCCTGCTGGTCATTCCTTACAGAGCAATAATATTCCATAACATTCATGTACCACAATTTACCCAGCCATTCTCCAATTGATGGGCATCCATTCATTTTCCAGTTTCTAGCCACTACAAACAGGGCTGCTACAAACATTTTGGCACATACAGGTCCCCTTCCAAAAGGAAAAGTTCTAAGGAGAACAGCCAGACAAGGAAGTATGACAAGTAAGAGGAGGAGGGGGGTGGTACTGACAAAGCAGCTGAAAAGCATGGAGAGTTGGATCTTAAGTACCATACCTATAAACTTCAAGAGTATGGTACTTCTTACTTTCACAGCTCAGTTACACCCAAGCAGGCACTTTTAGGGCATTCCCCATCTCCTGCCCCTCCTCCCTCAATTATTTGGGCAGAGGGAGGAGGAGGAGTGGGAGAGACAGTGACACCCTCAGCACCATACATGCAAAAGTTTTGTCTACCCCCATGACATGATTACAAAGGGCACTAATTAAAGCTAAAGAGATAGGATATATCTGATTTAAAAATAGAAATGTACCCTGTGATTGAAGAGTTTTGTAATGACCGCGTATTTAAAATCAGCCGGAGTCAGGAATTCAGGTTAAGGGAAAAATCTTCAATCTTTATTTACGTGAAGAGATGAAAAAAGATTGTGATAGCAATATGGGCAGCTGCAACTGGAAACCAGCTAGCAGAGAGAGACTTGAGCTAAAAAGCCATCGCAATCACAAAATGCCCCCAGCCTCTTCTTCCCCTTCCTTTCCCACTCCCCTGCCTCCACCCACCAAAAACGTCATTTCCTATACAACACATCAGGACTTGCACAAAGAGTGGGCGGGGGCCATTCTTTCTCCAAGCTTATATATTAATAGAGTATGGTCCAATTACTATTTAGCCTCATGTGCTTGGGACCTCAGTGCATCAACTCAAGCCTCAGCCCATTACAGAGTTTGACTCTTCAGGTTAAGAAAAAAGAAAATGTGCTCTATTTAATTTGGAAATTATCAAAGATCTGAAAAAGGCTTGCATTATTTATGGGTCTACATCATCTTATAAGAGATTTGGCTTTTGAAATTTTAATTTCTAGTGATTGGAAATCTATAGCAAGGACATGTTTAAAACCTGGACAAAACTTGTTGAGACTTTCTAAGTATAGTGAACTTTATAGAATACAAGCCCAACGAAATAGGCCAACTGGAGTTAATATACCAGTCACCTCTGACCAACTAACAAGTTTAGGTCCTTATGCAGACACTTTAGCGCAGATTAATTACACCATAGCCGCATTTGAGCATCCCCCAAGAAAGCAAGATAGAGGGGAAGCCTTCACAGAAATAGCACAAGGTCCAAATGAAACCTTTGCTGATTTAGTGGGACATCTGCAGACAGATGTCTACGAACTATTGGTGAAAATGTAGCAACAGAAATTATGACAAGATAACTTGCTAAGGAAAATATTAAATTATACTAGAACTACACAAGGATGCTCCTTTAGAGAGGAGATCATAAGATGTTATGCCCCAATGAGCACAAATATCTTTTATACCCAGATTATATCTTCCCAAGATCTGAACATGGAAGACAGGGTCATTTTTGGCAAAGGACTTTCAGAGAGATTTGCCAATGCTTTCAATGTGGTAAAGCAGAGCATCTGAAAGCTCCATGTTGACATAGAAGACAAGGTGGGAGAACAAGACCCAAAACCTCTTGTCCAAAATGCAACTGAGGCTTTCATTGGGCATCAGAATATAGAGTGACTCAGGGAAATGGAAAGTGGGGCTTGGCTCCAGGGCAAAATCACTTGGGGCTTGATGGCCCCCAATGTTACACCCAGAGAGTCTTTAGAAGGTCATTACTCCAACATGATCAATCATCTGAGAAGCAACCTGATGGGAGAAAGGGATTACAATTGGGGAGAATAGAGTTGTATGCAGCTGGGACTACTGAGATATCCCCTGGAGATGTGAAATCTGTTCCTCTCCAGTTTCTTGCCTCCAGATACAGTTGGCTTGACCATTTCACCTCCTGAGAGTGCTTACAAAACAGTGTCCATCCACACATTGATAGTGGGAAACTGGGGAATGTGTAGATAATATCCCAGTCACTAAAACAGGTAGACAATGCATTACTTACCAATAGGAGAAGTAGTAGCATCAGACTCAGTGATACAGACTCCTAATAAGCAATTTGGTGACAGTTGCCCAGATTCTGACTCCAAGCAACAGAATCCAGGAATATACTAGACAGCAGCTGTAGCAGCTGACCAACCTAAGCTTATTATATATATAAATGGCATATCATTAGAAGGATTGGTAGACACAGGTGCAGATCATACAGTCATTAGAGGTGCCAACTGGCCCAGTCATTGGCCAAAGATTAAGGAAGACACCTACATGTCTGGCATAGGAGGATCAATAGCAGCTGAAGTTAGTGCTACTCTTTTGAGATGGATATTTGAAGGTGAAACAAGAGTTTTTACTCCTTTTTTAGTTGAAAAAATCCCCATCAATCTGTGGGGAAGACACATTTTACAATAATTAGAATTACAAATGAGTATTTTAGTTTTTTAGGCAAGGCTGCTGTTGAAGGCCTGCCAACACTCTCACCTGTTTCTATTCAATAGAAAACTGATACACCAGTATGGATAGAACAGTGGCTCTTAGCCAAAGATAAAATTCAGGACTTATTAGATATAGTATAGGAACAACTTGACCAAGGACATTTACAACCTTCTCTAAGTCCTTGGAATTCCCCAATATTTGTTGTAAGAAAGAAATCTGGAAAATGGAAGATGTTGACTGATTTAAGAAAAGTAAATAAACAGATGGAAACTATGGGAATTCTTCAGCCTGGACTTCCATCTCCTATTCAATTGCCTAGAGAATGACCTCTTTGGGTTAGAGACATTAAGGATTGTTTCTATTCTATCCCTCTAGATAAGGAGGATATGAAAAGATTTGCCTTTTCAGTGCCCAGCATCAACTTAGCTGAGCCTTATAAAATATATGAATGGACAGTTTTGCCACAGGGAATGAAAAAACAGCCCTACTATGTGTCAAATGTATGTTGCTGCTCCTCTTACTCCAGTAAGAAAAGCATTTCCAAAAGTAATGTTATTACATTACATGGATGATATATTAGGATGTGCACCTTGGGAACAAATGTTAGAAGCATGTCTATAAAAGACCATAGAAACACTAAAAAAACTATAAATTGCATATAGCTCCAGAAAAAATTCAAAGACATGCTCCTTTTCAATATTTAGGATATGAAATATATTCTAAGGTGCTTACAGTACAAAAGCTTTCTTTAAGAACAGAGAAGTTAAACACTTTAAATGACTTTCAAAATTAATAGGAGATATCCAATGGATGCATCCAGTGTTAGGCTTAACTACCAATTAATTATAACCACTATATGACATTTTAAGGGGAGACACTACTTAAAATCACCACGCCAACTTACAAAAAAGGCTCAAGAGGCTTAGAGAGAAGTTGAACTGGCTTTATCCAATGTGGTTGAAAGGGTCACTCAAAAACTCCTTACCCAGTACTTGTGGCTTGAATTTTATTAAAGGCCATTAAGTGAGGAGTGCAATTATCTGTGATAAGCTCTGACAAGATATATGCCTTTTATACCAATGCACAAATTAATGTATGCTGTGAAACCATCTCAGAGTGGCAAATTTTATTGGGCACAGCTTCAAAGCTTACACATGGGTCTCCATTAAAGATAACCCGTCTATTACATAATTGGCAATGGATTTTTGAAGAAAAGGTTTCTAAGGTTCCTTTTAAAGGACCAACTATCTTTACTGATGCATCCAAACATAACATTTGTGCTGTATACTCTGGTGACTTAACTATAAAGAGAGTAGTTAGAACTTCTTTTCAGTCCATTCAGCAGAATGAAGTGTATGCAATCATGCTAGCTCTTACTTATTATCCAAGAGATATAAATATAATATCTGATTCAGCCTATTCAGTAGGTGTGGTACAAAGAATTGCCACAGCCCAAATAAAATTTGTAGCCCTAATATATATCAGCTCTTTAGGGAACTTCAAGAACAAATGAGAAAGCATCCAGGTAAGATTTATATCTTGCATGTCCACTCTCATAGTGGACTTCCAGGTCCTATTTTTTATGAAATGAAAAAGCAAATAGCCTTCTAACCATGTTAGTCAATACTCCTTTATTTCAGACAGCCCAAGAATCTCATTCTAAATATCATCAGGCTGCTGAAGCTTTACTTTACAATTTGAGATAACAAAAAGGAAGCTAGGAGCATAGTAAAAACTTGTATAACTTGCTTTCCTTTCCTTGCTTCTACGCTTCATGATTTGAGACCCAATCGAATTTTGGCAAATGGATGTGATCCATTACAAATCTTTTGGTCATCTCTCTTTTATCCATGTTGTAGTAGACACCTTTTCAGGATTCACTTTTGCAATATCAGCAGCAAAAGAGACAATCCAAGTTGTCACTGAATTCCTTATATAAGCTTTTGCAATCATGGATGTGCCACAAGCAATAAAAACAGATAATGGACCTGCATATAATTTTAAACATTATGCACACTTTTGCATACAGTATCAGATTTTACACACTACTGGAATACCCTTTAATCCTCAAGGACATGCAATAGTAGAGAGAAGAAAAATACATTAAGACACTCCTCCAAAAACAAAAGAAAGGGGGAGCTACGGGTAACCCTAGAGAACTTCTAAATTTAGCTCTTTATACTATTAAGTTCTTGACTTTTGACAAAGATGCACTGGCTCCGACAGACCCAACAGAAGAGCAGTGTCTAGTATGAACAGTTTCACTACCTTTAGATAATCGCCAGGTGATGTGGAGAGACTCAGAAAGTGGTGAATGGAAGGGACTAGATAGGCTAACTGCTTGGGTAGAGAGTTTGCTTGTATTTCTACAGATGGAGAAGGAATCAGATGGGTGCCAACGAGCCATATTTGCCTTGTCCATCAGAGAGAGAGATGGAGCAGACCCTTGAAACAAAGGAGAAGACCCAAGAAACATTGGGTGATTCCATCGCTGATTGTGCCCAACACTGAAAGAGCATGGCAGTTATAGCAATTGATTTATGAACATTAAAAATTGTTAATAAGATTGTTGCAGAACTTAAAAAATAGCAGGAATCATTGGATTCCCTGACATATGATGAAACTGTTGCAGGACTTTAAAACTTGCAGGGATCATTGGATTCCCTGATACATAAAGTAATGGACAATAGATTGGTTTTGAACTATCTCTTGGCTGCTGAAGGAGGTGTTATGTGTGACTGTTATTTATATACCTTCCTTCTAGGACTTATGGACATGTATATTCATATTGTTTGTTATATCACTATGTTGATTCATGTTGTTTGTTACATCACTACTAGCCTGTGTTATATTACTATGTGGTTGTGTAATACTTCCCATGCTGATGGATTTATGTATACCTGTTTCAAATTTCAGCCCAGAGGAACCTGCTAACAATATCTGGTTTGACTCCCTTTTGATGTTTTCATTTCCCTTCTTGAGAAATCAGGGATGGCGTGACCACCCGTGTTCTAAAACAAAAGAAAGCAGGAGATGTAGAGTGCTGGAACTCTGAAAAGGTGTACTAAATCTAGGTCAGCAAGGTACTTATAGTTAAGTATATATACTTAGTATTTAGTATGGTAATGTAATGGTTTGGCACATTCGGAGTGCTGTAGTGATGTAATCATACTGAGTTATATAAGGGAGCCTTAGCTACAGAATGCTCTCTTTCAGACACAGTTCTCAGCCACAGACACAAAAGAAGATACCAGATTCCAGACTCTATCTTAGACCAGCCATGTGGCAGCTCTCCTGCCTTCTTCATTCCCCCACTAAGACCAAGGAGTCAGGCTGATCCCCAGGTCCTCCAGAGAGCTAGTCCAGACATTACACTTTTTCATTTCTTCTAAGAGGACCTTGTGTGACAGGGACCAGGTTATATCACCCTTTGGGACTTCATCTGGAGACAATCTGCTTTTAGACTCCTCGACTTTGAAATCTATTCCTTCTCTTTCACTATAGAAGCTATTTATAGTTAGAGTTCTCTTTGCCTTTTTACCTTTTTTTTTTTTTTTAGTTGGGATCTGCTATTAGGGCAATGAAGGTTTTCCAAGCTTCCTCAACAGCAGCAATGCAGCAGCAGCTGCGCTGAGATCATGCTGACTCACTCCCAATGCTGAGTGGGTGTGGCCAAGTCCCTTGAGACTCCAGGGTTTCAGGGTTCACTATTTACCTTTTGTTTTTGTTGGATATTTTGTAACTTCTTTGCTGATCTATTGGCCTGCAACCAGGGCAGAGTAGACAACACTGTAGATTCTCTACCACACCGAGTCTGCACTCCCCTGCGGAGACTGCACCCCACCCCAGGTGTGCTCAGCATGCCCCGATGTCCTGTGCCTGGCTTCCCTCTGTGCCTGACCAAAACAGACCTTTTCTGGCAATCTTTGAAATTATCTTTTGCTGTTAATTTGCTGCACTCCCAATATTCATGAATTCTGCCACTTTAGAACTAATTCAGAAGCTGAATTTGGTAATTAGTTTAGGGTCCAAGAAGAAGATCCGAAAGAAGTGTGTGTCCTCTCCGCCATCTTGGTTCCGTCTCTTTTCCTACCCCCCCCCCCCAAGTACTTTCAAAATGGACCTGGACTCAGATGTTGGAGAGTTCCCCTTCCCGGAGAGCTATATGAGAAAGAATATGTGCTGTTTATGTAGACTGATCTCCTGCTTATTGACTGACTGACTGAATGGAACATTAGATCATCTCTAACATTTCATCTAGCTCAAGACTTCTATGAATTTATGACTCCATGTATTTTTGACATATTTTGTTTAAATGACCTTTACTTATGACTATGTTCTGCTCCATTTCTCTACCAAGGGAGATATTCCTTATGATTAAGAATAAAAAAGAAGTAGGAGGAAAAAAGCAGTTCACACCAATTGAGTCAGACACCATAGGCAATGTCTACATCCTGAGTTGTCCATTATAGCAAAGAAATGAACAAGGTATATTTCCCATATGTTGTTTGAAGACAAGCCTGATCTTTATAATTTAACAATGTTAACTTTTATGCGTTTTTGCTCTCCTATTTACATGTTAGTTATTGCCTATGTTTTTCACTTTTCATAAATCCATATATCTTCTATTTTTTCTGAATATTTCATATTCCTCATATTTTAGTTTAGCACTCTTGCTTGTTGATTCTCAGACAATAGATACACAGCCTGCTATCAAATGCATATTTGAAACCTTTTCCAATTGCAAAGATTTACCAAAATCTTTCTCATTTTTTAAAAAGGGGTACTAGTTTTTTTTAAAAATCTATAGTCCAAAAACATAAACGAAACAAAAAAATAAATGCAAAGTAAATTTGAAAAACAAAACTCCATGTCAAGAGTGTTTAGCAATGGATCAAATAATAGATCATTAAAACCCAAACACAAAGGTTGATCAACATTATTTAAGTTAGATGAGAACTTGACTCTTTTTCCATGTTCTTCAATAGGAAAAAATCAGCCTCTATAGTTGAATTGAAGTAAGAGGTTTAAAAAAAAAAAAGGAAAAACAAAATTTATCTATTGTATTTTATAAGTAATCATACTTGATTCAAAAGCCATATCAGAATTACAAAGGAAAATAAACAGAAAGCAACAAATTTCCTGTCCTTTATTCTCCTTTTAGCTTACTCCATAGGCAGGAGAATTTTTATTAGCCTTTTTTTCAGAGAAAACAAAACACAAAAACCAACCAAACAAAATGCTCAAATTCTGCCATGAAAATGCTAAATGAGTAAATATCTACAAGAAGAAGCAAACCTCCCCCTCCCCATGGAGTCCCACAATAAATCAGAAAGGATTAACATTACAAAATTCTGCAAGTAAGAATCTCATGGAGGGACCCTTGGGTTCTGATGGAAGTCTTTTCTGTAGTTCAATTCATAAATAATACAGTTTTTGTTTTAAACCTTGAGTCTGAGAGCTTATAAGAGAGGGAATGATAGCTAGCTTTAGAAGAGTACAAAATATTGACATTTCCAGGTTCTTCCAGGATGGGATCAGCAACATTTAATTTCAGAAATTATACATCATTCCCATAGTGAATAGGGAAATATGTCTATTGTTTCAAGTAGCCTTGGCTAATTCTTGGAAATTTAGTTTTCATTTCAAATGGTACAAATATCACCTTTCCTGTTTAGTGTTATTATTATACTATATATTGAACAACACACATTCCTTTGTATTCCACTAGGTTTTTGGCTCCCTTACCTCTGAATCCTTTTTTGTCTTTAAATGCTTCCATTCATCAAGCTTGCTATTTAACTTGATGTATGTCTTGTTGCTTTCTTTTGTAGGCTGAAAATAATAGGATATAAACAGATTAGATGAAAATAGCCCCCATAAACATATTTCACTATATTGTTATAAATGTATATCTTTCACATAAAAAGAATTGTTTATTTGTCAATTATCCATTTCTCCACTGCTTAAAAATTAAAATTATAATAATGTTTTTAGTGCTACTTAGACTAAAGCATTGAAAAACAATAATTTTAACTATAGGAAAATATTTACTCATAATACATAAATTACACCCAAAAGGCAAGAAAATGGTTCTTGGAATAATAGCTCTTTATTACTAAAAATTTATTTAGGAAGATCACAATTTGGAAAACAACTCTTTCTCTTAATTTTTTTTAACTTTTCATCTTTTCATGAAGGTCAGCTTCCAATAAAAAGTAGATAACATTATAGGCATGCCAGCAATTTGAAGAATGATTTATAGCTTGGATGAAAATCGTGTGATCTTTCCATCACCTTGTAATTTTGAGAACTGTAAATCATGAATAATAAAAAAGGATGTTAAACTTTTCAAAAAATCCAGATGGGTACCAGTGTCATTGAGAATTCCTGAGAATCACCTTGATTGCTATCTCAGACTTGTGAGCTTGAACTGAAATTGCAGCTTATTAGTTAAGAATAGTTTTCTATTATTGTTTTTTTGTTAGTATTGCTTGCTATTTTAACATTATGTAAAAATCTACCTGAATAAAACCTGTGTAATTGGAAAAATGTATGTTCAAAAGAAAATACTCTTTGAAAAATAAGCTTTAGTGATATGAATCACTATTTATAAATCACAATTTATACAATAAATATGACTCTGTAAATGAAAGTAACTATTAAGAACTATGGTAAGTAGAATTCCCAATCCCTATGTTTTTGTCTGCCTGCATTTTTTTATTTCCTTCACAGGTTAATTGTACACTATTTCAGAATCTGATTCTTTTTGTACAGCAAAATAACTGTTTGGACATGTATATTTATTTTGCATTTAATTTATCCTTTAACATATTTAACATGTATTGGTCAACCTGCCATCTAGGGGAGGGGGTGGGGGGGACGGAGGAGAAAAATTGGAACAAAAGCTTTGGCAATTGTCTATGCTGTAAAATTTACAAAAATGTAAATAAAAAGCTATTAAAAAAAAAAGAACTATGATAAGTACAATCAGTCAACAAGCATTTATTAAGTGCTTACACTGCCAAGCACTTTGGTAAGTAAGGAAACACAAATATAAGACTAAATAAGGGCTTGGGAAAAAAACAAAAAGATAGCCCTTGCCAACAAGAAGTTTACTTTCTAATGGAGAAAGACAACACTTAAAAGTAAGCAATGATCTATGTGCCTATAGAAGACTAATTTTGACAGAGAGGTAATAACAGAAAGTACAGAAATACACATACATCTTTAAACACTACTAGTATGTGGATTTGTTTTGTTTTGTGTGACTATACTTACTTGTTATAAAGAAGGGCTTTTCGGAGGTGGAAAGGATTGATTGATGGTATTATTTTTTAAGTAAAAAAAGAAAAGAGAATGAACAATTTTTTAAATGAAATAAAATAAATTTTAATTGATTTTAAAATTAAAATTAATTTAAATAAAATAAAATTACTATATTAAATTTAAATTTGAAATACAAAATTAAACATCAAAAGTCCTCACTATAAATAGTGGAGATTCATAACAAATGTAATCCTCTTTTTCTATTCTTCTTTAAATAAGAAAATGTTCAAGTGCATTAATTTTTCAAGTTTAAAATAATAAGGATTTTTTCAAAGAAAAGCAATATTAGTATCCTCTATTTACCTGCCAAAGATAGAAGTGATAATTCATTTGGAAGCATTGAGAGGCACAGTCAGGTGCATTCTAATTCAAAAGAACTATGCTAGCAAGCAAGTGGAATGGAATTGCAGTCGAGATAAGTTTTGTACTTCTTCCTTGCTACCTTTTACCCTATTTGTTCCCTAGTATTTCGACTCTGATTTAGGGCCTGTCCATTGGGAATTTCTTTACCACCTCTTGTAAGGACTATTCATTATTGTTTCTCTTTCTGCACCATTAGGAGATTCATAGAAACAAAGAATTTCAGAGTAACAGGACTTTGAATGGCTAATCTTAACACAAACCTGAAAAAGAATATTTCATTCAATTTACCTGAAAGTAATCTTAACCTTTTTTGGTGAGGAACCCTTTTAAAAGTCCATTAAAGTGGAAACCAAATGGATGCTTATCAGTTGGAGAATGGCTGAATAAGTTATGGTATATGAATGGTATGGAATATTATTGTTCTAACAATCAGGAGGATGATTTTAGAGAGGCCTGGAAAGACTTATATGAATTGATGCTGAGTGAAGTGAGTAGAACCAGGAGAACATTATACATGGCAACAAGAAGATTATATGATGACCAATTCTGATGAACATGACTCTTTTCAACAATGAGATGATTCAGGCCAGTTTCAATGGTTTCGTGTTGAAGAGAGCCATCTGCACCCAGAAAACAATGGGGACTGAGTGTGGATCACAACATAGTATTTTCACCTTTTTCACTGTTATTTGTTTGCATTTTGTTTTTCTCATTTTTTTTTCTTTTTGATCTAATTTTTCTTGTGCAATGTAATAAATGTGGAAATATGTTTAGAATTGCACATGTTTAACTTATTGGATTACTGATATGTCTAGGGGAGATAGTAAAAGGAAGGGAAGGGAAAAATTTTTGGAACACAAGATTTTGCAAAGGTGAATATTGAAAATTATCTATGCATATGTTTTAAATATAAAAAGCTTTAATAAAAAAAAAGTCCAGTGAAGCTTATCATGCTCTTCTCAGAATATTATTTTTGAATGGATATAATAAAATTCAGAGGACCACAAAAGAAATCAATTGTATTAAAATATAGTTTTTAAAACATACATACTTTTAAAGTTCACAGATCCAAAGTTAAAAATCCCAAAGAATTGAACAGAACAAATTAGACAGACTCTCATTAGAGAGAGAACTGGGTCTAGCATCACAAAGACCACAGATTAAATCTAACCTCAGATACTAGCTGTGACATTGGGAAAATTTCTTGACCTCTGTTTTCCTCTAGTTCCTCAATTGTAAAATGAATATAATAATAGCACTCACCTTTCAGGATTGTAGTGAAGATCAAATGAGATAATATTTGTAAAGCACTTAGCACAGTGACTGAAACATAATATATAATAGGCATTTAATATATTATTGTTCACCACCCCACCCCGCCAATATATCTGAAGAATTTTCAGGTATCACTGAGTCCTTTCTTCTCTAAAATAAACTTCATCAATTCTTTTAACTCTTTAAATGATTAGTTCATTACCAGCCCTTGTTAGGCCCATAGGACATTTTTTAATATTATTTTATAGAAATACAAATACTATTTTCTTTTCCCTCTCTCCCTCCCTCCCTATCTCCTGCCCTCTTTTCTTTCCTTCCTTCCTTCCTTCCCTTCCTTCTTTTCTTTCCTTCCTTCCTTTCTTCCTTCCCTTCCTTCCTTCCTTTCTTCCTTCCCTTCCTTCCTTCCTTCCCTTCCCTTTCTTCCTTCCTTTCTTCCTTCCTTCCTTCTTTCCTTCCTTCCTTCCTTCCTTCCTTCTTTCCCTTCCCTTTCTTCTTTCCTTCCTTCCTTTCTTCCTTCCTTCCCTTCCTTCCTTCCTTCCCTTCCCTTTCCTTCCTTTCTTCCTTCCTTCCCTTCCCTTTCCTTCCTTCCTTCCTTTCTTCCTTCCTTCCTTCCTTCCTTCCTTTCCCTTCCCTTTCCTTCTCTTCCCTTCCCCTTCCTTCCTTCCTTCCTTCCTCCTTCCTTCCTTCCTTTCTCTTCCCTTTCCTTCCCTTCCCCTTCCTTTCTTCCTTCCTTCCTTCCTTCCTTCCTTCCTTCCTTCCTTCCTTCCTTCCCTTCCATTCCTTTCTTCCTTTCCCTTCCCTTCCCCTTCCTTCCTTCCTTCCTTCCTTCCTTCCTTCCTTCCTTCCTTTCTCTTCCCTTCCCTTCCCTTCCCCTTCCTTCCTTCCTTCCTTCCTTCCTTCCTTCCTTCCTTCCCTTCCCTTTCCTTCCTTTCTTCCTTTCCCTTCCCTTCCCTTTCCTTCCTTCCTTCCTTCCTTTCCCTTCCCCTTCCTTCCCTTCCCCTTCCTTCCTTCCTTCCTTCCTCTCTCTCTCTCTCTTTCTTTCTTTCTTTCTTTCTTTCTTTCTTTCTTTCTTTCTTTCTTTCTTTCTTTCTTTCTTAGAAAAAACTGCTTTATTTGGAAATTTCACTTTTGGGGCTTTTTAAAAATTAAATTAAAAAATTTTAGATCATACAAGTACATTCATTTTTTACATATTTCCATGTGAATCATGTGGAGAGAGAAAAATCAGAACAAAAAAGAAAAACCATGAGAAAAAAAAAAAGATGAAAATAGTATGCTTCAATCTGCATTCAATCTCCATAGTTCTCTTTCTGGATGCAGATGCCATTTTCCATTCAAAGTTTATTGAAATTGGCTTGTATCACTGAATTGCTGATCACCACACAATTATACTGTTACCGTATACAATGTTTT
Organism: Antechinus flavipes; assembly: GCF_016432865.1. Taxonomy (NCBI): domain Eukaryota; kingdom Metazoa; phylum Chordata; class Mammalia; order Dasyuromorphia; family Dasyuridae; genus Antechinus; species Antechinus flavipes. The sequence goes on along the minus strand of NC_067398.1, from coordinate 214,199,437 downwards.
CTTAGTTCTGATAGCTTCACTCAGCATCAGTTCATGTGAATCTTTTCAAGCCTTTCTAAAATCAGCCTGTTCTTCATTTTTTAATAGAACAACATTCCATTAATTTCATATACTATTATTTATTCAGCCATTCCCCAATTGGTGGGTACCCACTCATTTTCCAATTCTTTGGCACTACATAAAAGAACTGCTACAAACATTTTTGTACATGTGGGTTCTCTTCCCTCTTTTATGATTTCTTTGGGACACAAAATGTCTGTGTAAAGCCCAATTTCTGACATCATCTTTTTTTAAAATTTTCACTTTATTTTTTGGTTTTTTCCTTTCGTTCTATTTTTCATTCATAACCATGACTAATATGGAAATGTGTTACATTATTGCATATATATATAACCTATATCAAATTGCTTATGATTTTAGGAAGAGGGGAAGGGAGGAAAGGAAGGTAGGGAAAAAGTTGGAAATCAAAATCTTGTAAAAATGAATGCTAAAAACTCAGACATTATCTTCTTTAAAAAGCTCTTCAGCTCTAAAATCTGATAGTCTCTCCCGAATCCTTTGATGATTTCTAATTACCCTAACTTCTTAAATTCACAGATTTAGAGATAGAAAAGATCTTATAATTATAGTCCTCACAAATGAGGGAAACAAATGTCAAAGTATATAAGTAGTTTAAGTTCAAGGAAGGACAATATTAAGTGCAAAGATACAACTTGAACCCAAATTCTCTGACTCCATGGTGTTTTCCATAAGATTACATTGCTTCCCTTTAATGGGCAGTAGCCATGAATGCACAACTGATGTGGTGGGGATCTTAAATTTCTTATCCCTGATAGTTGTTGGCAATGCTTTTTAGGTTCTTCTTGGCAATATGATCTGAACCCGTGTAATCATCATAAGTAGAAAATAGTCATCTCTTCTGACTAGTCTTAAGAGGATCCGTGTCATGGCTTGTACATATTCCTGGAGAAGATCTTTCTCATGCTGTAGCAGGTGGATAAATAGCTTGCCTCATTATCTCTTAGCAGGGAGTCACCAATCAATTGAAAGCCATTTATTAAGCATCCATTATATTCTAGATACTATGTTAGAGATACAAAGAAAAAAAAATTTTTTTAATTACCTGATATCAACCTGATCATCCTTGATATTCTAACAGAGAATGTAATACTATTCTTCTCTTTTTCCTATTATTCATACTGGATAATTTCTCACCTGACAGAGCATGTGAATCTACTTTACCATAACTTAGATAACAAGCATCTCCTTACTGTTCAGAGAGAGACTCATATTTGGTTTTAGTTCCAAGAATTCAATGGTTCTTTCTTTCCTCTTCTTCAGGGCATCTTTCCATTCCTTATCTTCATGACTCAAGACAAGATTCTCTCTTCATATTATTTCACTTCTTTTCTTTTTTCTTTTCTTTTCTTTCTTTAATTATAGCTTTTTATTTACAAGATATATGTATGGGTAATTTTTCAGCACTGACCCTTGCAAAACCTTCTGTTCCAAATTTTCCCCTCCTCCCCTAGATGGCAGGTAGACCAAGACATGTTAAATATGTTAAAGTTTAAGTTAAATACTATATATATGTGTGCATAGTTATTTTGCTACACAAGAAAAATCAGACTTAGAAATAAGGTAAAATTAACCTGAGAATGAAATAAAAAATGCAAGTGGACAAAAACAGAGGGAGTGGAAATACTATGTTGTGGTACACACTCATTTGCCAGAGTTCTTTCGCTGGGTGTAGTTGGTTTTCATTATTGAACAAATGGAACTGATTTGGTTCATCTCACTGTTGAAGAGAGGCACATACATCACAATTGATCATCATATAGTATTGTTGTTGAAGTGTATAATGATCTCCTGGTCCTGCTCATTTCACTCAGCATCAGTTCATGTAAGTCTCTCCTGGCCTTTCTGAAATCATCCTGCTGGTCATTTCTTATAGAACAATAATATTCCATAACATTCATATACCACAATTTATTCATTCATTCAATTTCCAGTTTCTAGCTACTACAAAGAGGGCTGCCACAAACATTTTTGCACATGTGGGTCCCTTTCCCTTCTTTAATATCTTTGGGATATAAGCCCAGTAATAACACTGCTAGATCAAAGGGTATGCACAGCTTGATAACTTTTTGAGCATAGCTCCAAATTGTTCTCCAGAATGGCTGGATGTTTTCACAATTCCACCAACAATGTATCAGTGTCCCAGTTTTCCTACATCCTCTCCAACATTCACCATTATCTTTTCCTGTCATCCTAACCAATCTGAGAGGTGTGTAGTGGTATCTTAGAGTTGTCTTAATTTGCATTTCTCTCATTAATAATGACTTGGAGTATCTTTTCATATGGCTAGAAATAGTTTCCATTTCTTCATCTGAAAATTGTCTCATTTCACCTCTTTTCACATTGAAGCTCTGCTTCTAATCTTTGTAGGAAGCATTCACTATATCTGATGATATGAGAAGAGGTGTTTCTAAAGTTTCTTCAAGTCTCCACTTGAAACTCAAGATAACACTTAAAAGTAACAGAAGTAAAATTACTGATTTTAGATTGGTTGACCTCTTATTTTTCTGTCATTGATCTATGTACTAACAAATCTGTCTCCTCCTCCTTCTCCTCTTTTACTCCTCTTCCTCTTCTTCTTTTTCTTCTTCTTCTTCTTTCTTCTTCTTTGAATTATTAACTGGTTCTTAACCTTCCCCTCAAAAACTTTTAAGAATTTACTAAATAAACTTTGCCATCCCACTATAAATTAAGAGAGGACAACTGGATAATTTGCTCAGCTATATTTTCATCTTCTTCTTAAACCAACAACTTTTTAAAACAAAATTAAAAGAGTATTAGAATAAAAAAGTCACAAGGTCTGAATTCTAATGTATTTTTGTACCTAACAAGCTGTACAATTTTTGGTAAATCACCACATTTTAGTGTCTCACTTCCCTCATCTGTAAAATGAAAGGATTGCCCTAAGTGACTGGTAAAAGTACCTTTCAGCTATCATGTCTGAAGGTTCAATACATTTAATAGAGCATAATCTATTCAGGCATTGTACCAGATTTTTAGAGACAAGAATTGGACGAGTGATCTCATTGGTACTATAGATTCTAGTGAGGAAACTACTTTTATGCATACAAGTGGGCACCTTCTCTGAAACTTATGGTCTAAAGTGACTAGAGCACTGAGAGGTAGATGACTTGCCTAGGTCACATAGACAATATATGGTAGAGGTGTGATAATGAACCAAGATATTCCTGTCTTCAAAATCACTTTTCTATCCACTTTACCACACTGCCTCCCTTGTTTTCCTTAAAAAGTTTTTTTGTTTGTATATTGCATGTTTTCCCATATCATTACCCCTCTCCCTCTTTGATAACCATCCCATAAAACAAAACAAAAAATTAAGAAAAATATAAGAGGAAAAAAACCAGTACAAAGTTTTTTTTTTCTTTTAAAATTGACCATATATACAATGTTCCATACTCATGGATCCCATATTTTGCAAAGGAGTAAAGGGTCTTCTCCTGTCCTTTATATGGAGTTATGTTTGTTCTTTGTTGTGGTTGTTTTTTACATTCACATGGTTGTAGTCACTGTGGTTACTGATTTCTTGGTTGTTCTTCATTCTGAACTAGTTCATTTAAGTCTTTTTTCCTGTGCTTCTCTGTATTTATCATATTCATTGTTTCTTACAATATAGTAATATTTCATTATACTCATTTGCCACAATTCAGCTAGCCATTCCCCAATAGGATATTTACTTTGCTTCCAGTTCTTTGCTACCACAAAAAGTGATGCTATAAACATACATTCACTTATACTGCATTCAAATACTGTTATAGTATAAGCATTCCAGATTAAGCAGCAAGAAAGGTGCCAAATGCTTAGATTTATGAAAAATATTGATTGCAAAATACTTTCCAGGTGAATCAATAATTATAATTATTAAGGCAATAATTATTTATTGAGTACTTAATATGTATATATAATTGTTTGGATTTTTAATGAATTGCAAAGTAGAATAGGGTTAATTTTATAGTCCCTGACCTTCCTGAGTTTATAATCTTGAGAAGACAAGCCTTATATACATGAGACAGATTAGAAAAGGGAATAGATTAATGATTCAGGGAAAAGATGTACCAACAAGGTATTGGAAGAGTTGGATATAAGAAGAATGATGGAACTGGTATAAGAAGTGCAGTGGAAATATTGTTGTGTGTCCTTCATTCTCAAAGAGGACCATGACATCAGGGAGGTGATGTGATGACATACAAGTGAATTGGATTTGAGAGAAAACTGTGCAAGGTCACCTGCCTCACTTTCCTGTCCAGAGCCATCTGGGTCCAATTGCAAGATATAGATCAAGTGACTGGAGATGACCGTGGACAAAATGGGAGACCTTGACCTTTTTAAACTAAGGTCTTCAACAGGTTTCAATTTGACTGAGGCTGCACTCATTCACTGGATAAGGCAAGGCAGCTATTGAGGCAAATGATCTCCTTTCTCACCTAGTCCAAAAAATCTAAATGAATGAATGAATCTGGGAGGAAAAGACTTTAGAGTTTCTAGCCAAAGCAAAAATGATTTCTATTTAAATTCAATCTGAGTCAATGAGGACCGAAACAATAACCAAATGGAACTTGACCTAGCATCTATTGGTGGCCAATGAGAATTAGATTGGTTTAGGTTTAAAGCATGATCCTTAAGAAAGAAATCTAGTTAGTAAATCCCAAAATATCTTGGGAGCAAAAGAGGAAAAAAATGCTTTTAAGAACATCTATGAGTAAGGGTATTTGCAGTAGAAGTAATGGCTCCACAGTCAGAGGACCTAAATTTGAATTCAGGATCTGATACAAGTGTCTGTGTGACTTTGGACAAGTTATGTGACTCTTTTGGACCCAAATTTCAAAATGAAGGAGTTGTACGACTGATATCTAAAATCCCTTTTAAGTCTATGATCCTATGTATGTGAGTTGCAGTCAGTTAAAGAATGTTAGAACTAGAAGTACAGATTAGTCCAATTCACTTGGTTTTTTTTTTAAGAAATGTGATAATTTAGACAATGAGATAATATTATTTCTAGAAAAAATTTGACGTAAAGTCAAATTTGCTTCAAGCAAGATGAAATATGATCTGGGGTTTGAATGATAGGGAAACTTGTAAAGTCAGAAAGTAAAATGCCAGCAGGATGGGAAGATTCCAGAAGAAGGCAGAAATTAGAGGGAAGAATGAGCATTTTGTTTGGCCAAGTGTGGAGTCTTTTTTAACAGAAGACAAAGGTCTTCTGTTGACAAATCAAATGTTGACAAATCAAAGGAAATGGAGGCAGACTATAGAAACATTAATTATATTTGGTAAAAACAAACAAACAAAATATCAAGTACACTCTAGCAATGCAATCCTTTTACTCTTCCCTAAATTAATTTTCTCATTTCTACTTCTTAGAATCCCTAGCTTTCTTCAAAATTCATTTCATATCACCTCCTGTGGGAAGCCTATTCTTATTCTGATTCTATCACAAGTGCCTTCTCCCAGAAGGTACTTTGTATTTATTTTTAATTTTCAACATATATGTACATATTTAACATACATCAGTTTTTTTGTATATGCCTATGTAATTGCTTTCCTTTAGTTAAAACTGTTTGGCTTTTGTTTTTGGATATTCAGTGCTTATTGTAGTACTAAGCACTTTAAAAAATGCTTACTTGCATAACAGTTTTCCAATAGACTATCAACTCCTAGCTGGGCAGAGACTATTTTGTTTGCAATTGCTGCTCATAGCATTAGTTCTTGGAAAATAGTATATCAGGCTTCTTAAAATTTTTCTATTCTTGACCTCTTTTCCACTGAGAAATTTTTAAGTGACTTTGGGTATATAGGCATATGAAATAGGTATACGAATCAAATATTTACTGATAACAAATTGTAATTTTGTGACTTCCACATTCAGTTAACTGAACATATCAGTTATCCCCATATGGGATCACAACCCAGACTTTAAGGAGTTGCTATATATTTCTTCCTGAAAAACAGACTTAAGTGATCTTGAATTTTTTCTCTGCTCTGTCAACTGACCTCTTTTACGGTTGTTCAAGGTGTCCCACTCTTCGTCACCATATTTTGGGGTTTTCTTGGCAAAGATATTAAAGTCGTTTGACATTTTCTTCTCCAGCTCCTTTTACAGATGAGGTAACTGAAGCAAACGGCATTAAGTGATTTGTCCAGGATCACATAGCTTGTTAAGAGTCTGAGTCTGGTTTTGAATTTGTGAAGATGAGTCTTCCTGATTCAAAGCCCTGCAATCTAGTTGCCCTACTGACCTTCCTAAAATCCCAACTACAATCTTCTTTTACTGCAAATCTTCCCAATCCCTCTTAATTCCAGTGCATTCCTTCTTTTAATGAAGTCCAATACCTGCGTATAACTTGTTTTGAATGTTTTTGTTTACCTGTTGTCTCCCCCCTTAAATTTTAAGTTCTTTGAGAGCTGGAACTCTTTTTTGCTTGTTTCTCTAGGGCTTAAGAAAGTGCCTAGCACATAGTAGATGCTTAATAAGTGTTCATTGATCGATTGAATAATCTCAAACCACAGTCTGGTTTCTGGCAGGTGAACGATATGAGAAATGAGTTCACAATTTAGCACTTTAGGGTTTAGCAATATGGTTTAATCATAATTTTAAGGTTTAATTGTTATTAAACCATAAGTTTCAATATTAAGAAATATTATGTAGGATTTCTCTACATTTAGAGGAATTTCAAAGGGACCCAAATCGCCAAAAGCCTCCTTGCTAACAAAAGCCAGGCACCTCCTCCCCATGTGAGACTGAGAGAATTCCTTCAATTGGCCCACTGGCCCATGATAAGAGTGACGTGAAAAGGTGATGTTTCTGATTTCACTGTGATCCCGATCACCCTCTGCATTCCTCTCCTCCTTTAGGACAAAGGTCTGGGACTACTCTAGGTTAGGGAGCCTTCAAGTATCTCTGGGGTGGGGGGAGGGAGGCCACCCAGGGCTTGTCCTCGGGGTATAATGGGAACTGAAGTAGAAGCCTCGGTCACTATCCCATTCCTCCCGTTTGTCCCAACCTCTATCTCTTCCTAGAGAGCGCGAATCTCCATAGCCACGCGCAACAATGACGGCTGCCTACGCTCCGGCTCAAGGACTCTCGGAGGCTGTCTCATGGACAGCGTCTCTTGAGACCACTAGGCTCTGGGGTGAAGAAACACTAGGAGTCAAAGAAGCGAAAAGGAAAAGGTCCAAAGAGCCGGGGGAGTTGGGAATGGGGATAAAGGAGGCGCGAGTCTGGAAGACGAAAGAAGGGGTGGGAGGAAATGCATATAACTACGCATGCGCGGAAAATGTCCTTTTATCCCTCCCCTCCCCGGAAGTACGTCTCCTAAGCCGTAATACGTGCGCGAGGCTCCTCCCTCATGAGTTTGTCCCCGCCCTCCCCGTTCCTCTAAGCGATTCGGTTCCTGGTTGGTGCTTCCTGGTCGCAGCTGCGGCAGTGAGTATGTGACGGGCCCGGTCCGCCTCCGAAGGGGTCCTGGCTCGGGGATGTGCACGTGCTCTTTCCTCACCCTCCCGCCCCTCCGCTGTCCCCGACTATCCGTCAGTCATAGCTCGGCCTCCCGGCCGTCCCCTCCCCCACGGCCCGGGCTGCGCCTGGCCCACGGCGGTGGCGGCGGCCTCCACGTAGCCTTCTCGCGGGGACCGTTTCTCTCACGGAGCTCCGGGGGAAGCGGGGCGGGGCGTGGGCGTGGGCTCTGGTACCTCCCTCCACCCCGCCCCCGGAATGTTGTGTTGGGGGGTGGGGGGCCTGGGTTGCGAACCCCTGCGCTAGGCTTCCAGCTGGGCCTCCTTCTACTCCGGCTGCAGGACAAGGGGGCTCCTGCAGTGATCCCAGCCCAGAGCTGTCCCGGGGCAGCTATCGGGAAGATTTTAGGGACAGTGGTCATTTCCAGAATTTAAGAGCCCCTATCCTTTGTACTGGGATCCCTTGCCCGACTGGGTTTTTCCCAGACACCAGTTGCATCCCTCGAGTTGAAATTGACTTAAGTGGAAATGTGCTAGAGATCAAGTGCAGTTAATCATTTTAAGGTATGGCGGTGGTGATGGAAAATTTCCAAGAGACGGATATTTTTCCACTGCTGAAATTAAAAAACTCAAAAAACAAAAAACGTTTGAGAGATCCTGAATCTTTATTTGGTATCTTCCTTTTCCACCCTTAAGTGCTCTATTTTTCTCCTGTTAAATTCACTTGCTGTTTTGGGGACACTTTAATATATTAAGAAGGTCAAGGAACAGAATGACACCCTAATCAAATAATATGTTTTTTGGCGGGGAGGGGGTGGTTACGGGCGATTGAAGAATTAAGAGTAGGAAATAGGAATTGTAAAAGGGATTGCCGAGTAATCCTGAAGAGATGAAGGGAAGTGGTGGATACATTTTGAGGAAGGAGTATGCCTTTGGAACAGTCATGATTTTCATGATTTGGTGATATTAAACTAGTTTAGTCCCATTTGTTTATTACCCTCAAGATCTTTTTTTGTCTTTCCTCTTTTTATGGTCACTTTTAACATGCATTTTGAGGTTTTCACCTCTGTCAGGAATTACTTAAGCCTGAATAGTAACATCAGAGATATTTTTTGTGGTTTGAGATTTGCTGTCATGTTTAATATATCAGAAATTTTAGGGTGAAATGAAGCCACGGATTTATGCATAGTCATCTTTTTAAACAATAAATTTGCAGTTACTTTAACTTTAGACCATTTGCTTCATGGTTGAATTTGAAAGGTCCATATAATAAATAAAGATTTACATGAATAGATAGTTGTATAAAATTTGTTTCCATGGGAAAATGTAGCAAAATGTACATTTTGCTTTTTGGACTTGTGATGGAAAATAATCAGAGAGCACATTATAAGATAACATTTTAGAGCTGAAAGTGACCTTAGAGATTACTACTGAAAATCTGTGTAAATTTATATAAGTTGGATTGGATTTCACTGATCTAGAAATTTGTGCTTTGGAAAACTTGAGAACTTGCTTTCCATTTTTATTATTCCTGAAGTGTTTGCTGTTAAGCAATATTCTGTATCAGTTTCCTTAGGCAGTTGAGGCCTTATTGATTTCAAAATATTTGTACAACCTAGAATCCTGTGATAATCATGTATTTATTTTTATCATGTAATCCTAGTACCTAAGAATCTGAGGACAGTAAAATGGGATGTACATAAATAAAGTGAGACTTTTAAAAAAGTTAACTTTGCTATAGATTTTTCCTCCTAACTAAGAATTACTGTTCCATTATGGTCTCTGTTATTGTTCTTCTTCAAGAAAATGACATACCTTTAAGGCCATTTTAGGTGTTTAAATTAGTGTAATTTTATAGCTTGACAAAAAGCAAGTGGGAAAAAAGGCTTATTTTATACCCTTCACATCCCTCTACAAAGGGACCCTTCTGATTAGTTAGGAAAGTATTGGGAATTCTTCACATTTATCAAGAAGAGTCTGGAGCAAATGATAAACATTTTATATACTTCCATGAAAGTTTTTCTTAAAGCAAATTAAATACATTTGAATTTAATTAGTTATAACTCGACTAAAAAAAGCCTCGGGCAAATCTCTGAGCCAGCATATATCAACTAAACAGATTGCAGGTTTTGGTGAGCACAGCTTTCCAGTTTGGAAGGTACAAAATCCTCTTAATCAAAGGCCACAGGGGCCCAAATGCTAAATTTATTTTCCAGTGTTTCAGTAACAGGCTCAGATAGGAGGTTTAGCAGATCTTATTATGTGACTGTAGTTTACTTTTGGCATAAATATATGGGTGTGCCTATGGCTATATTCTTAATCCTTTCCCTTTAGGAGTATTCCAAGAGGAATTTAAAATTTTAAGTTTGTAATTTAGGTATTTAATTTTTTCTTTGTTACATAGTCTTATGGATCCCATGTGAACTTTAAATAAAGCGTAATTCTTTTTGATTTTTAAAAAGATAAAGTTTTCTAAAGAATGAAAAGGGTTTGCTTCTATATTTGTAGCATTTTAAGATGCATAAATTAGCAGTCTAGCATTTCAATATGAACTGATAAAAGTTACAAAAATTATAATTCAGATAGTAACAGTAAAATTGTAATAACATAGGGACATGAGGGATCTATTTTAAGAGCATTACAAGTACACTCCAAGCTTTACCGGGAAAAAAAATGGTTTGCTTCTTTGGAAAAATACAAAACAAAAACATTGTCAGAATATAAAATCTTCCTGATATTTTCAGTAAAGAATTTGATGATTAAGTACATTACCTCTTTTCCTAATAGTATTTAGATTTTGGTTATTTTAAGTGGCAGAAATGTGTAATTCATATATTTCATTTGTAATTGAGTAGAGGATTTAGCATAGCATGATGGAAAGAAGAGAACACTTCTATGTGCTATACACTGTGCTAAATACCTTACAAATATGTGATTTGATCCTCATGATAACCCTGGTTGTTGGTGCTATTATTGTCCCCATTTTACATTTGGGGAAACTGAGGCAAATAGAGTTTAAGTGATTTGTCCAGAATCATAGAATTGTTTAGTGTCCAAAGCCAGATTTAAAATCAATCAGTATTTACTAAGCACCTACTGTGTGTCAAGCACTATGCTAAGCACTGGAGAAACAGGCACAGTCCTTACCCACTAGGAGTTTACAGTATAATGGAGAAGAGAGCAGACAAATATAAATACTAAATAATTAATCAAGGGAATGTACTAGTATTGAAAGAGCTTGGAAAAAAAGATGGTAATAGATGGAATTTTAATTGGATCTTAAGAGAACCAGAGAGATCTTGGGTAGATATTAGGAGAGAACTTTCCAGGATGGAGGACAGTTAGAGAAAATGTCCAGAGGCAAGAATGAACTATCTTGTTTGGGGAACAGTTGGGAAGCCAGTGTTTCTTCTGAGTCAAAGAGTATGGCTAGAAATAGTGTAAGACAGAAAAGGTAGCAGGGGATTAAATTTTTCAGCACCAGAGAATTTTGTAGTTGATCCTGGAGATAATAGGGAACCAATTGAATTTGAACCAAGTCAGTGGAAAAGAGCCTTTTGACTCCTTTTCAACTGAGAAATTTTTATGGGATTCAGTAAATGTTTGATTTGTACACATACTTTATATGTTAGTATATATAAAGTATGTGTACAAATCAAATGCTACACATACTTTATATGTTAGTATATATAAAGTATGTGTACAAATCAAATGCTTACTGATAATAAATCAATTTCAAAACATTTCTTTGGCATACATATAATTTTATCTTTTATTAAAGATGGAAGCAAATTTGCATAATAGATGGATGTGCTTGTTTATTTTTACAGAAAGAATTAAAACTTGGTGAAATATTTGATACCTTTTACTGTTGCCAAATTTTTTCTTACCTCCACATTCAGTTACTAGACCCCCCCATAGAAGGTCACAACCCATAGTTTAAGAAATTTTGCTGTAGAATATATAAATGAAATGAGAGTTTTAAAAGATTGGAAAGGTAGAAAGGAGCCAAGTTGTGAAGAGCCTTATGTGCTAACCAGAAGACTATATATTTGGTTCTAGAGTTGATAGGGAGCTCCTGGATTTAAGTGAGTAGAGGGACTGACAAGGTCAGAACTGCACTTTGGAAATAAGTTTGACAATTCTTTGCAGGATGGATTGAAGTAGAATGAGACTTGAGGAAGGGAGACCAATTGTAAGGATGTTGCAGTGGTCTAAGAGGGGGGAATGAAGGTCTGAAGTAGCGTGCTGTGTGAAGGGAAAGGAAGTATAGGAAAGATATCATAAAGGTAGAAATGACACAATTGGCAACAACTGATTGCATGTTTGATGGTGAGTGAGAATGTGTGGTCAAGGACGACAGCAAAGTTGCCAACAGGTGAGGAGGTGGTCAGTCTTGCCCTTACTTATAATAGGGAATCTTGGAAGATGATGGTTTGAAGTAAAAGATAACAAGTTCTATTTTGGATATGTTGAGATGGAGGTGTCTGTGGGATATTTAGTTTGAGATATCTTAAAGAATGAGATTGGAGCTCTGAAGAGAGATTGACCTGAATCTGTAGGTCTGGAAATCATCTCTTTAGTGATGATAATGCCATCCATATGAATTGATGATGCATTTGAAAAGAGTGTTAGAAAAGAAGGCTGAAAAAAAGCAGTTGGGTAGAAGGAGAAGCCAGAGAGAGAGAGTAGTGTCCTAAAAATCTAAAGAGAAGAGAGTGTCAAGGAAGAGAGGTTGCTCAACATTTCTTTGGTATACATATAGATTTAGCAATTTGGAGGTCATTGGTAACTTTGGAGAGAGTAGTTGGAGTTAAATTATGAGGTTAGAAATGTCATTTCAGATGGTTTAGAAGAGAGTTAAGAGGAGAGAGGAAGTAGAGGTACTGAATGTAATATTCTTTTAAGGCATTTGGTCAAAAAGGGAAGCAGAAATATAGGATGATAGTGGAGATGGTAGGATCAAGTGAGGATTTTTTGAGGATGGTTCAGACATGAGTGTGGGTGGAAAAGAGCCCTTAGATTGGGAGAGTTGAAGACTAGAGAGGAGTATATGATGCTGGTGGTAATCGGTTGGGAAGATAGTAAGAGCTGGGATCAAGGGTGCTTGTGGGAACATTTGACTGCAAAGAGAAGGACCACCACTTCATCAGAGACTGGTGGAGGAAGAGATAGTGGGGAACAATATGAAAATGAACAGAGTTGAGGAGGTGAGAAGGACCTCTTGTCAAATGGTTTCAGCTCTTGGTGAAGTATGAGGCAAGGCTCTCAGCTGAGAAATTGAAGATAAAAGATACTGAAGAGTCTTGGGGTTTGGAATAGCCATTTTAGTGGGTGTGAGAAAAAAATTGAATAGAATAATGAAGGATTGTCTTACAGTTGAGATTTGATAACATAAATTTATAGTGAACCCAATCAGTATGGCTTTGTGATTTCATTTTCCTTTAGCTGCATGTGAATGCAAGTGAAGGAGGTAAGTAATCCAGGGTTGTGATTTGGCAAAGTGTGATCAATGATAGGATAACAGGCAAGAAATTTAAAAGGAGAGAATTGCCTTGAAGTGGTTCAGTCAGAGGTTGAAATTGGAAAAGTGAGAATGTAGTTACTGCAGGAGTAAAAGTGCCTGATAAAGCATTGAGGGTGGGGGAATTGCAGGCTGTAATGGAGACAAAAATATTAAGGATTATAAGCAGAGAGAAAGACAAAGTTGTAATAATTTATGATCAGATAAAGGAATTTTGGAGTTTAATGATATGGAATTGGAATCCATGGGAGATGGCATTATCCAGGGTATAAGTATCTCAATATGTTGCTGAGATGGAATGGAGGAATAATTCATGAGAATTGGGTGGATTGAAGAATTTGGAAATAAGCATATTTAAAGGATTGCTTCCCTGTCTCCTCTCCTATTGTATGAGGGCACTGATATTGTTGGGGACAAGACAAAAGATTTTTTAGGAGAACTGCACTAATTGCAAAAGGAGGAAGGATGATCTAAAGGTTAATTTAAAAAAAAAAAAAAGAAAGAAAGGAAAAAAGTGAAGGGCCAGTGTGGGAACAAATGAAGGCTACTTTTAAGTTAGTTTCTTAGTGTTTGGGTCACAGCATGATGAACACTAACAGTTGACTCTAGTGAGTTTAATTCTACTTCATTACAATTCTTAAAAAATTTTTACTTTTGTTATTGTCCCTACTTCCTATGCTGGGCACTTTACCAACTATCTTGTTGCCAAATCAGGGTATCCTGTAGGTTTTACCTTTATCACTGGAACTTCTACCCTTGAGCCCCTGCTATCCCAGTTGGTACATGCCACATCAAGCCCACTAATTTCAGCTCTAACCAGTCTTTATTTTATTTCCTACTTCCATCTATTCTAGGATTACCTTGTTTTGTCTGTGTGTGCTTCTTCCTCAGTTGCCTTCATTTCTGAAATGATTCCTTTTTATGGGCATTTTCTCCCTTTATTGTCTTTGCTTTTGTATTTGTATCCTTGGTGCTTAGCACTTAAATGCTTAAGGAGACTGTGGAAAGAACATTGGTTCTGGAGGCAGACTTGGGTTCAGATCTTCTCTGCTATCTGTGGACCTCAGTTTCCATAACTGAAAAATAAGGAGGTTGAGCCAGATGGCCTCTAAAGTCTCTTCTTCCCATTTCAGTGATCAGTGTTTCTAATGAGGAAAGTGGTGATCTTAATGGAACAGTCTGAATTGCTTTCTTCTTGATGATCACTAAAAAGAAGTATATGGTTTATATGATATGAGTTTGGAGGTAGAAGCCATGAGTCCAGATCCACGCTTGCTCTTATATTACCTGTATGAGGAATAAGGTACTCTTTCAGTCTCAGTTTTGTAATTTAAATGAAGGTATTTGATTAGATATTTTCTAGACTCCTTCCACTTAGAATTTTATAATTCTATGACATCCTTGTTAAACTTCCAGTGTTGCTAGTGGATAGTTTCTTATGTAACATTTAAATATATTTACAGCATTTTGTTACTTAATTGTTATTGAGAATATTAGGTGTCAGTGCATAAAGGTATAAGAAAACGTGTATATTTAATACAGCCATAATATTTTTTAATTTTTAAAAATTATTAAAAAGATTAATTCCCAGAATTATCAGATTTTTCTGTTTTTGCTTTTATAGTGATATGACTTTGTACTTCTTAAATTTGATCCCATTTTCCTAAATACTCACATCCTTTGTATGATACTGTCTTTTACAGCATTAAGGTCGCTGCTTTTTCACGATGTTTGGTGGGTTTGAGAATATAGAAGCATATGAAGATGACCTTTACCGAGATGAATCATCCAGTGAACTGAGTGTTGATAGTGAAGTGGAATTTCAACTCTATGGTCAAGTACATTATGCACAGGACCTTGGTAATGTCACTAGGGAGGAAGACAATGAAGAAAAGAGCTCAGAGGATCCTGAATCATTAAATATTAAAAAGACAAATCAGAAGAACTTAATTGTTCTTTCAGATACTGATGTTATCCAGATATCAGATGGTTCAGAGGTCATCTCTTTGTCTGATGAAGATAGTATCTACAGATGTAAAAGAAAAAACAGAGGAAACCAGGTATTGGAAAATCAGTGTGATCAGCATTCTGATGAACTCTCTAGAAAGAAATGTAAGAGAGGTAATAAGAAGTCTAAACATGGAGAGAGATCTAATGTGATTCAGGAAGTTATGGTTATAGAGGATAGTTCAAATGAAGAGAAGGAGATCACTATTTCTGAAAGTGGAGAAAGTGATGTGGAGAGCTGGATGTTACTGGAATGTGAAGTAGATGACAAAGATGATAACATTCTTCTCAACCTCGTGGGCTGTGAAACCTCTGTTGATGAAGGTTAGTACTATTTTATCCATATTTAGTTATGTTAACCATCATCTCTCATCACTGAGAAGTACCTTGCCTCTAAGGAGATCCATTTACGACAGTTAAAGCCAACGTCTTGGGTCTTGTGACCCTTACAAAAGATAGAATCTTATAAATTTTTATAGTTAAATTTTATTCCTTATCTTCTTATCTTTCAATGTTATTTCACATGAAGATGTTTTTTGCTCATGCCTCCTCTGATGCTAGTATAGAATTTATATACTTTAGAACACTGAGACACAACTTCTCAGTTTGTCCTTTTAGTGACAGGTTAATGCTCCATCCAGCACCAACTCTATGCTTGGTCATTCTATTAGAAGATTTCTCTGCTATGTAGCTTACTTGGGGAAGAATTAGAGCATTGTTACAAGACCAAGCTAGACAGCATAGAGTTTGCTAGGGCAGTAAGTGGGCATGGAATTAGTTATAGAACTGGGTGGAGTAATTAACTTTTGGTCCAGTAATAAAAGGGAAAACTATGAGGAGCTAGGGTAGATAGTAATATAATGAATTTGGGTTCCTTGAGTCTTTAGAATCTAATATTTAGATTGTCAGAAGTACCATTTAGCATTGAAAAATTTCCTAAAATTCTGAGCAAAGAATTGGAATAGTAAGTAAAGTGTTGCTTTAATATATAGTAAGACTGATGAGTAGAAAAGGTCTGAAATACTAAGGGATATATTTATGTTTCACATCAAAAAACTTTTTGAGTCCCTGCTAGGTTATAAGAGACTTTGGGGAAAGAGGTACAAAAGACCAAAAATTATTCCCAGACTCCAGGAAGATTATGTGACACTATAACAGTTATGAAATAGTGTATGTATATAAGAAATAATTAGCAATGTCAGATAGTACATGATGAATAATTAATAAGTGATATAAAAAATACTATGGAAGTTCAAAGGAATTTAGAAACTCACTCTAGGCTAATGTCAGCTAGAACTTGAACTGTTTTTGAAAAACAAGGAAGAGTAAAATGGACCAGAAGCAAGGGGAAGGTATTCCATATTAGCAAGTCTATATATATCATATTCCAGGATCAATGATAATTAAGAATAAGTAATTTTTAAAAGGTGGTACAATAAGCATATATATCAGCAAATGATATCTATAGCAAATCTGAGCAGAATTACACATCAATAGTTGTATGTTTTTTAATCTGAAGATTTAAATTTGAGTCCAAAGAAAGGAAAAAAAAGTCTCAATTAGATAGACATATATCACCTACCTTGATTATTAAAAAATTTAAGTCAGTTCATTGTTCATTAGTGTAATATTAATATTGGTGTTACAAATTTGAATTTTATTTATGATTGTATTTTAAATATTATGAACTATAATAGTTCTTTAGCTAATGAAGTAACTAAATATTTCAGAATTTCAAACTTCTCTAATTTTTTAAAAATAGTAATGTCATTTCTTTATTTAAAAAAGCTCTAAATTTACCGTATAGGCTGACAGTTATGACACTTTATGATTTAGAAGTGCTTTATCTATATATTATCTTTTTATCTATATATTATCTTATTTGGCCCTCACAATAGTTTGTGAAAAAAAGAATGCAATCATTATTCCTATTTTACATATGTAGAGAATTGCATCTTGGAGATGGTGAGTTACCCAGGTCACTAGTGAGTGGCAGAGCTTGGATTTTATTCTAGGGACAATTTCTAGACTTGAATGAGTAGAGGAGAGAAGATTAGAAACTTGGTTAGATTCTGATTATAGGGGTTATTGAATGACAAAATAAGGAGTGGACTTGTATAAGCATTGAGGAACCATTGAAGTTTTTTAGCAAGGAAATAATCAGGCATTTTAGTACTGTAGGCACGGAGACTAATTAGGTTTTTTTGTTTTTGTTTTTGTTTTTTTTTTAATCATTTAGATATTAGGAAATAAAGGATAGAGTCCAGATGTGGTGTTAATGAAAATTTAGAGACTGATGGAAAAGATAATAGAGAGGAGTACCATTAACTTGCTATTATAGTTTAGGGTGAGGAATTGTGATGTCACAGGATTAAAAAGGATAGTTTTAAACAGGAACTATGATGTCACCAGATAATTTTTATGTATTAGTTAAATTCACTGAAGATCATGATAGGAGATGGGTTAAGGGAGGGGAAAATAGGTGCTGAAGTCATAGAGGAAAATGAAATTTTTTTGTAGGGTGAAAGGTGATGGTGACAATGAAGTTGACAGGTAATAAGTGTGGACATTGAGATACAGAAAAGTGGAATAATTATGAATTGTGACTAGTAGCATTTTGACGTCCAGAATCTTAATTCTCATTACAGAATTTGAGTCTTTTATTTCATTTCAAATATGAGGTACAGTGTGGCATATGGAATATAATGTCTGATATCATTATTGTGTTGATTAGTTTCCTCTTTTTTAAAAAACTATAAATAGAGATGGCAGGCTGGATATCAAAAAGGATATAACTAGAGCAACTGGTATATAGAAAATAAGGGATAAACATCAATAAAAATAAGAATTCTCCCTCTAAAGAAATTCCAGTGGCTCCCTGTAGCATGAAATACAAGAGTTCGTATAGAAGGTGCTTCTTGAATTATATCTTGAAGGAGAAGGATTCTTTGCAAAATGGAGCCAGAACTACAATCATATATTTCTACAAGATTTTCCTTTCAATTCAGGCATTACCATTGGCCCCTGCAAAGGTATAGAAATGGGAGAGGAGTGATGTGTGAGGAATATCAGGAAAGCCATTTTGGCTGGATTGTCAACTATGAAAAAGGGGAAATCTGTAATGAAGCCTAAGTACAAATTGGGGCAAAGTTATAAAGGACTTTAGAAAATAAATGGAGTTTATATTTGATCCTAAGAATTTATTAAGTAGGGTTAGATCTGCACTTAAGGAAAATCACATTGGCAGCATTGTAGAAAATGAACTGGAATGTAGTGTAAAAGATGAACAAAAGACCAATTAGGGGATCTTTGTAATGATTAGTCTTAGGCAAAAGGTGGTGAAGGCTTGAACTAATGTGGTGGATGTGATTAAAGAGAGAAAGTTGAATAAGAAAGATGTGAAGGTAGAACCAGCATGATTGTCAACTGATTGGATTGGTGAGGAAGAGAGCGAAGAATAAAAATGATAAAATTAAAAAGCTGAAAAGCTGGAAGAGTGGTGGTGCCTTTGGAAAAAATATAGGCATTAAGAGGCAACTAGGTGGCTTGATGTTGGATTTGGAGTTAAGGTTAAAGCATTAGAATCTACTTACAATTAAGTCACATGTAATTTTTAAAAGGTCCTTGGTCTTAAGTCACGTCTTAAGTCTGTGGTCTTATTAATTCTTTTCTTATAATTTTGTTGTATTTTTTCTGTAATTGTATTTGTTGATATTTTTCTAATATGACTTTTTAGTTAATATTTTCTTCCTTGTTTGTATTATTTCATTGGTGTAGGAAATTTCTGAAACTATTGCTACCAGAGCAAATAAGCATTTGCTTGGTACTTTATAGTTTTAAACAGTTGCTGGGATATTGTAAAGTTTAGTAACTTGCCCAGGATCATCTAGCCAATATATGTCAGATGCAGGAATTGGAACCAAATCTTCTGATTCTATCTACTGTGCATCACAACCTCTATATAGTTATTTGGGTTACAAAATAATCCTTGTATTGCTTTCTGTATACATGTATAAATATCTGTTTCCTTATCATTACTAAAGAATGTTAGTTTTAACAAGACCTTAGTAATACCTTATATCACTAATTGCAAATCGCATACTTTATATTACTATAAATATTGCAATTTATCCTCAGTTTTCACTTCAAGACTTTGTTTTTGTTTCTGCCTTGAATTAGAACAGATTCTGCAAGCTAAATTAGTTTATGACATCTGATGTTTTATAAATATCTAAAGCATATATAATATATTTTATTTCTTTGATCTACTGATATAATCCTATTTGTTTCCAATTAATAAAAATATATTGAAAACTGATTAATGTTTTGTATTTTCTGTTTCAGATAATCATGATCCCTTTACGAATAACATTGAATGGAGTTAGATTTTTCTTTACATAATTTTGTTGATTTTAAATAATTTTTTAAAAAATCCACAGCAGTTTTTACTGTGTCATTTTGGACATTGTCTTTTATAATAATCTTTCTTATCCTTCCATTCTAATAGGAAGCCTTGGTAATTAAATAAGTCATCTCTGAGAGAAAATTCAAAACTTTTAAAAAGTGTTTACTAATTTATTATTAGCCTATACAAATATTTATTAAGTATGTACTATTTGTAGGCTATCTTGTTAAGCATTGAGGATGCAAAATATTTTGATATTTCTTTCTTTGAGGTTCTTGGAGTCTCTTCAGGGAGGCAAAGATAGCAATACAAAAAAGAATATGTAAGTGTCTGCTAGGTGATATGTACTGAATTATTATGGGAATTCACAGAAACGCCCTAGACACATAGATTTAGAACAGGAAGAGACCTTAAACTTATCCAGGATCAGGGCTATCTCTTGATCGGATGCCATAAAATCAAACCTATCTTAGGTGCTTTGGACTGTGGTAATGCATGGCAGCATTAAACTTCTGTTGTCTATTAACCACCTTCTTAAACTGTGTTTTACATATGGGGTCTTATAACTGAATGTGAGGGTCACAAAATTATGACTTCTTATCAATAAATGATTGATTTGTGTACCTATTTTATATACCTATGTACAGTGTCACAAAAATTTCTTGAGTAAAAAGGGAGTATGAGTGGGAAAAGCTTCTTAAGCCCTATTCTGTTATATCCTCCCTCTCTCTGGATCTTTCCCTTTAACCCCTGGAGTACTAATTAAATCTAGATTGCTCCAAAATTCCTAATTGCAACCAGAGGTTCTTATACATTTCTTGTCTCTTTATAGGCTCCATGAGAGCAGAGGCGATGTCTTTTTCTTCTTGGTAGTTAGCACAGTATCTTGAATAGGGACTCAGTAGCTATTTGATGAATGAACCACTCTCGTGCTCTTCATCAGTGGGTAAGTCATATATTTTAATTAGCTAGAAATATATATTGAGTCCTGAATGTATACTAAGCAGTCATTGAAATTTTATTGATTGATTAAGGTATGAGTTGAACAACTTACTTGGCATATATTAAAAATTGTTATGTAAATAATGACTCAGATCTTTTTCTCAAATAAAGACTAGTATAATTGCCATTCTTGTGATGGGGATGGATGTATAATGTGATAGTGAAAGACAGGGAAGTTGATAAACATTTTTCATATGATATAAACCAATGAGTTATTTTTGTTCTTCAATATGCTCCAATTCAAATTTCCTAAAATACTGATGCCTAACAACTTATTTTTTTTTTAATTTCTCTATTTTGTTTTTTCCAGTTACATGTAAAAATAATTTAAACATTAAACAATTAAAGATTTTGAGTTCCAGATTCTCTCTCTCCCTACTCATTGAGAAGGCAAGCAATTTGATATAGATTATACATGTGCACTCAGGCAAAACATTTTCATATTAGCCAAGTTTTGAAAGAAAACCAAAAAAATGTAATGTTCTGGTTTAATTTTCTTGAGGTCTTTGGACCAGCCTTCTTTTCAGCTGAGTATTCACCATGAGATAAAGGGATAAAGGGATATAGTCCAAATTCTTTATTATCTCCTTATCTTTATTATCTCCTTTATTATCTCCTTATCTTTATTATCTCCTTATTACTCTTTATTATCTCCTTCACAGTCTTGTCTCCTTGCCTGGGGCTCAGCTAGCTTTCTGGAGGGCCTTCAGAGGGGAATTGGTTTCAGTGGAGAAATGAAGGAACCCAGGCCAGCCACCACAAAGGTGGGAGATGGAGTGAATGTCTCTCCTCCAGTCCTTGTTGGCTTTTATATACTCTATTATAATTACATCATTGTAGGTGTTAATCTTGTAGAACTATATTAAGTACTAAGTACATGTACTGAATTAGAAAACTGTTTATCACTATGCTAAACTAGATAACCATTGTCTTATCAATTCCACTGAGTTAACACTTTCCTCCAGAGTTCTGGCCCATTACAAAAAAAGGCTAAGAAAAACAAGGCAAAAAATATGCTTTCATTTGCATTCAGACTTCCTCAGTTTTTCTCTGGAGATGGATAGCATTTTTCATTTATAAATCCTTCAGAATTGTCTTAGATTGTGTTGTTGAGAATTGCTAAGTCATTCACAGTTGATCATTGTTAAAGTATTTCTGTTACTAGTGTACTATATTCTCCTAGTTCTGCTCACTTCAGTTTGCATCAGTTCATATGAATCTTTTCAGGTTTTCCTGAAACTATCCTGCTTGTTTTTTCTTAAAGCACAATAATATTTCATCACATTCATATACCATAATTTGTCAGCCATTCTCCAGTTGATGGGTATTGCTTTCCTCAATTTCCAATTCTTTACTACCACAAAACTAGCTGCTATAAATATTTTTGTGTATATATGTCATTTTTTTTTTTTTTTTTTTTTACTTTTATCTCTTTGGGATACAGACCCAGTAGTGGTAGCTGCATCAAAGGATATGCACTATTTTATAACCCTTTGGGCAGAGTACCAAATTGTACTCTAGAATGATAGGATCATTCTACAATTTTACCAACAGTGCATTGCTGCCTCAATTTTTCCATATCCTCTCCAATATTTGCCATTTCCTCTTTTCTGTCGTATTACTCCACCTGATAGATAGGAAATGTTATCTCAGAATTATTTTATTTTGTATTTTTGTAATACTGATTTAGAGCATTTTTTATATGCTTATAGAAACTTTTTTTTTCTGAAAACTTCTTGTTCATATTCTTTTCACTATTCATCAATTGGAGAATGATTCATTCTTATAGATTTGATTTAGTTCTCTATATGTTTGAGATTTTTATCAAAGAATCTTAACTGTACAAATTCTTCCTTTCCCCACCCCATTTTCTGCTTTCCTTTTCATCTTGATTGCATTGGGACTTGCAGTGTCCAAAACTTGTTTGTACAAAACATTTTAAGATTTAATATCACAAAAATTATCCATTTTACATTTTGTAATGCTCTCTATCTCATTTTGTCATCAATTCTTCTCTCCTCTATAGATGACAGGAAAAATGTTCCATGCATCTCTAATTTGCTTATTATATCATCTTTTATGTTAAGTAGCATTTATCTTGGTATATGATATGAGATGTTAATCTATAACCTAGTTTCTGCTGAACTGCTTTCTAGTTTCCCCAGAAATTTTTGTCATATAGTGAGTTCTTATCCCCAAAGCTTAGATCTTTGGGTATATCAAACACTAAATCAGTATTGTCATTTACTACTACGTCTTGTGTACCTAATCTATTTCACGGATCTATCATTCCATTCCTTAGCCAGTACCAGACTAGTTTGATGATTACTACTTTGTAATACAATTAGAGATCTTGAGATCTCGTATTGCTAGGCTACCTTCCTTTTTTATATATTATGGATTTCTTTGCTATTCTTTACCCTTTGTTCTTCCAAATGAATTTTGTTAGTATTTTTTCTGGCCCTATTAATTTTTTTTTTTTTTTTTTTTGCTAATTTGATTAATATGGTGAAATGATTTAGGTAGAATTTATTTTTGTTATATTGACTCAACCTGTCCATGAGCAATTATTTTTCCATTTGTTTAGATCTTATTTTATGTGAAAAGAATTGTGTAATTTTGTTCATAATAGTCCTTGGGTTTCCTGGAAGACTCCCAAGTATTTTGTATTATCAACAGTTATTTTAAATGGAATTTCTCTTTTTATCTCTTGCTGCTGAATGATTTCTCTGAGTATATTTTATATCCAGCAACTTTGCTGAAGCTAATTATTTCATTCATTTTTTTAATTTATTCTCTAGGATTCTGTTATCTTATCATTTGCAAGAGTAGCAGTTTTGTTTCCTCATTCTCTATCCTGATTTCTTTTTCTTTTCTTATTGTTATAGCTAGCATTTGTAGTAAAATATTGAATAAATGTGGTGATAATTGACATTGTTTCACAATCTTGATCTTATTGGGAAAGCTTTTAATTTATCCCTATTTTAGATAAAGCTTAATTATTGATTTGAGATAGGTACTACTTATCATTTTAAGGAAAGCTTTATTTACTCCAGTGTTCTCTATTAGCCATAGCTGTTGCATCAAAAGCTTTTTCATCTCTTGAGGTGATCATATGATCTTTTTTTTTAATGGTCGGTTATGCTGATAGTTTTCCCAAACTTGAACCAGTTCTGAATTCCTGGAAAAATCCAACCTGATCATAGATATGATATTACACTGTAATCTCCTTGGTAGTATTTTATTTAAAAATTTTGATCTCTCATTTTGTTACTCTGGTTTTGCTCTTCCTGATTTAGTTATCAGTACCATGTTTGTGTGTTGTAAAAGAATTTTGGTAGGATTCTTTTCTAAATAGTTTATCTAGTATTGGGATTAATTATTCTTTAAATGTTTGATAGAATTCACTTGTGAATCCATCTGGTCCTAGGGATTTTTTTCTTAGGGAACTCGTTAATGGGTTATTCAGCTTTTTTTTCCCCTAAGGTAGCGTTATATAAGTATTATATTTCCTCTTCTGTTAGTCTTAGCAATTTATATTTTTTGTAAATATTCAATCATTTCACTTAGATTGTCAGATTTATTAGTATATGTTAGCAAAATAACTTTTTATAGTCGCATTAATTTCTTAACACCTTCAGTGTTAAAAACCTATAACAATATGTTCTGTTTTTTAATCCAATTTGCTGCTTCTGTTTTGTAAGTGAATTTTTCCGATTCATATTCACAGTTATAGATGCAAACTTTGTATTTTCTTTCTTAGTTTTCCCTGTTTATCCTTTCCTCCCTTCCTTCTCTCCCTCCCCTCTTTCTCTCTCTTGCTACTGTTTTCCTTAACCCACCTACTCTTATTCCACACCCCTTTTCTCTGCTGTTTCTTATGCCTTTCACCTCCTATACTTCCTTCCAGAACAAGATAGATTTCTGTGTCCAACTGAATGTGTCTGTTATTCCATCTGTGAGCTAGTTCTGATGAGTAAGATTTGAAGTATAGCTGCTACCCCCTCCTTACTCTCCATTTTAAAGCTCTTCCTTTCACATCTCTTTTATGTGAGATAGCTTAATCCCATTCAGTTTCTCTTTTTCTTTTTCCAGTGCATCTATCTTTCTCCCCTCCCTTAATTTTATTTTTTTGAAATCAGCCTATCATAATCACCTCACACCACACACATCTTCTATATGTGTTTCTGTCCTAATAATGACAAAATTCTTCAGAATTACATCCATCATTTTCTCTTGTAGGAATGTAAATAGCTTAACCTTATTTAATCCCTTATGATTTCTCTTTCATGTTTACCTTTTTATACTTCTCTTAAGTCTTGTATTTGTAAATCAGATTTTCTGTTCATCTAGTAATACTTAAATTATGTCTCTTCTATCTGTTTCCAGGTCAGTTGTTTTTCCAATGAGATGCTTCATTTTTTTCTTTCTTTCTTTCTTATTTGTTTTGCTTTTTCCTGTTGTTTCTTGTGATCATTAGCTTTCATTTGCCCAATTCTAATTTTTAAGGAATTATTTTATTCAATGAGATTTTGTACCTTTTATTCCATTTGGCCAGTACATCTTTTATTTATTTATTTGTTTGTTTGTTTGTTTATTTATTTATTTATTTATTGCTGAGGCAATTGGGATTAAGTGACTTCCCCAGGGTCACACAACTAAGTGTCTGAGATCAGATTTGAACTTAGGTCCTTCTGACTTTAGGACTAGTGCTCTACCCACCGTGCCACTTAGCTACCTCCCAGTACATCTTTTCAAGGAGTTTTTTTCTTCATTGAATTTTTGTACATCTTTTCCCATTTGGCCATTTCTGTTTTTTAAGTTCTTCTCTTCAGTGGATTTTTATGGCTCTTTTACCATTTGACCAGTTATGTTTTTCAAAGTGTTATTTTTGTCAGTATTTTTTGTGTGCTTTCTTTATAAGCTTTTGTATCTCTTTTCATGATTTTCTTACATTACCCTCATTTCTTTCCCCAATTTTTCTTTTACCTCTATTATTTGATTTTTAAATTATTTTTTGAGCTTTTCCAGGAATTTTTTTGGATTCTGTGACCAATTCTTATTTTTCTTTGAATTTTTGAATGTCACTGTTGACATTTGGCTGTCTTTTAGATTTGTGTTTTGATCTTCCTGTCATCATAGTAACTTTCTATGATCAGACTTTTTTGTTTGTTTGTATGTTCATTTTCCCAACCTATTTCTTGAATTATAACTTTATGTTAAAGTTGGGCTTTTTTTCCCCAGGGTAAAGGAGTCTCTGTCCCAAGTTTCAGGCATTTCTTGCTTCTATTTTCAGAGCTTGCTCTGGTGATTTTGTAGATTTTTGGTTCTTTCAAGGTGGTATGATCTAAAGAGAGGGGTGGTCACTTCTCTCTCACTATGGACTGTGAGTTACCTTTATCACTTGTCTTCTCACTGGAACTGGTATTCTTTTTAGCTCTGGTACTGTGACCTAGAACTATATGTGGGCAGTGGACAGAGTTTGTACCCAGTGACAGCAAAGTATTCTTTCTTTCTCTCTCACTCACTCACTCACTCTTTTTAAAAAAATTCTGCTGAGGAACAACTGGGGCTAAATGACTTCTCCAGCGTCCATATCCAGGACGTGTTAAGTGTCTAAGGCCAGATTTGAACTCAGGCCCTCCTGACCTCAGGGCTGGTGCTCTATTCACTGCATCACCTAGCTGCCCCTAAAGTATTCTCTTTAATCTCCTTCTGACCTTTTGTCCAGTCCTCTTAACACTTGCAGGTTGAGAACTCCCAAAGTTCTTGATCCATTGTTGAACATTCGCAGAGTCCTGCTACTGGCATCCTGGCATGGCCTGTGCTGGATGTATGCTGAGCTCCAGGTCTGACCATCATTCTGCTGAAACAGACGCTTTCTATTGACCTCCTAAATTGTCCTAGGTTGGGAAAATTGTTTCACCCTGATCTTTTCTTAGTTTGCTGCTCTAGGCTTCACTTTGAGGTGTTATTTTAAAGTTGTTTGGAAGGGAATTTGTAAGAGTTTAGGTGAGTCCCTGTCTTTTTTCTACCATCTTAACTCAATCTACCTAACAGTTTATTGATATATAACTTTATAATGTTCTATCACATTGTGGGAAGAATTAATGTCTATCTCTACTTTAAAAGAAAAAAGCTAAACATTTATCAAAAATTATTGCTGTTTAGATTAAGAACAAAATGAGATCATAGTTTTAAAAATATATATAAATTTCCCCCCTTCCTTCCCTTCCTCTATTTTTCCCTCCCTCCCTCCCTCCCTCCCTCCCTTCCTTCTTTCCTTCCTTCCTTCTTTTTCTTTTTCTTCTTTCCTCCCTCCTCCCTCCCTTAACGTGAACTTGACAAACATGAGCAGATGTAAACATTTCTATACACAAAGAATAGAAAAAAATCATGAATATCTATTATGGGCAGTTCTAAATATATTTAAATATATATATTAAATTCAGTACAGTTGTATTATCACTATCTTGGTTTGCTTATCTGTGTGCCTTTCCAGTTTCTTTTTGCTTTCTTTTTCAAGGTTTTTTAAAACATTCTTTTTTTTTAATCTTGATGTCATTACTCTCTCATTCCCCAATGCCCAACAAATCTCTTCTCCCTCAGTTAAAAGCCTCCCATGTAACAAATAAACATAGTCAAGGAAAACATGATTACATTAGTTGCATCTGAACTGTATATCTTGTTCTATACCTTTACTCCTGACTAAAGGGTGGGAAGCATACTTCATTATCACATTTCTAAAGTCCTGAGTATTCGTTGAATTGATCAGAGTTCTTTAGTCTTTTAGAGTTCTAAGAGTTGTAGGCAGTTTTCTTTTTATGACTTCTTGGAATAAGGTGACTAGGTTTTTATTTTGACTGGCATGATTTTTATGGAGTTCAAAGATTCTTAAATGATATGCTAAGCCATTTTTTAAAAATAGTAAATGGCTTACATTTTCTTTTATTTAAAACTAAAAAAAATTTTTTTTATTGAGTTCTGGTTATTATTGTATTCTATTTTTTAGGGAGTATGTTTCTTGGGTAAAATTTTCCACTTTTTAATTCTAATTTATTTATTCTGCTTTGATTTCTTTTCTTTCTGAATTCTTGTTCTTTTTTTTTTTTTCCTCCTCCATTTCTACAAGTCACTTCTGGAAGTCCTTGTGGCCAAGCCATATTTTCCTAAGTTTCTGCTTGTAGTTGTTACTTAATTTTTCTGGGTTTACCTCTTGAACTTAGTCCGTAGGATTACTTTTTTGTGTTTGGTATTTTTTTCTATTTATTTATTTTCTGCCTCATTTCCTAGCTTTGAATTTTATGTTCCCCTCTAGAATTCTTAGATTAGTTGAGTATATCTTCTTTGTTCCTGTCCTATCTCTACTTTGGAAGCAGCTGCCAAAATATTGCGGACTGTTTTAGATTCTGCCCTTTGCTTCAAGACCTGGTTTCTCAATAAACTGGGAAAACATTTTTACAGTCAAAGGTTCTGATAAAGGCCTCATTTCCAAAATATATAGAGAACTGACTCTAATTTATAAGAAATCAAGCCATTCTCCAATTGATAAATGGTCAAAGGATATGAACAGACAATTCTCAGATGAAGAAATTAAAACTATTTATAGCCATATGAAAATATGCTCCAAATCATTATTAATCAGAGAAATGCAAATTAAGACAACTCTAAGATACCACTACACACTTGTCAAATTGGCTAGAATGACAGGGAAAGACAATGCGGAATGTTGGAGGGGATGTGGGAAAACAGGGACACTGATACATTGTTAGTGGAATTGTGAACACATCCAGCCATTCTGGAGAGCACTTTGAAACTATGCTTAAAAAGTTATCAAACTGTGCATACCCTTTGATCCAGCAGTGTTTCTACTGGGCTTATACCCCAAAGAGATACTAAAGAAGGGAAAGGGACCTGTATGTGCCAAAATGTTTGTGGCAGCCCTGTTTGTAGTGGCTAGAAACTGGAATCTGAATGGATGCCCATCAGTTGGAGAATGGTTGAGTAAATTGTGGTATATGAATGTTAGGGAATATTATTGTTCTGTAAGAAATGACCAGCAGGATGAATACAGAGAGGACTGGAGAGACTTACATGAACTGATGCTGAGTGAAATGAGCAAAACCAGGAGATTATTATATATCTCAACAACGATACTGTTTGAGGATGTATTCTGATGGAAGTGGATCTCTTCGATAAAGAGAGCTAATTCAGTTTCAGTTGATCAAAGATGGATAGAAGCAGCTACACCCAAAGAAAGAACACTGGGAAATGAATATAAACTGCTTGCATTTTTGTTTTTCTTCCCGGGTTATTTATACCTTCTGAATCCAA
This sequence comes from Antechinus flavipes, assembly GCF_016432865.1. Classification (NCBI taxonomy): domain Eukaryota; kingdom Metazoa; phylum Chordata; class Mammalia; order Dasyuromorphia; family Dasyuridae; genus Antechinus; species Antechinus flavipes. The sequence continues at coordinate 214,170,617 of NC_067398.1, read as the reverse complement.
TTCTCCCTGTGCAACAAGAGAACTGTTCGGTTCTGCACACATATATTGTATCTAGGATATACTGCAACCTATTTAACATGTAAAGGACTGCTTGCCATCTCGGGGAGGGGGTTGGAGGGGAGGGAAGGGAAAAATCGGAACAGAAGTGAGTGCAAGGGATAATGCTGTAAAAAATTACCCTGGCATGGATTCTGTCAATAAAAAGTTGAAAAAAAAAAAAAAAAAGACCTGGTTTCTCCTGAGAGTCTCCTGCAGGTTCTGCTGTTTGTAAGATTCTGTTCTTTTCCTTATATGATCTTCTATTGGGAGTTCATTCCATCCTCTGCTGGCAATTGCCCTGGCAATCCCCATTTGGGTGCTGAAGATTAGATTGTCTTTGGTTTCCTGCATATATCTTTGGTGCTGGAGTCCAGATAGTGAATTGATCTGCCTTCTGCTGTGGCTTGTAGTGGTCTGAATGATGCATTACTAGGGCCTGTTTCTTTGAACAGTGTACTTTAGGGAGCTCCTTCTCTTTCTTTTTGTTTTGAAAGGATAGGGTCAAGATTTGCTTTCAAGTTCTTGTTTTTGTAAGCTAGTATAGCTTTTGAAGTCCCTGATCAAAGTAGTGATTGGGTGTCTTCAGGTCTGGCTCTTCCCTGACAGACCTCTGATTTATCTGATGCTGCTTTAGTTCTTCTGCCTTCCACATTTTTTCTAGGCCTATGCTGGGCTTCCCTGGTGAGAACCTTCTAGTCATCTCTACTTGTTTCAGTTGTATTTTTGTATAGTTTCATACAGGATGGAAGAGTTTACTTTTGATTGTTGTTAGTTTTATCGCTGGTCTTTTTTTTTTTTTTTTTTTTTTTGGTTTTGTTTTGTTTTGGTAATTGTCTTGAAATATTTACTAGGTTTATCTGGGAGAGCTGGGTTTGTCTGTGATCTCTTACATTTGCATTTTAACTTGTCAAATTAAGAATGTTTTCTTAAAATATGTTTTTATCTGTCTGTTGTATGTAGTTTAGAATAAACTGTTGATTATTTCTTATTTAAAAACAACTGTCCCCTCCAATTTAGTCATCAAATTTACCACAACTTAACTTTAGTTCACTCTTTATAGTTCATTGAGGATTAAGAAAGCCAGAGATAACTGTGAGCCTTAGCCAGTAAGGTCATATGTTGAGTATTTTCTCAAATTAAGAAGTGGAAGAACTTGTTTTCTAAAACATGTTTATATTTGACTTTTCTGAAAAAAGGTTTTTTAATTATTGGACTATAGGTTGCTAATTATAAATTCATGACACTGAAAACATGGAATGATACTGCAAATACTTTATTTTTCCCTTTTTGTTACTTAATATTGATATGGCGAGCTTTCTTTCTCAAAAGATGCTGTTGCAGTTTTGCTGGGGATAGGGAAATAATTAAATATTTTAACTTAAAAATACAGACCCTTAAATCATTTTTCTATTCAGTTGCTTCAGTCATGAGCTAAAATTTAGAGTAAGAGTTAACAGAAATGTTGCTAACATCAACAAAGAACTGTGAACGCAGCATGTATTTTTCTGGTTTTTGACTCCATTCCTTTCTAATACTTAGTGCCTACTCTGCAATTCTGTTTCTCACCTTTATTTCATTTTTATTTGTTTGTGCAGTTTTATTAATGAATTATGTCTCATTTTGGACCACTTGTAGCAAGTTTCTTAAAGATTGTAAATTACAGTATAAAGTATTGTTTTGCATGGAGCCATTCACTATGATGAGTTATTAAGTCCTAGCTTTTTTCTTTCTCAAGATTTTTTGAAATAGACTGGGAAAAATTCTCCCTGTGCAGCGGGAGAACTGTTCGGTTCTGCAAATATGTATTGTATCTAGGATATACTGCAACATATTTAACATATATAGGACTGCTTGCCATCTTGGGGGGGGGGGAGAAGGGAGGGAGGAGAAAAAACGAAACATAAGTGATTGAAAGGGATAATGTTGTGTAAAAATTATCCTGGCATGGATTCTGTCAATACAAAGTTATTATTAAATAAAATTAAATTTAAAAAAAAAGAAATAGACTGGGAAATATCTTATTACAGTAAAGTGTAGAAACATAAGTAAATTTAATTTTGGATTTGAGTTTCTTAAACCTTTGAATGAATTTTCTCTCAGGTCATATTAGCCATATATTACTCTTATATACATAAGATCATTTGAGCTCTTAAGGTATCATATTACTCCAACTCTGTACAGTAGAATTAAATTGTTGTAATGGTAGATAATTGCACAAGCAAACCTTTTTGTTTTCCTATTTGTAATTTTTAGAATGTATTCAGATAATATAGACAACCAGTGAAGACTGGTTGAGAATGATACCAAGACTGTAAAGTTGGCTTGCAGTTGACTTAGAATTAATGATTGAACACGCCCAGTTGACTGTCTCTTCAAATTGCTTAGATTTATCGATGTATACTTTAGTTTTTGTTTTTCTTTTGTTCTATCAGTGTCTTACTTTTAAAAGTTAAAGAATCTTTCCTATATTGATAACTGTAGGGATAATTGATAATTGATTAGAATCAGGTAATTTGAACAAAAATGTTTGAAGGTTTAAAAGCAAAAGTGTTTAAGGACCAATCCTCTCAAGTTGAAACATATCTCTGTACCTGCATGTAATGTAAAATTCTCAAGAAGTGAAAAGTAACTGTAGCAAAAGCTATCCCCTTTTATATTTATTTTAGTGATCCTGATGTGTAGCATGTATAGTGATCAATAAATCAAGTGAATTTATTACTAAATTCAAAAATGATAATGCCAGTGTTTTAAGCAAACATGTTGAACTGAATCAGTAATTTCAAATATTCATCTGAATAAAGGGAAAATGAAAATTGTTTTGCATTCTTTTAAAAGATGAACTATTATATCTAATATTGTTATTAATTATAAGAATTTGTAGAAAGCCAGCACATCCTTCTTATTAAAAAGTCATAACTTAGGTTTGGACTAGTACTGATCATAAAATATGATTAAAATTAATAGTAATGTTATTAGTAAACATTTTAAATGTTACAAAGTATCTTTGTAAGGGTTCTGACACAGTTTTGCTTCGAGTGAAGGGTTCTTGGAGCAATATAAAACAAACAGGTTAAAAATAGAGGGCTCTTTGTCATATTATACCTGCCTTCACTTTTATTTTTATTTTTATTCTATTGTTGACAAAGTGACCTAAAATTAGAGGACTAGATGCCTATAGGGTGACTTAACACACTGCATGAAGTGAGTCTCTCTCTGACGTGCTAAGCTTTTGGGAGTTCATGTATAGAATTCCCAAGGCTGCTTTTAAACTACAAAACTCTAGTGTAATAGCATGTCATCTTATGATTGACCATTGTGAGGTCATCTTTTTATTTAATTTCTAATTAGCATAATGACTAGTGTTGTTATTCTTTACTGTTTATGGTTAAGTTGTCATAGGCAAAGAAGGAATAAAAATGTTCGATCTCAACTTTGCTAGTGAATGGAATGAAGTTTAAAAGCCTTTTATGGTCATTATGCTTCAGACGAAAACCTCATTAGAAACTTGGGAAATGCCAGAATACTCTTGGTTGGGATTTTAATAGCAATTGGAATGTTGATATTATATGAGACAGTTTAGCTTTTTTTTGTATTTTTACTGTTGATTAGCATCTTACTGAAATTTTTTCTCTCAAAATAAATTTATGATGCATATCCTGTTTTAATTTAAAATATAACATCCATTTATTTCTAATGTTACTAAGTTTTTACAAATGAAATATATTTCAAGAATTGAATTTGACTAATTTCCAATATTTCATTTAATATTTCAAGTATATACATTGTTTATATTTCTATGGATCTGACATCTTTATGATTCTGTATACCAAATTCAGTGGCAACTGTGGTTGTTAAAATATCTTGAAATTTCTTTTATAAACTAGACTTTTTTTCCAAATTAAAAAAAAAAGTGATCATTTAAAAAAGTTGCTTATTTGCCTGATCCAGAAATAATATATTTGTCTAAATATTACTAATTGCCTTTCTTTTAAAAAATCTACTTATATAAAATTTAAGTGTGACTTCTAATCAGTCATATTGCTTAAGCCTAACAGTGCCTGTCACATATTCTTCACTTAATTGATTACTTTTTCAACTTTATATACATATATTTTCCTTTAAGGAGTTCTCATTTTAGAGGTATGGGTTTTACTTTGGAACAACCTATATGTTGAGAATATTATATTTTGTAATAAAAAGAACTTAGGATTTTAAATGACTACATTAAATGGTTGCATTGAATCATGAATCCTAATAATATAGAGGATAGGGAAAGAGAATTTAAATATAACTTTCTAATTGGCTACCTGTAAATATATGTTTTAAAAACCAAATATTTTTTAAAATTTAGGCAATAGTTACAGTTAAGTTGAAAAGTAATTTTGATCTAAAATATATTATGTGAAATTATTTTTTAAAGATATTTAGCCTATCTATATTTCTTCTCTCCTGCCTCTCTATCTTGGTATTCTCATGAGAAAAAGTAAAAATTACCCAAGGATTCTAGAAATAGAAACAAATTTTGTGGCTAAATTTATGCTGTATTTGGGTTTAATTAAAAAAAAAATTAGTGTTAACTTTAGTTTATCTTAATCAAATGAGATAATATTTGTAAAAGCACTTAGCACCATGTCTGACACATAGTAGGAGAGAAATGCTTATTTGTTTTCTCTTCTCCCCCAGCCCTTCAGTCATCAAAACTTATTATCTGACTCCAAATTCATTATTTTTTCTACATGTTGCAGTTGTCTCCAAAAGATAAACTAGTTAAGGAACCTTAACAACTTTGAATTTTAGGGACACCAGCTTGTGCAAGAATTCCATCTTCTCTTTCCCCCAACTCCTGTTCGTTTCCTCAAACTATATAGAGCTGTGTCTAAGATTGTTAAAAAAATAATATATTTACCTTATCTGATTATGGACTTGATATGATGGTATACAGCATTTGACCCTTTGCCAAATTGTAGTTTATAAAAAAAAAATTGTAATATAGATTTAAATTGAATGTATTATAACTGTTATTTTTAATGTATTTTCTGAACATTTATAATTTATAGAAAATTTCAATTCCTGGTCTTCTAGTTCTTATCATAGCTAGGATAGTTAGACCACAATAGAAAGCAGAACAGATTTTGTATCATCTACACCTTTTATAAGCATATATTTGCTGGAAAGACCAAAAAGAGGTTATATAACTGAAAGAAGAAACAAAATTTTTCTCCTTGGGTCATCGTTTACCTGGACAATAAATTTATTTTCCTTATTCTTTTAATTATCTTAAGGGAAAATAAATAGTTTGTAAATTTTGAAGGTAAGATGAAAATGAGATTGTTACCGATAGAGCTCTTAGAGCTTATTATTTTAGTGGTAAGGTACATTTAATTGTTTTTGTTTTTCTGAGTATAAGAAATATTTTAGGGAAGGAATGGAGGAAAGGTTTGCCTAGTTACCTTTTAAATATTTGGCTTACTTTTGTATAACATGGAAAGTTAGTAATTTGTACAAAACAGTAATAAAACAAATTGGAAAAAGTCTAATATAAGATTTTTTAAAAATTGAAATATCTGTTAAAACATAAAGCAAGATTTAGTGGTATTTTAATTTAGGAATAATGGCAGATTATCCCTTTCAAAGATTTTTTTTTTTTTGATTACCAGTGAAATTTAATTCCAATCTGAATTTAAACAGATTCCCAATTGGTAGGATTTCCTTCCCCCATCCCTGCCTCTCTCTCCTCTTCTAATATTTCCCTTATTCCATTCATATCAGGTTTTTTGTTTCTTGGTTTTTGTTGTTGCTGCTGCTGTTGTTATTTTCATCAAATGTGGTTGCTTTCAATAGTATAGGAAAGTAATTGTAGTATAAAATTTGGATTTATATATTATGATCACATTTTAATTGCTGTTTGAATATTGGTACTTCAAAAATGACTGAAATTCTGTCTGGAAAAGTAAGATCTTAACATGTATGGAATCCTTTCAGAAAGAAGAGTTTACAATGTAAATTTTATTGCCAGTAGATATAAAGGACTTTAAAATCATCAACTATTAAGTTATTTGGAAGTGACTAAATTTGCACTTTTAGTTTTATGTAAGATTTTCCTACTTTGGGAGATTATTTTTCTTGGCTTCAGAAGTTATTTTTTTTAAGTAAAGATAGGACATGATTTTAGTGCAGATCCAAAGGAAAAAATAGAAACTTCAGTTTTTTGCATCATTTTTTTTAAAGTAGGGGAGCAGAATATCATATATTAGTTGCTAGTGGTCCTTGAGGATCCTCTCTGACTTTGTTCCTAAGCATTTCATTTAAGTTGAAATAAATAATAATTTTATTTCATTTTGTTAACACTTTTTAGTACTTTAATGTTTTTTTTAAAGTATGAGAATACTTATTTATGAAACTTTATAGTATGTGTACACACATACATATGCATACTTCCCCTCATCCCCTACTCCATCCCTTCACCGCATAATAGTATTAAGAATTGGGAATTCTTTTTCCCTCCCTCTTTCTAATACAGTACATGCAAATACATATTTTAATTGAGAAAAAAAACTTAATTTTTATAGCATAATGTGGTTCCTCTTGGATCTCTTAATTGTTTAAAAATTAATAAAACTAATAAAGTTCCTTTTGATATCTCAGATCTTCTAGGCTGTGCATATACCTGAAGCTTCTATGGTCCCTTTTATCTATATTTCTCTGCCTGTTGTGGACTTTTGCTCTAATTTAAATTTCCCATGGCTTTGGGTTGTAGACTAGGTTTTCTGCAAGAGTACCCATGTTTATATGGTCATATATTCTGGGTAACTTTTTCACTTTTTTCTTCTTTGCCATTTTTTTTTTTTTTTTTTGGATTGATAAAAGGAAAGAAGAACTTTTCTTCTGACGGTGTTTTTAGTTTGCTCTCTTTTTAGCTTATGTATTTATTTGATCTTTCCTAACCTCTTCCCTCATCTAGATTAGGAAAAATTATTGTATTATATTTAGGTGCATGAGAGTTTAGTGAAGAAAGACTAATTTTGTTCTTGATTTCATTTACTTAGCAACAGTAACAGTTTAAATTTTGAGGTATTGGGGAAATTTGTTAGCTCTGTGAAGGAAATGTAAAGTAACAAGAACTCCTGTCAATAATGATTTTGGTGTTGGAATCAAAATATTCTCTACTTAAACTAAATTCCGGAATTCTTAACTAGTAAAACATTGTGGCATTATTGTAAATTTCAAGTTTAAGAATTTTTTATTTTAACATACATACACATACAGGCAGAAAATGTGTTATGCTTTAAAAATATAATTAGTATTACATATATACAAGGCATGCATGTAAATTCAAATTTGATTTTGGGATGGAAGTTCTGATCAGTTTTCAATATTTTGCCAATTCTTGTTAATGGAGTTTTCACTTTTCCAGTTTAGAGAATTTTGTATTATGAATGATTATAATTTATGGCATGAACAGACTTTAACATTATTTTATGTTGATAACTATCATAAAAATGTGCCTGAAGTACATTGATTTATATGTCTTGAAAGAGTGATCCCAAATATTAGTATATTTTATTTGTAAAAAATTTACTCTTTTATGTTAAGAAAATGCCTTTTAATAACTCTCTGATTGTCTTTTAAAGGAGAAGCAAAAATTATTTTTGTCTTTTTTTTTTCTTTTCCTTTCTATTTCTTTTCTTTTTTGTGATGCGTGGGGGAAGGTGGGGAAAACAGATTTTTGACTTTATCAGTGCAGGATGTGTCTGGTGAAAGCAACTTCTGCTATCAAGGCAGGTCAGCACCTTGTATGAAATTGAACCTCCAAGGTGATGAGGCTTGACGGAAGTCACCCAGTTGTGTCCATGATGCAGGACTTGAATCTAGATCTTCCTGGCTTCAAGGTTAACTCCAGATCAGTTACTCCATGCTGCCTTCTGAAGCAAAAGTTCTTGTGCCTATTACATTTCAGTGATACTATTTTTCCAGTTTGGTCCTTGAGACTATGAAATTTAAATAAATTTTTTAAAAAATGAATATACATTTATATATTTTACCAAATGTTTGTTCAGTTACTCATTTGAGCTGCATTTTTCCCTAGTGCAGTCTTCCTCATATCTTGATTATAACAAATGCTTTATTGGAAAGCAGTTATAATTCTAACATCCAGAAAGGGAATTCCAACCATTTAAAAATCTTAATGAAAATTGGCATTGTAAATTAAAATAATAGTTTTTTTTATTATAATTTCATGCTAAAAATGATTTGGGATTTGGTACATTGGGTAAGAAATGATACACTTTAAACTACTTTCCCCATTATAATTTGCTTTTAAAATAACTTCAACTTTTAAAAGTTTTCAATTTGTTTATTTGTCAGCTTCATCATAAATTTCATTATAAAATTAAGCAATCAAAGTAATCTTTACAATATATTTCTAGCTATCTGGCAAGCAAAGTGATACAATAATGAAGATATTTCATCCGTCTTATGAGGATTTCTTAGTATATTTCTTTAGCAAACATTCTTAGAAAATATATATTATATACATATATTATAGGAAAGGATTATAGCATCATGTTTTAATTTCACATAGACCCTAGGGCTAAACAAATAAACATACTTCTTACCATTCTTGGCCAATTTTTTTTTTAAAGGTGGCAATTGTCAGATACCCCTTGCAAAAGCTGCTTTTAAAAAGTAGAGATCAAAATAGTGTTGGAACAGCCAAATATTAATGTTAATACTTCTTTTCCCTGCTTCTCCCATTCTACCCTCCCAATTTTGCAAATCATTTTCTAACAGATTAGTTAAATGATAGATTTCAGAAAGTTTGATTATGTGATATAAATTGTAATGTTTTTATATCCATTGGTGAATTTAAGTGCCTTTCCAAATTAAAAAAAAAAAAAACATATTTATGTCTTGAGAACATTTAATTCCTGCTGATATATAATTTAGTTGGTTGTACAATGTAGCAAAGATATTGTATTTTTTTGCTTTTGGGGTTTTAATTTTTTCATGGCAACGTGTAATATAGTAAGCAAAAGTTATCACAGAGGAAAACAGGAAGTTTGGCTAGGGGTCATGAAGGATGTAGAACTTGAAGAGAAGTGAGAAACTGATTTTAATGAGGTACTTTTAATTGGAGAGACAGTTTCATAAATGGAATATTTGAGTTTAACTTGGCCATTTCACAGATAAAGGTTTCTGCTGTATAATAGAAATTTTAATTCATAATATTCTGAAACGTTGTATCATTGTGCACAGTATGTAAATGATTTGGAACTCAATTTTTTTTCTTAAAAGTACATTAAGATTAATTGGAGCTTGCTGCTTACTTTAACTGCCACAGGTTGAAAGAAGGGTATTAAATGTATTAGTGATGTTATTTAGATTTTCAGTAATTAGACTTCTAAAAGTAGGAATGAGTTTCTTGTTTTTTAATTATTTTAAAGAATGTCTTTAATTAAAAGTTTAATACATAAAATTAGGTAAGATCCATTTACTTTATGCCCATCACTATATTAAGTAGCTAGTTGGTGATATAAGTATGATTTACAGGCATTATGTTCTTTGTTGGAAATTTTTTTTTAAGAAAAAGTAAATTATATTTTCAAAGGGATAGAAAGAAGAGAAAACAAAGAAATTGTATCAGATATAATTTACATATATGTATGTATATTTTACATATCTACATATTTCTTTGAAATGTTTTCCTATTATAAACATAGGCAAGTGTAGGCAAAAAATAGCCAAAAAAATAAAGTCCTTTTATGTTCTTATTGGATTTGATTACTTTACCTAAACTATCTTGTGCCAAATGTTGAAAATTGCTACTCCTCTCAAAATCTTCCCCCCTCTAAGTTCAGGGCAATCATTTTTTTCTCCACATACTGTTCAGCTTTCTTCTCTGTCATTAGTTTAGGGATATTCAGATTTTATACTTTACTGATTTGCATCACTATGTACTCATTTACTTATTCCAAGGATATTTCACTCATCTATAAACTTTCTATCAGTTAGTTAGGAAGATAATTTTTTGTTATGTGGAAGGTATTACAAATGTAAGAACAGGGTATATTAAAATATAGATATACTTAGCATTTAGAACATTTCTACTTTGACCTGTTACTGTAAAGAAAGTTAACAAGTGCGCGGGGCTCACCCTCCCCTTCTGGAGTAGTTTAAAATAGGCCTCAGAAAACTCAAAGGAATTCTTTTAACTCCTAGCAGGGCCACGGGGTCAATGTCAGATTTAGTCATGCTGTTATTTTAGCCCAGTGGTCCAGAGAGATGACTGAAAAGTGAGTCTTTTATTTCTTTTTTTGTGTGGTTATTAACAGGATTAAATGTAAGCCATTGTGTACTTAGTAGCAATTAGTTTCTCATCTGAGAGGTTCATTATGATTTTTTGTCAGCCTTAGCCTTGTAATATTTTTTTCATTGTTTAATTAGAAGTAAAAGGATAGAAAGTTTTAGAACAGTGTCTTTACCCTTTGGATGCCTGTGTTGTCAGCTGAAGCTTTTTTTTTTTTTTTTTTTTTTTTTTAAGAATCTTCATAGAGTCAAGTTTTTAGAAATATAGAACTTTATCCAAAAATATCACTATACTGAAAACTGCTTACATTATTTGTTTACATTATTAATTTTTTTTTTCCTCTCTGTTGTATCTTTTGCTTTAGGTCTAGAAGCCCCATATTTTGGCTGCCTCTAACAAATAAAACTTTTTGGTTTTATTCTTGAAAGATTTGAGTTTATAGAATTGTTTAACTGTTAAGTAAATTTTGTCTAGTTTTCTTCATGGAATAATTTTTTTTAGGAAGGTTAAAAAAAAGACAACGAAAACATTGTAAGCCTAGAAATAAGTTGCTATTTTGCACAAAAATGGAAAAATTGTAATATAAATGTAGTTGTGCTATTCAAATTCAAAACAAAATGACTATTAAAAGCAACTTGTGATATATTGCAAATAAGAAAGAATTTAAAGTTGTATAAAAGTAGTTTTAATGAATGGTTTGCTATTTTGAGAAAATGATATAAATCAATGATTTTAAAAATCTATTTCTTTAGTTTCAATACTTATACTTTTACATATGTACAAATATGTAAAATGTTGGTACCAAATAATTGAAAATTTGGATACAACTGATATCACTGGAAATCATGAAAGAAGTAATCTTATTAAATTAGAAAAAATATAAATACTATAGATTGATTGGTCAACAACTATCATTCATATATATATGTGTGTGTGTTTTTTCCACACAAGTATACATACATATTTTCACATGTGCATATAATTTGTATACTTGGAACTAGTCTTAGTATTGAATGACATGGCAGCAAGTGAAATACATAAATATGGATATTGTTTTAGGATTTTAATACTGATTTTTTTTTTTAGTATAATTGCTTATTTTATGCCATTGGTTTGACCTGACATGTTAATTAGAGGAGGGAGGTATAATTTTATATTTTGTTTAATGTCATAGCTTTTCTCAAACTGGATTGCTTTGCTTTAGAGGTAAACATAAGCTTTCAATAATTTATGATCCAAGTATTTGCTTTAGGGATAATGAATGCTAGCTGACACTTGACTTTCTTAGTGTTTGTATTTAGCTTTTCAAGAGACAAATGTCAGACTGTATTTTTATAGCCTGTTATTTAAGCATTTTTTTTTTCCATTAAACATTTGTGTCTTGAAAAGGATTTAGGAACTCCAAAAGAAAAAAGTTTTATTGAGAGCTGTACTTTTGAAGAATCATACTTCTTTTAAGATAACATAGCAGTCCTTTTTAAAAAAAAATTAAATTTAATGTTTTTAAAATGGCTACCATAATCTACACTTCCAAGAAGAAAATTAACAATAACTTCGAGTTGCTATATTTTATTCACCAAACCACAAAAAAGCTTTTTAGAGATGGAAGAATCTCAAGTCCATCAAGATGTACAGAAACTAATAGATAATCTTAGATACATTGATCTCATCCTTTAATCAAAATTCTTGTTTCTTTTTGTTTGTGTGTGATCCTCTTTGTATAGAACTTATTCTTCATTCCCTTTCTTTCTCTCTTCCCTCCTTTCATTCTTATTGCTTGGTATATGTAAGGTCTTTTAGAGGAAGCTTCTCAACTAAAGAACTGTATAGAAAGGGAGTTGAAATTTTATATGGTTTAGTAGTAAATGGATTTTTCTGAAAGTGATTTAATAGAGAACTTTAACCTTAGTTCGATTTGAAGAATTCTGGTGAATAAGCCAGGCCATAACTAGCAAGTTGACCTTTTTATATTTGGTAAAGCTCTACTTATACACTTACAATTACTACAGATGTATTTCTGTTAATACTTCTTTAATGTTGTTGTACTTCTTAGCATTTTTTATTATTATGTAAACTACAAAACCCAAGCAAATCATGTGTGAGAGTATGGCATACATAACAGAATGACTGAGAAACTTCTTAAGTTCCTTACTCATAATTTTGTAAGAGAATGCAGTTGAATAATAACAACAGCTAGCATTTATGTAACACTTTAATGTTTGCAAACACTTTACATATATTATCTCACAAAGTTGAAGATAATGATATTTGTATTAAAGGATATTTTTAGTGTTCTACAAATTCGTCCTTCTAGGGTAATTTATTTCTAACTCAGGTGAAGTGGAAGAGAAAATAGACATTAAATATGTAGTTGATAAATACAAGTCTTGCATAATATAAAAGAGCTCTAGTGAGAGTTTTTGAATACTAAGATTGAGTTTGTAATATAAGAAAAATATTTTATAAAATATTCATTAATAAATTGTTATAAAAATCTAAATCTAAATAAGATAGTTTCCTGTTAGAATTTAAAACATTTGCTTAGTCCTTTCTTCTTAAAATTATAATCCATAATTAGAAACAAAATTTATTCCTTCTTTCCAAAATCTCTACAATTTGAAGAAGAAAAGTAGTGTAAAAAAATACCAGAAATAAAAGTGGTATAGTCACTATTTGAAGCCATTTTATATTGAACTTTTTATTCTTTTAGTTATTTGGAGGACCCATCATGTAAAGACTTATTATTTATTATAGAAGGAATACAAATGGTGGCACAGTATTTAGAGGATTAAAAATAATAATTCATGGCCTAAAATTCATATTTATTAAGTTTCTTCTATCATTTTATGATTCTTTAATATATAAGAATTTTTTATACCCATTTCTAGTTTTATAGGGTGGGAAAAGATGTTTCATTTTTATCTGTGGTTAAAGTTTATGGAAACTAAATCCATAAATCTGAAAATAAGAAATATTATTTTATCATATTAATGAATGTAGTTAATTTATTTTCATAAGTATTTGATGACATACTTTATATGTAAATGAAGTTACTACAGATAATTATCCCGAAAGTAATATTTTTTTCTTTTGTTATTTCATTGATTCTGTCCTGCAATATAACTTTATATTGCCTGTTGACTACATACACATCTTTTTGAAGGCCACTTTCAATTTGAATCTAATTATTTAGTAATTAATTTAAAATTTTTTATTAGACTATAATTTGATAACTTCATATTCACTGATTTGAATTTACTTATGAAGTAATTAGATAATTATTCCATTTTATCAACATTGAATAGTCTAGTAGACAATGAACTAGACTTATAAAATTTTAATTTTGTGTATCTGTCACTGCTGTGTGATTGCTTCCTCATATTGGGAAACTATAAGAAGTATACCTGTCCTTATCTCACTTATAGGCATAAGATTATGATTTAAGTTGTGGGTTTTTTTTTTAATTTGCAAATTTTGGATTATTCACATAACTGGAGGACAACTGTGAATGGATAATTTCCAATAGTACATAATACAAAAACACTCATATTTCATTTTAAACTTTCATATAATTTTTTGTTGGAGGAGAGGAGAAAAGAGAATGAGTCAATAGCTTTGATTTATCTTAATAACTATGTTTTGCTTTAGATTAATAAAAGTAATTTACATCTAAGTATATATAAATTGATAATAGGCTCTCTTGATCTTGAAACATACTAAGTAGGAGGAGAAATATCCAGCTTGAAAGTAAAAATTTACTGTTGGCAAACTATTGAGGGAAATTGATCATTGACTAAAGAAGTCTTGATTGTCCTAAAACTTTTGTAACTTGAATATAGATGTTATCTAAATTTGAGCAATATGCATTTTTGATTAGTGTCATTTTGAATTTATTAAAATAAGATGAAAGTTCTTAAGTATATTCTTAATAACTCCAGCAATTTACTGGCTATTTATTGTGATTGATATTTTTACTTACTTGAAGTTAATTAAATATATACTGAATACTATTAAAAACTTAAAGACTATGTAGTGATGCAGTATTCTATTGAATTAAACCAGCTGAAATCCTGTAAAATAAACATTTTCAGTTACATGTTCTATCTAAAGGAATTTGGATTCTTTTCTGCTGAATAAATTGAACATGATGATTTTTTTAAAACTCTAGCATTTAATAAAAAAGGTAATTTAAAAATTTTTCATTGAGTTACATTTCTCTTTCTCCTCCCCTCCCCCTAATTGTTCTTTTCCCTCCATCCCCTTACCATACCATATATGTTGACCAGAATAGAAGTTAACAGTTTGTGGACTTATTTCTAGCATGATGTGGAAATTTATCTGGGGTTCTAGAGGAATAAACAGTATTAGCTCAGGAACTATTATAACTATCTAGGGAAATGCTAACTTTTTGATAAGATTATATGTGAAATTATACAAAAGAGAATTATCCAGATCCTTCTGTGAATGTTTTTTCTTATAGTATTTTGTCTGTAATTTGTACACTTCATGTATCATATTGCCAGTGTTTTGAGGATACTTTGAAATCACTTTGATATCCTTTAAAAGGCAAAAATGAAACACCAAATGGGATATTTCTACCTTTTTTTGGTCATCTTAATTTTGCAAGCATTTTTGATGATTTCTTAAATAGAAATTCTCTGAAACATTAGGGAGCCATAAAAAGACACTTTCAAAGACTGAAAGGAGGCCCAAAGATACATCACTGCTTGACTGCAAACATTTTTAAGAAGTCACTGATTATAATGAACACAGCCTTTAATGGCAGTTTTTCCTCCTCTTTTCATGAGAATGTGACAGAGTGTCATTAAGGTTTTAGAAATGAATGCTCCTGAGGAAAGGAGGATCACTGGGACTACAATCACACCCAGTATGTGGTCGTGGGATTCTCTGCTGGGTTCTTTTCAGGTTTTTAATCAGGTTGGAGAAGGGGGGTTATAGAAAGGAAGGGAATGAACATAGACAAACTGCTTTTGGGGGGGGGGACACCTGTACAGCAGAGTATTTCCTTTTCCATTGGTTTTTTAAATGATAAATTTCTGTTGACTAATTAAAAAATGTAAGCCAGATGTTAAATATTTTGAAGAATCATAAAATCAATACAAATTGTTCATTTTCTGAAGTACACTATTTTCTTCTGCACTTATATTAAACTGTTTAATGTATCAAATATGAAATTTCATTTAAATTGTAATTCTAGTCCTGCAGGAAGAATATTGTTTTAACCCATTGTTCTTTTCTTTAGTGACAGTAATTGCACTTGATATATTCTGCAGGTCAATCAGTTTGTATCACAAAAGAGGGCAAATAATAAATGTGTGCCAGAAATAATCATGTCCCTAGATAGAAACTTAAAAGCATATTTTTGCATCAAAAATAGGAATAATATCCAGGGAACTATGTCCCACGTACAATATGAATCGAGAGATTTGTTCTTGTATGAATTTTTGGTGATTTCTCTACATTCCCCCAAATTCTTTAACATTTTAACTCCATTTTAACCTGTCTAATAATGTAATGAATAATGCTTAGCATTTACTGAACTGTTTCTCCAGTATTTGAAATTTGAAAAATGACAAGGAATAGACAATCTAATAGGCAGGTAACCTAAATCTACCCTTATTCTATCATGCCCCTCCCATAACCTGCAAAGTGTTCCTAACTACTTTCAGACTGTGATTCCTTGAATTCAGACTATTTAAGATTTGTCTTTCCTGATGTTTGGCTCAGTCACTTACTTCTTTCAAGTTTTCTACTAGAAGATATTTTAAGATGCAATCCCCACCCTACTTCTTTGTGGTTGTTGACTTGTTTCAGTCATGTCCAAGTCTTTCTGACACCATTTGGGATTTTTTTTGGCAAAGATACTGGAGTGGTTTGCCGCTTCCTTCTCTAGCTTATTTTATAGATAAGGAAACTGAAGTAAACAGGGTCTTGGGACTGAGTGACTTGCTCAGGGTCATTCAGCTAGTAAAGTGTCTGAGGCTGAATTTGAACTCAGGCCTACTGTTCTATCAACTGCTCCACATAGGTATTCTCCACCTCACCTCCCCTTCTCTTCCCCACCTCCTTGCCTCCCCTTTCCTTAAAAACAAAATAAGAGAAACAAAAACTAGTTTTCCTTTGGTGATTAAGAGACTTTAAGCCTTTAGTCCCCTATGGCATAGGATAGCTAAAGAATTGGTCTTGGACCAAGGATGTGAACTCAGGGTTTGGTTCTCCTTATATTCCTTAGTATGAGCCCTCTGTCAAATTGCAGATTCTTATTTTGTTCTTTTATATCATCACACATGAAGTTTAAAATCAATTTGAAAGGCTTTTTTTATTTTTAGAGGAGGGTATTGACCACCTATTTCTCCTAAGACCTTGGATTGACTTTGCACAATAACATTATTTTGATCTTTAAGGAAAATGTCCTGCAGAATAAGCCTTTTGTAACTATTTTTAAAATCATTAATTGATGTTTAGTAGTGATTGACTCATATATCATATATCTGTCTCCAAGATTTACAAAATTATATTTCATACATATTAGAAAGAAGGGAGTCTTTAAGACCTTTTATAAACTAAGTAACTAAAATAGCTAGCTTACCCTGGCTGAATAAAGAATAAATTTTCCTGAATGTTCTTTCTTGGCCTTCCTTGTAGTTGTTATTCTAGTATTGTTTTTATGGATCAAGTCAAAATGAATTTAGCATGTACTTTGTGAATGAACTTGTGACTTGATTTTAGATCAGGCTCAATGACTGTCCGGAAGTGTTGAACAGGGCCCCATTCGATTTTTGAGAAATTGAGTTTGTTAAGGAGCTGAGTAAAAAATTGGTGTTTGCTCCTTAATTAGTCCCTTCTAAAATACTTTTAAGCTTTCTTGTTAGTCCATTAATTCAACAGATTTTTTAAGTGTCTTTCAGACTTGGTGTGAACTACTAGCTTCAGAATGAGCTAAAGACCCAGTCCTTGTCTTACTTTCTGTCTAGTTACCTGGTTTCTGCCTCTTAATCTTGTATATGATGCTTTTTTAATCCCATATGTTTCTTGCTACTTGTCCAACACCTTCTCTTAGACCATTTGCAGATTGTTTCTAATTAAATTCACTTGTTAACTCAAAGGTGTTTTCTATAAAACTCAGTAAATGTTTTCAGGTGTTTTAAGATACAAGCTAGATTTTGAATTAATAGAATTCCTGTAAAGGAGTTGATGTATGTTTTCTTTCCTTTGTTAATCAACTTTTTTTTTTAACTAATATTTTTCATTGAGTCATGTTTACCTTAAAACAAACTATTGAATTTAAATAACTATCTTAAATTCATGGTATAGTCCATACTTTTATATGGCAAAAAAAGCACTTTATTAGAAACTTTGATTTATATATAGGTTTAAAAAGATGTATTAGATGAAGTTTTTGTTATGTGTTATGTTCTATTTATATTCTTAAGGTACATATATGGAAAGGAATATTTTAAAATTTCTTACAAATAATTTTTTAGGATTTGGGTGATTTTTGGAACATTTTTAGTACAGTGCTGTAATGATTTTAAAAATAGTTACAGAAGGCTTTTTTTGCAGGACACTTTTTTTTTTCCTCTCTCTTATCCCTTCTTCCTTTTTCCCCCCTTTTGCTTAATCAGCTTTGTTTTCTCTAGATCATTTTTTCTTGTCTAAAATTACAAAGAATAGGCAAAAATAAAATTTTAAATTATTGGCATTTTTAGATCATTTTTATTTTTAAAGACATATTCTTTTCTCTTCTGTTCAACCTTTCCTTATAATAACAAAGATCAAAAAAGAAAGAAAAGTAGTGCAGCAAAATGAGTACAGTTTATATGTGACAGCACGTGCAGTTCCACAAACAGTTACTCTTTCTGCCGTGACAAGCTTCTTTCTTCTTTTTCTTTCTACCTCATCTTTTCTATTTTCTTATTGCTTAGTATTCTTGTCTCCACCTTCCAAGCATGTGTGAAGAGAAGTATAGATAGACCATGATCTTTTTCTCTCTGTTCCCCTTAGCCTTCCAAAAGCAGCACTGATTGCTAACACTGATATTACAGCTTTGCTTTTATTAAGACTATAGAATGTCAGTATTCCACATGCACAAGAATTAGTTAGAATAACTTGTCATTCATTGGATGGGATATTAAAGGTTAATTAGAGATCATCTGAAACATAGGTTTCTCTAAAAGATTATGTTAATTAGAATGATTCCTATAGTATACTATAGTATAGTCCTATACTATAGGACTACTCCAGTAGTCCAGGGGTTTCTTCCAGTGATAGAGAAATCAACCTATCCCTATCTGCTCATCTTCTGTGATTCTTGTCCATATCTTTCTAAAAGTTTGTTATAGAGAATCCATTTAATGTGCTAGAAGAAATTGTAATGATACTGGTAGAGCACAGTATTTTCTGGCCTTGTGACTTCTCTGTTTTCTCTTTTTGTCATACAGTTCTTTGAAACTGTGCTTCATGTGAGTGAAGCTTTGCAATTTCTTTAAATGAAATCCAGCTAACTTTCCACAGGTTTAACTTTGTGTTCATCTTGTCTGTCTGTGCTGCCTGTTTCAAATACACATACTGTTAGACAAGTTCTATTCATCTAATTAATGGACATTTTTCATCTACTTGGTCTTGTTTAATTGGGCTTAAACTCCTCTTCCAAGACTCAGTAGTTTTTGTGTGCTTGATGCAGTTAGTAGAATGTTATCCACAAATATTCATATAGAGGACCTTGCCATCCAGCTTGATGCTGTACTGGATCTTCTTCATCACAATGGGAAATACTTTTAGGGAGCTGCATACATGAACTTGGTTTCTAGTATTTTTATCAGAGGGTCATTGAACAGGATTATTTCTATTCTTAAATTTGCTGAGGAATCTTCAATGATTTTGATGTGTGCGAGAGAGATAACTTATAGGAAAAAACTATAAGCTGACATTTTGTTGTACCAAATCACACTCTCATAATCAACAAATTGTGGGATCTTAATATTCTCTATGTCTTTTAATTAATTATGAAATGATTAAAAATATAGTTCACCATTGAATATTTGTGAAAGCCTGTTCCCTACTAATACCCTCATAGAAGATGCTTTTGATTCATTGTTTTTTGACTCATAAAGATTTTCATATATTTGACGGAATAGGCATAAGGTTGGTAATTATTGTTCTGTTATTTTATTTATTTATTTTTTATTGGAGAGGAGGGAGGGGAAAGTCTAATTTGTTCAGAATTTGTTCTTTACCTTTTCCATGCTACCTCCTTGTATTTTATTTATTGATCTCTCAGTGCAATCAAATTTTGTCACTGCCAGCATGGATTTTCTCTGTGTATATTTGGTCTAATTTCTTTTCCTATTTTTGTTCTCTTTGGTGCTGTTTTGACCTCCTTTATAATCACCTCTAAGATTGTGGTTTTAAGGTCGAAGTGTGGCAGTTCTGCTCTACTTGATGTTAAAAATGGTTTTGCAAATTTTTTCCATTTTTCTCCTGTTTGTAGTCCTTCCCATTTTCATCCTTGAGTGTTCTTGGGATGCCTGTTTAGTTGCATGTGCTGCTAAATTTTTTTAAAGCATGTTTTATCTTCTGCTTACTCTCTTTCCCTTATGATTTGTCATTCTTTCATCCTTTTTCATAAGATTATAGAATTGAGTCCATTTTAACTAGATTTTGCTTTGGGAGTCACCTGCTCTTGAAGGTGTTTAGTCAACAGCTCATGAGCTAAAAGGAGCTATCATTAGCTCATCTAGGTGATTCAGCTGGATTCTAAGAAGGACAACTTCAAAAGTCATTAAAGAATATTTTATTAGTGGCACACTGACACCACCACCACAAGAGGTGATGGAATGCATAAGAGGGAATAAAGAAGGAGACAGGGGAAAAACTTTTCTATATAGGCAGTTAAGTACTATCTGGAGGATGGTAACAATGATCTCCAGATAGCAAATGAGTGTAGAAGACAGTCTTCAGTCAAGAGATTGGCATCAATTACTTCACTGACTCAGAGTTTTGAGTGGAGTTTTTAATAGAGTTTTTCCAGAGCATTCCCTTCAACCATCTGGGTGGGAATCGGTTGTTCACCTTAGCTTCTAATCAGTTATAGGGTGGTTCCTTCTGAGTATCAGAGAGGCAATTGGGTTTATCTGTAGAGGTAGAGGAGGTGAAGGACCACCTAGTGTTCTAACTTTGGACCATCTTGACAGTGATGACTTTATGTTAAGGGACAGGGTTAGAGAGAGGCCAAGAAATTGGGAAAATGAATAAGCTTTCCAGTAAATTTTCATAGCAAATTAAAACTGTACCAGGAGGAGGAGTTATAAGATGGACTTTATGTGAGAAAATGGGAGTTTTAAGAAACAAGGCCCACAAAAAAATATGTTTCTAGTTCTTTTAACTTCACTCTTCATCAATTCATAGGAATTTCCTATGAAATTTCCTCTTAAACTGTTCATTTTGTCATTCTTATGCATAATAATATCCATTATATTTACATAAGACAATTTGGCCATTCCTAAATACAATACCTCTTTAATTTACAGTTTGGGGCAAAACTGTAATAAATATTTTTGTACTTGTATATACAGTTTTTTTCTTTCTTTGGTTTCTTTGGGATTATAGGAGCCTAGTAGTGGAAAGGCTGGGTCAAAGGGAATATACAATATCAAATGGAAAAGTTTCTTACCAAGCATTGCTGATATTTTGTTTTCTATGATTGGATATTTATTTCTGTTTTTTAAAATTTTCATTGATATCATTTAACAAACGTGGTAAGAAAATAATTTAACAATAATTACTATATTTCATTTACCTTTAAAAAAAAAAAAACTTGCCTTTGAAGCCTCTGGTCCAATGACAGTTATTAACTCAGCAATATTTCCAATTGTTACTATGTTTTCTAATGTTTCCTATATCCTATTTAATAATAATCTCTCTCTCTACACACTTAATGTCCTCTTAATGTGGTATTGTTATTTTCTATTGCAGTTTTTGTGGATACAGTTTTAACATATTTCCTTTTTTTTTTTTTAAGTATTATTCAATTTGTGAGAAGCCGAGACTTTAATGTTATATCCTTATAATTCTTTTTTGTTGAATTATGCAATGACCATCCCTGACGTTTTAGATCACTTTATGCCTTTGCAGAAAGTCACTTGATAAGGAAAGTGACAGTTCTGGTTTTGGAGGTGAATTCAAAGAGATAATATGCCCATTTATGCTTATGGTTGTATGGCTTTAATAATCTCTAATGATAAAAGTTCACAATATGTGGTTTTTATTTCCCGGAAATCTTTGTGTGTTTTCATGCATATATTTCACTTTTGTCATTCCCTTTTTTTTTTTTCATGTTTTATTTTCCATCTGTTTGACTGTGATTTTGTCTTTGCTTTACTCTCTTTACTTTTAAACTTTTGACTTTTACCATATTGCTGTGACTTTCTTGGCCCCACCAATTTTTCTCCTTTTTCCTTGATCGTAAAACAGAACTGAAATTTTAAAAAGAATTTATTGAATAGTTTAATGTTTGATGTTTTTCAGTTTCAAAAACTGGAAGTAGAACATTTTATGTATTTCTTCCTTTCTTAAAAACAAAGAAAATAATTCTATTTTAAAGTTGGTTTCGAATATGTAATCTTAGTCCTCTGTCCCATCCCCCATATGACCTAAAATCTAGATCTCACCATTTACTTAAGATTTTCCTTAGTTATAATTGAGAAGCTTTTTGAGAGTTGCATTTTTGGCCCTTAAAAATGTAAATGTATTTAGTGTATTTCTTCTAATGGGAACATTACCATAAATTGAAGATGATATTAAGATTCCCTGACAAAATATGCAAAATATGTAAATACCTCCCAGAAGCTTCATTATTGCTTTTTTTTTTTTTTTTGATACTCCAAGTAAAGTCCCAGAACAGAAACTTAATCAAAATGTTGAAAGGTATATACTTAAATTAAGTATATGACAGCTAGTTTTCTTTTTATTGCTCAGTGTAAATCTTTCTTTTTCTAATTCCATTAACTATTTGGATAAATTTTGTAGCCTTAGAAATAGTTTTTTTTTTTTTAAAACCTGGGTTTAGGACCTTGTTTTAAAAAATATTTTTGGCAACCATATTTCAGTATAATTGAATTCCTTTGTAATTCTATGTATTTTTTAAGAGCATTTATTTAAAAACATTATTTTGTGAAGGGGTTTGAAGGCTTCAAAAGACCATCAAAGGGAATCCATGATTGCTAAAAAATGATTTAACTCTAGAGGAAGATACTTATATGGAAGACAAAGACTTGATATTTTCATGATATTATAAAGGTGATGTTTTAGTGAGTATGTAGTTTTTGAGACATTTTCTTTGAACCTAAGACTAGTTATGAAAATCAAACCACTTTTAACTTTCTTGTTATGCCCATATATACTTTGTATTTTTTTAGAAGCTAGCTTCCTTGTAAGCCAAAAGTATATTGGCTGTTACAATTTTAAAGAATTACAGAATGGTGCTTGATGTGGAATTTTTGCCAATTATTAGGTTGAAGACAAATAATTATATATTAGTATCTTGAATTTTGTAAAGACCTTCATTTTTACTATGTTTAAACTATTTCTATAAATTCCATTTGCTAGGAAGGAAAATATTATTGCTGCAGTGCACCAACCCCAGAATCCAGGGAGCCTGTTCTGGAGTGTCTGAGGCTTGCGTCACCTAGCAGTCAGGTGCCCCATTTTTCTCTCTAAATGATATAGAATTGTTGGTTTTGAACATCAGAATTTAAAGGAGGTTATCCCAGTTTCTCCTTCCACCACCTTTGTTTCTCAAAATTCTTTCTTCTTGTGTGACCTTGGGCAAGTCATTTAACCTCTCTAAGCCTCTAGCTTACTTGTGAAGAATGAGCTAGATATTGTAGAGGAGCAAACCATATAGTATCCTACATCCCATCTTGCTAAAAACTTACCCAAGTTTAAAATAATGCCTTCTATAGAATAGCAAATCATATATAGCTGTTTATTAGGTAGCCACACTTTTTAAAAAATGAAAATATTTTCATAGTTAATGGCATCAAGCAGTTACAGTTGCTTTCTTATGTTTGGCCTGATCCTTAAGATTTTATTAAATATGCCTACTGGAGTGTACTTTTAGAAATCTATTCTTAGAACCATCCAGAAAGAGAAAAAAATATTATTTTTAAAGAAATATGAGGAGCATGCAAATCAGCTGTTTCAAAACTTTGATTCTGGCTGTGACCCAAAACATAGAGGTGCAGATAAAGCCAATAATTTAATACCGTGGGTGTTTATTATGTCACTAGACAAAGTAACCTAATTCTCTTAAATCTTAGAATTGGCAGCTATTCCTTATCTAGGAGGATTTCACTCAAAGTGGTAATAGGTTATAATACCATTAATACATCACAGAAAGAAAAACAGGCTTAAATTTTATTCAGTAGAAAAGTTAATATGATTTATTGCTATTTTAAAATAAGATTATGATCATGCTTCTTTCAAGATCTCAACTTTTATCCTTCATAAACCATCATAGAATCATTCTTTAATGGATGATAACAAAGAAAACGATAAATAGAATGATATAGTTATCATATTCATTTTGTATAATAGTAGTAGCAGGTATTTATGTGGCAATTTATAGTTTATAAAATCTTTCACCAACAGTAAGTCATTTAACCTCTCACAGCAACTCTGGGGGATAGGAGCTGGGAATGTTATTATCCTTAGTTTACAGATGAGGAAATAGACTCGGGTGCAGTGACTTACCTAAGACCACAAAACTTCAGACTCTTCTACTTAAACCTACAGATTTTACATGCAAATTGAATGTTCTCACTACAACACAGCTTCATGTTTTATATTCCTCAAGTATCACACTGATGTTGATTCCTTCTAAAGTATAATGACCTTCAAAATAACTGAGAAAACCAGAAGGTATTATTTCAGTATTTTTCTCCACTCTCAACAGTAAATTGGACAGTAAATAGCTATATCTCCTCAAAAATTAGAAATCATATATAATAGAAAGCTGAGTGGTTTAATTTTCACAATTGTTCCTAGAATCAAAATATGTCTCATTATTAAACTATGGACTCAGGAAAAACATCATTTTCATTAATTCAAAATAATAACCATAACATCATATTTCTTTCTCATAATGAAACACCTGTAATGGAGTCAGCAGTTACAGGATATGGGCCATCAGACTATCCTCATGACAGATACATCTTTGTTCAGCTGGAATAGGAATGCAGTTTCTGAGTGTGTAGCAGTTTGATGGATGAGGAATCAATATCTCACTCTCACACCCATACTTTACAATTGAGAACAGTTATGTATTCTGGAAACTTGTAGAGGCAAGCTCAAAATACCATTTAGTCCCAATACAATAGACCACTCATGTACTATATGTGTTTTCTATTAGTAAAGTAACTATAAAAAACAATTATTAAGTTTCAGTCTCTAATCAGAAGACCAAGGTTTTGCCATGTAGTAGCTTTTTGACCAAGGTCTGTTATTTTATTTTTAAAATGAGAGGATTGGACTATATCAGAGATTCTTAACCTGGGGTCCATACAGATTTCAGGGAATCAGTTACTTAGATAGGAAAAAAATTATTTTGTTTTCAGTAACCTCTAATTTTTCACATTTCCTTCAACTATGAATGAAGACATCAAACGATATTCTGAAAAGGGGTCCCTATGTTTTATCAGATTGTCCAGAGAGATTAATCCCCGTTCCCCTCCAAAGGGAAAAAAAAAAGATGAGGAACCTTTGGATTAAATTAAGTTTTTTTTTTTAAACACTCAGATATGTTATATATTAGAATATACTGTCCGATATGGAAAAAAAATATTTTATTTCATTACATTAGGATTTCAGGAATGCTTTTGCTAAAATCATCCTATAAAGAGTAATCTGTCCCGGACCTTTTCTGTAATGTTTATCAAAGTCCTGAAAACCTCTTAATAATAGCTTGATTTCTTATTATGTTGAAAGAGATATGCAGGTACTTATATATCCTTAGTCTTTTTTGGAACCAAAAGACTGTCATCAGAGCTACTGTTCATTAAAGGGAATATTTTGATAACAGTTATATACACTATCCATTAGAGAGGCTTTTGAAACAATGTAGATTGATATGAAGTCATTGACTTCTATTTCCCATTAGCTTCTGTTATAAATATAAATGTTTTTGTTTTGAAAAAGATGTTAAGAGTATTGAGACAAGGTATAAGCTTCATTGTGGATGAGTTCCTGCTGGGACTGCACCATTTAATCAAAAGAGTAATTTCTAGGTACCTTATCAAGGCCATTTATTACCAGCTTAGCACTGCTTGTCAGAGTTGCTGAGGAAGTCAGTAATTGAAGTAAGATGGCTGGTATCTTTATTGCAGCTTGTAAGAAACCTAGTACTATATGAAATTTTGTTGCAGAATTAAAAACTATAATTAGTTATTTCAATAAATTTCATAAATTAAAATGTTTATTTGGAATCTAAACAAACATGAACATTTCCATATACAAGATTGGCAATATAATATCCTATTCAAATCTTTAAATCTCACTGTTCACAGCTTATTGTCTATTTTTCCAAAGCAGATGCTAAATTAGGTTCTTAAATTCCAAAAGCTATATTTCCTCCTTAACCTTCTTTTGTTCTTTCTGTGTATTAAAAAAAAAAAAATGCTTCTTTTATACACTTTTTTTTTTTTTTTTGGCATCACTATTACCAATCAGCCTTTGTTAGTTTTCCTAGTTTCCCTTCTCCCCTCCCAACAAAAGCAACTACTTCATAATATTTTAGTATCCATGTCAAATAGAAAAGAGTTAAAGATTAGTTATTTCTGTAAGTGAATCTAAGTTTGCACTTCTAACCCATCACTTGTCAGTTGGGGAAAGCATGTTCTATCATCAGGACTCTTGAGTTATGGTTGGTCATTGTTCTTAAGTTTTTCAAAGTTGTTTTTCTTTAGTGTTCTAGTTATTGTATTAAATGTACTCTTTGTTCTTCTCACTCAACTTTGCACCATTTTATAAGAATGTAGCCTGGTTGTGACCTCAGATCCATCTATGTGGGCATTCTGGCCTTAGGGGTGTGGTGTATAATGGTGTCCATACTTTTCTCCCAGGACTGACTGACTTGCCTCAGCTTGCCCTAATATACTGGCATGCTTAGGGCTTTTCCCTGTGGAGTAGTAGGGAAGGGCGGGGGAGGGTAATCAGTAAGGAAGACAGCTACCATTTTGACTTTGCTGCTGCTATTCAAATGCTCTTTCTCCCTGAAGGGCCCTAAGTATAAGCCTGGTTTCAGGAGATAATATTACTACTAGTAGCCACTAGGCTACTAGTCACTTATCTCTCTAAATGAAAGCCTTCCTCATCTGTAAAATAGGAATAAGAGCATCTACCTCATAGCATTGTTGAGAAGGCTCAAATGAGATAACATATGAAGTGCTTTGTAAACCCTAAAGCATTATATAAATCCTAGCCATTATAAGGTATGGACAGTTTAGCCATTTGATTTGCATAACTCCAAAATGTTTTCTATGATGGTTATAGCAATTCACAGGTCCATTGTGTCTCTTTTTACATCTTTTTTGATGTTGACTATTCCCATTCATTGTCATATTTGTTAGTTTGCTGAGTGGAGTAAAACCTTGGGGTTATTTTGATTTATATTTCTCTTGTTATTAGTTATTTGGAACATTCGTTCATATGGTTATTAATAGTATGCAAGTCTTCATTTGTGAACTGCTTATTCATATTCTTTTGTCCCCTCGCTATTGGTGAATGGCTTTTGACCTTAATGTATATCTATTGTTTATATGTCTTCCATATCAGACTTTCCAGAAATATTTGATACAAAGATTTTAAGTCATCCTTCTTATATTTCACTTATTTTAGATGTGTTAATTTTATTTGTGCAAAATTTTTCAATTTCACATAAATAAAATTATTTTATAGTGACTATCTCTTGTTTGGTTAAGAATTCATCTTCTATATTTATGAAAAGTAGATATGTTCTTTTAAAAATATTTTTTAGTAGAATCTTTAATATTCAGGTCACAGATTCAATTTGAATTTATTGTAGAATATGCTTTTAGATGTTTATCCAAGCCTAATTTCTGCTAGACTGCTTTCCAGTTTTCCTCATAGTTCTTATCAAATAGGTAATTCTTTTCTAGGTAATTTAAGGATTTATTGAACTCTAGGTTACTGAGATCACTTATTTCTGGTTCTTCTTTGCCTAGTCTATTCCATTAAATCACTTTCTATCTTTTAACAAGTTCCAAATGATTATGATGGTCATTGCTATTTAATATGGTTTGAGGTCCAGAGAAGAAGGTCCCTCTTCATAGAAATTTTTCATTGATATTCTAGAACTTATGTTCAGTGAATTTTTTTTAAATCTAGTCCTATAAGAATCCTTTTAGTAGTTTAATGGGTATGATATTGAATATATAAATTAACTTTAGAAGATAAGAAAGAGTTACTCTTAAGTGACAATAATTTTTCTCAAGTTGTAGAACTCAGATTTGCTTAGCAAATTTGAGAAATTTTCTACCTCTCAAATGTAAATAGTTGTATAGGGTTATGCAGCCTCTCAACCTTTAAGGCTTTTCAAATAGGAGGTTCTGGTTTATCCAGTTAGCTCTTGATAAAGCCTGGCCTCTTCCCATTTTAAAGCAGATAAAAAGCCCATCTCTGTTCCCTAATTTTACACTTTTTCTCAAACCAAGGAATACAACAAGGAGATCCCTGAGAGGTTTCCTCTCTCTCAGGTTGTAAATGGCTTAGAGCAATAAAGTAAGATATAAAACTTCATAAAGAAACGGGATTTTGATCTTTCATTGAGTTTCTGCTGGTGCAGAGCCTCATAGGCTTCTGTTAGATCTCGCAGACAAAGACAACTCATTCCTGTTGCTTGGTTCTCTTTATTGTGCTACTTAGGTGGCTAATTTTTATCTGGTTTCCTTAACTTGTATGCCCCTTTCAGATTTAAAAAAAAAAGTCCATATATGATAGGTTTTCTCAACTTTCTACAAATCTATTCTTTTTTGTTATCATAGCGCAGTAATATTTTATTAAATTAACTGGCCTACTTTTCAGTTCTTTTCCACCACAAAAAGAACTTCTATGAATATTTTTTGTTTTTCTTTTATTGATCTCTTTAGGATGTGTGTGCGTGCATATGCATGCATGTACACACATATCTCACGGAGCTCTCTACAAAGTGAGTGTTTAATAAGTGGTTTTTAAATTCATTTATATGTCTAGTAATGGTATCCTTGGGTTAGAGTATTACAGTTTGGTGACTTTGGGGGATATAATTCCAAATTGCTTTACATAATAATTGTATAAATTCATGGCTATTCCAATAGTATGAGTGTGCCTGCCCCCTCCCTGCCCCCCATCTCCTATAGCAATTGTAACTTTATTTTTTTTGTCATCTTTGACAATCTAATGGGTACAAAATAAAATATCATAAATGCAAAAATGTATTTCTTTTTTTATTAAATTTAGAGCATTTAAAAATATAGCCCAAATTTCTTTTGAAAATTACCTGTTTATATCCTTTGCCCTTTTTTTTGTAAAGAATATCTTTTGTTATACAGAGGAAGAGCCAAGATTTGTGATTTTATTAATATAATAAATTCCCAGATGAGGAAACTTGCTAGTAGCCACAGCTACTATGTGTAACAGGTAGGACTTTGACCAGAGTATTCTTGATTTTGACACCACTTTTCTATTAATTTTTCTGTGTTGCCTTTCAGTTGTTCTTATGTGTTTCTGTAAATTCCCAGTGTATCTTAGAGATCAGTTCTTGAGAAGAAAAATTGAAACAAAATTTTCTTTACTTGTTTCTTTTCTAATTTTAACTACATTGATTTTGTTAATATAAAACTTTTTTAGTATTATGTAACCAACGTTTTCCCATTTGGTCAAGAATTTTTCCCCCTAAGGATAGTGGTGAAAGTGATCTTCTCCATTCTACTAATTTATTGTGGTATATGTCATGAAATGTTGGTCTAAACCTCTTTTGGTAAATTGCTTTTTAATTTTCTCTTTTTTGGGGATATCCTTGGATTTATTAAATATTGAAATACTAAACTCATTTCTTCTATATCTGATGTACCTAATCTCTGCTGCTGATCAACTTTAAAAAAAATTCAATAATAACTTTGAAGATTATTTCTGTTGCTAGACCTTTCCCTTTTTTACTTATGATTTTCCTTGAGATACTTTATCTTCTTCCGGTTGAATTTTATTAGCTTTTTCAAGTTCTTAAAAGTAATTATTTGGTATGGTCCTGAATAAAAAATTAAGTCTTCTACCATTTTTTTATAACATTGGTGTAGCCCAACCATGGATAGCATTTAATATCTCTTCAGTTATTTAAGTCTTTATGTAAAGAGTATTTTGCAGTTGCATTCATATAATTCCTGTGTATATGTTTTTATGCTTGGACTCTGAAATATATTATATATTCTATAGTTATATTTCCTGGAATTTCTTTTTCAAAGTTATGTCATTTGGTTATTTCTTTTATTATTAGTGATTTGAAGCGTGGTTATATGGTTTTTTGTTTTTGTTTTTTTCCTGAGGCAATTGGGGTTAAGTGACTTGCCCAGGATCATACAATGTTGTGTTTGTAAGTGTTGTGTCTGAGGTCAGAGTTGAACTCAGGTCCTCATGACTTCAGGACTGATGAGGTTCAGGACCTAGCTGCCCCAGTTACATGTTTTTTTGATAGTTTGCATTTCTTCTTTTGAGAGCTCTTCTTTGACCACTTACCTGTTGAGGAATGGGGCATGCACACATGTGTGTATCTGTGTATTTGTATCACTTTTGTATTTGTCTTGGATATTAGAACTTTACAATAAATTTCTACAAAGATTTCCCCCCTCCTCCAGTTAACTTTTCTTTGCTTTCTAATATAATTTTGTTGAATTTGTGAACTATCTTAAATTTGTATGTAATTGAATTTAGTTTGCCTCTTGTAATCCTCTTTATCACTTATTTTGGTCAAAAACTCTTCCTCAGTTCATAACTGTAAAAGGCAATTTCTCTAATTTGTGTGTGTGTGTGTGTGTGTGTGTGTGTGTGTGTGTGTATGTGTGTGTGTGTGAATGTGTGTATGTATGAGATCTTCATTTTGGAGGTGATTGTAATGTATTATGTGAACTGTTATTGTAAACATAACTTTTGCAGATTGCTTTCAGTGTTTCCCAGTGGTTTTGGGTGAATTTGAGTCCTTAGCTCAGAAGTTGGGATCCTGGGGTTTATTGGACATTTTTGTACTATGCTTGATTGCTTATGAGTCTTGTGTACCAAAACTATTTCATCAATCCATTTTTTAAACTTTTAATCAATGTCAAATAGGGTTTTTTTTGTTTGCTTTTGTTTTTGCTGAGGCAATTGGGGTTAAATGGCTTGCCCAGAATCACACAGTTAGGAAGTATTGAGTGTCTGAGGCTGGATTTGAACTCGAGTCCTCCTGACTTCAGGGATAGTGCTCTATCTACTGTGCCATCTAGCTGTGCCAATGCCAAATAGTTTTGATGATTATTGCTTTGTAATATATTTGAAATTTAGGGCTGATTAGGCTTTCTGAATCCCTCTTTTTTCTTTCTTTTTATTACCCCTGAAACTCTTGTCCTTTTGTTCCTTCAAATTAATTTTCTTGTTTCTTTTCCCTCTCCTTCCCCCTTCTCCTCCTCTAGTTTTTGTTATTTAACTCTTTGGCTGTTTAATATGACATTGAATTTGTAAATTAATTTTGATGGTACCAACTGACCATCTGAAGTGTTAATATCTGTAAGATCATTTGAATTTATATTTCTGCAGTATTTTGTAGTTTTGTTCATTGTGTGGGCATGTGTATATGTAATGCGTGCACGTGTGTGTGTTAGTAGATGTATTTCCATATATTTTATACATTTCTGAAGTTAGTTTTGGAAGTAGTTTCTTTTTTAAAAAAATCTCTTGCAGATTTCTTTTATTGGTAATAAACTGAAAATTAGGATGACTTGTCGGGGGGGATTTACTTTATCTCTCCTTTTTGGCTAAGATAACTGTTTTAATTATTTTTTAGTTGAATCTTCTGGGGTTTTTTAAAACTATCATTTTATCTCTAAAATTTGTTAATTTTAAATACTTTTTGACTATGTATTTTCCTCATTTCTTGTTCTTATTTTATCTGCACATATAATGTTAGAGATGACAGTAGACATCCTTGCTTTATCCCTGGCTTTACTAAAAAGTTTTCTAATTTTTCTCCATAGAATGCTAGCTAAAGAAAGGTCTTTTTATTCCTATATATTGTTTTAATGCTTATGTATTGCATAGAGTTTTGGAACTGGAAGGAACTTTTTCTCTAAGCCACTTACAACTTAACACATAGAATAAAAATGGATGGATGTTAAATGCTCTGAAAAAGTGTAACAACTGTTTAGATATCTTCTGTCACTAATAGACATGCTTCTGAACATAGGTTTAGCAAAACACTGAGTGTCAAACTTATTTCCTCAGTTATATACCAGAAATTTTCACTTTCTACTTCATCTAGGTTGTCCACATCTTTTCTTCCTCATGACAAATATTAATCTCTGCTTCTTCTAACAACCCACCTTCTCAACAACTTCAGTGCTATTCCTCTTCCTCTCCTTCTAACCTACCAGCACTGTGGAATCCTTGATCTGTCTGTTGTAAGCAAATTCCTTTTTATTTTTAATTTTTTCTTCACCTAATCTCTTCATTTCCAGGTAGCACTTTGTTTTCCTTTGGAGACCTAGATAGAGACCCATCTGCAGCTGTTTTTATTTCACCAGAGAAAGAAGAGGTAAAACCTAGTTGAAACTGTGCTACCTCCTGACTACTGATCACTCTTATACCACTTTTCCCTTATTTAAAATTCATACCATTCACTTACAACCACTCTTCTTCCTTGTTACTGTCTTCTATTACCCCCACAAAGGGTAGCAGGATTCCCTGCCCTCTAGATGTTTAGATTATTGGGGTCTTTGGGGGGCATGTAAAGAACTGGTAATAAGGATCTTTTAGTTTAAGGATCTTAAACCGTGTTTGGGGATCCCCAGGTCAGTGTCACAGGTATTGCAAAAGAATTCACAGTCCCAGTCTTCCCAGTTAAGTTGGCAAAAAAAGGTTTATTTTGACACTGAGAATTCTCTGTGGGCTTGGTTCCTCATTGGAAAATAGCAAAAGACTGAAAGGCACAGTTCAGTTTTAGCTAGTCTTCTGTAGCCTGAGGATAAGGATTAAGGGTGGAGGGTGATATGGGCTAAAGAGTAATCCCCAGGTGTATTAAGAGTAGTGATTATCCTAAGGAGTTTCCTAAGAAATGGTCAGAATTAGGAGAGTTTCAAAGCTAGAAGATTCAGGCCCCCCCCTAAAAATCAGGAGACCAAAGAATCCTATTACATCAATATGATTTGGGTGTTTTATTCCAATTAGATCTTTTTTTTTATAATGTATGAATAATTTCTTTTCCCATTGAAAGATGTAGACTAAGTAATTTAAACATAATTTATACTTTTTTATTTACACATTTATTTTACCATTTCCCACTTGTTTTTTCTTTTTTTTATAATGGATCTATTTTCTATTTTGATAGTTACTTTGAATGATAATTTTATGGCAGCATTATAGAAATAGATATGTTTAGAGCTTAGAGATCATCTTTTTTATCGATGATATTTTTTATAGATATAGATAAGAAAATTAAAGCTCAGAGACATTAAATAATTTGCCCAAGATTGCATATCTAGTTAGGGAGAACTGGATCTAGAACCCATCTCATCTGATTGCTATTTCTGTGCCTTTTCTCTCTTATACATCATGACCACTTATATCATGATTTTATGGTATGTTGCTGATGAGAACATCATGTTAATAAGGTAAATATTTTATTCCTCAGTTAGGTAAGCTAACTTAGCTAGATGATCAGGTTCTAAAATATAGATCATTTAATTCATCCTCATTGTTATAAA
Source organism: Antechinus flavipes (assembly GCF_016432865.1). NCBI lineage: Eukaryota > Metazoa > Chordata > Mammalia > Dasyuromorphia > Dasyuridae > Antechinus > Antechinus flavipes. The sequence goes on along the minus strand of NC_067398.1, from coordinate 214,137,251 downwards.
ACTAACAAAGAATTCTTGTTTTACTGAATAAGCATTTTCTTTTTAGTAAAAATAGCATAATATGATTCAAATACTCTTCCTCTTTATTCCACCCCTTCAATCATTTTTTTTCCTACTCACTAAATTTTGTTGGTGGATTTTCATAGTGCTTATCTTAGCCCCATAGTATTATTGTAAAAATAAAATGAAATAATCTGTGTAATATAATTTGCAACACAATGCAAAAAAAAAATCAGACTACTACTCAAGACCAATATAATGTTATTTATTTATTTGTATTTTTTATGGCGTACATTATTTTATAATTCTGAATTGTTAAAATCTCGACTTTGCCATGAATTAGCTGTGTCATCTTGAACAAATAAATCACTTGATTTCTTTGCACTTCAGTTATCTCATCTATTTAAAAAAAGGAATTTGAACTATATGATCTCCAAATTCCTTTCTAGTGCTCAATCTGTTGCATCATGTGATAAAATTTTAGTGTTACAGTGGCTCCATGACATATTGATGTAAACTCCGGTGGTGAAATTGTAATGGTGGATGTAAACTCCAGCAAAATTATTTTAGTACACAAATACTTTACATGAAGTATATCTTAAAGTATTACAGTAATGTTTGGGTTTCATTTGAAAGAAAGTAGTGGAATAAGCATCCCAGTTTTTAGTCCATTCTGTAATCACACCAGAAATTGACCTTAATTTGTATTAAAATCAATAAATAATTAAAGAATATTCTATATAAATTATGTTAATTCCTTTTTATTGATGCATGTAATTATAAGAGTACACAAAGATCACCTATGCCATTTTGCTTTGTAGGTCCATATGTAATTACTTATTGTATCTATTCTTTCTTACTAAAATATAATGAATTTTGTGGCATCTGATCATTCAATATAGGACCCTTTTGAAATATTTTTCCTCTGTGTTTTATTTTGATATAAATGGTGACCTTTTTTTTTCCTTTTTCACTCCTCTCTTGGGTTGTATCTTGATCTTCAAAATAGCCAGGCATGCTATTTATGCTGCATGAAGCAGATAAGCATAACCCATGTAAATCTTTATTGACTCCTTCATAAGAAAGAGAGTATTTTTTTTTCCTGGCAGCTTTAATAATGTTTTCATAAAATATGATGGATTTATAAATTTGTTTAACATGCCTTTCCTTTTTTGTCTTAGCTCTTTGCTTCCAAGTTGCAGATGCAGTGGCTGAACAATAAACTGTGTGGTGTGACAGGTAAATTTCCCAATTTACCTGCCGTAATAGTGTGCTATGTAATGCCATTCAATCATCTAGGAATTTTACTTGCCTGATTAGTTGAGTGCAGCAGATTTTCAATTTAAATGTAACTTCATCTGCTTGATTAAAAATGTAACAGAACATTATCTACTGCAAATAAATTTCAGTCGAAGAGATGATTTTGCCTGTTTGAAAATAACATCTGTTTATATTGGCTGGGAGCAGACGATTAATACTGCTCTAATTTCGAGGTTTACCAGTCCAGCTCACCTGTCTCTTTGCATGGATAGTTGAAATTGATGGCTGTCGGGTATAAACATTTACCTGTTGATGTTTAGTTGATGGATTTCTTTTTTAAGGATAATACAGAATCCCATCATTGGGCATTCATTTATTTGCTGCTCATCAAGATGATTGACAGTTTTGCCAACAACATGGAAAAAGGATCTTCCTTCATGATGCATATGAGAGAAATTTTACCTCTGAGTGATGAGTGCCCCATAGAAAGGCATATCCTTGTGAATTTTTTTTTCTCCATTTGGTATTTATTTTAATTCTCAGAATTTAAAGTCTGTGGGTATAAATTAAATCAAGTGTAGTGAACTAGAGACTGACAATATGAGTAAGACTGACTTGCTGGAATCTTCCATCAAGTGAAGACATCTTTTGACTATAAGAACAAGGGGAGAAAAATCTATAAAACTAAAACATGATTGATTGTTTTTTAAGAAAATTGTCCAAAAAGCTAATTTGACTGCTTGCAGATATGATTGGATTTTGACTTAAGTACACAATTTTTAAAAAGCTATTAAGAATAGCAGTTTCTTCTAGCATACTTTATCTTAGAATCTTATATCTAAGTAAGAGATTGTTAGTGGTAATTTTTAGATTTAGAAGTCTTCCAAGAATGTTCTTTTATAAACAGGATAAGGTTATTTTTTTCTTTGACAATTTTCACTGTCAAAAATCAAAATACTAGGTTTTGATATTTTAAAAGACAGACTTTAATCTTAATGAGCAAATATTATTTCCTGATTTGAATAGGAGTAAGAATAGATTTGATTTTTAAAAATGATTTAAATGGTTAAAGCAATTCAGTTTAATCAGTAATTTTTTAAAAAATGTATTCCTGATTATTAGAAATACTCTCACTTGGAGAAGTAGCTACTGGTTCCATTTTTTAAAAAGTCATACTGAACAGTGGTAAAAGGGACTTCTGGAATCATCTAGTCCAATCTTTTTATCTTACTTATGAGACAAGTGAGACTCAGATTGGTCAGGTGACTTGCCCAAGATCTCATAGAGCTTGAATCCAAATCTTCACAGCACAGCATGCATGTGTTTTATACATTTGCAAACTCTGATCAGAATAATGACTTACCAAAGATAATTGGAACATATCAGGAGAGGAGGTAAACAGTCTCACATTCATTTAGTTCCTCACAAACATTTGTCATATTGTTTCACAAAAACAGTATACTAATCTAAGATTTGGATTATGTGTGTTTGGATCCTGGCTTTGCTACTGACAGCTTTGATGACCTTGTGGAAGTCACTTTAACTTAACTGCTCTGTTTTTTTCCGTTCTGTGAGAGAATTGAACTAGATTACTTTTTATAAATCTGTGATCCATAGACCCAAATTGTATAACTTTTAAAAGGCTGACTTAGCTAAAACAACAAAATTTTCTATTTCCCTATCCACATTTTTCTTCAACTGCAAATGCTTGTCTTAAAACACAGATGTCTGCTTTTGAATTGTTAATTATTTTAGTTATAAAGGTGAAATATCTGGTTTTTTTCTGAAAACAAAAATGATGAGATAGATTTATAAGGAGAAGGGATCTTAGTGATCCTTTAATGCAGCCCTCTTTATTTGTTGGAGACTCTGGTCCAGAGGGATGAGATTTACCCAAAGTCATACAGATCCTTAGATCCTTAATGGTGTTTTCATTCCAAATCTTTTCCCACCATGCCACAGTGCTTCCTGAATTATTAAAAAACAAAACAACAACAACAAAAAATTGTACATTATGCTTTTGATTTAGTCATCTTTTGCTGTTCACTAATGGAATATTGGACACTTCTGTATATAATAGAAAAAAAAAGTTATCTTAACCAGCAGCCTGGAGTTGTGTCAGAAAACGGATGTTTTAGTCTGGGAGAAGGTGCCAGTTACTTGTTACTGTGTTTGAGCCTAATCTCTTTGTTTTAAAAATGGATATAATAATTGATTGACTAGGGTTATTGTGAGGAAAGTGCACTATTAATCTTAAAGCACTATATGATTGTGAGTTATAAACAGATGTTTTTCTGATTAGTTACATGTATATGCACATATATTAAAAATAGTTATACTCTTAAAGTCATTTTCTAAATGATGAGCTTTATTGCTTTTTCAGCACCCCAGTGATTTCTCAGTTAAAAATAACGAGTTCTTTTATACCTGCCGAAGGAGCTACTGTTAATAGAAATTATGTTATTATTTTAATAGTCATGTCTATGAAGTAATCACCTTCCACTTTATATGTTGTTTCAACTTGCTTTAAAATCCTGTCAGCAAATATATATTTCAGATTGAAGTGTCAGTATTATTGATCTTTACATTTTTCATTGTTATTATTTTATGTGTATATTGTCTATTATTTAATACTGGGAGGACCAGGTGCACAAATTAACACAAAAATTTTATTAAACTTTTACTTTGAAATAAAAATGTTCATCCTATCAATATTTTCTTTGTTTATGGATAAAATAATGCAGTGCATCAAGTGATACAGTTTGTTCCTTTAATGTATTTTTAAATTCTTCTAATTGTCAAAAAAATTTCATATTGATGCTTTTTGTCTTAGTATCACAATAATTTCTGATTATATACTTCCCCACTCCTTTACCCAGCTCACTAGCTGTTCTTTGTAATGACAATATTTTCTAAAATGAGTTGAAAAAAATTAAGCAAAACCAACCAGCATTTCACTTGTGTTCTATAGCATATATGTACTTTCTTGCCCATAGACTCCCTCCTCCCCAACTTTTGAAAGCAGAGAGGTGCATTTTTTAACTCTTTTCTGAGGCCCAGCTTTGGTCATTGTAATTAAGAGAACATTGTTTATTTTGCTGTAGTTCCTTCTGTTTACATTGTTAGAGTAATTATCTATGTTGTTTGTTTTTCTGATTATACTTACTTTGCTCTGAGTCAATTTATATAAGCCTTTTCATGCTTTTTTGAGTTCTTCATTGTCAAGTCTTGGGTGATTCAGTAGTATTCTTTACATTATTGTACCACATTTTGTTTAGCCATTTTTCAGTCAGTGAGAACCATTTTATTTCCAATTCTTTGCTTAATCTTCTGTTTGGATAAAAATAAGTAGGGAGAAAGAAATCTATAAAATTGAAGAATAATGGTTGTTTTTAAATCTTTTTTTTTAAGTTTTCTACTTAAAAGTTATTTGATGCCATAATATAATTTTAATATTTTTAAAGAATGCTAGAAGTGAAAAGTTTTTGGAATTTGCTTTATTCCTTTTAATTTACTGCATTACCTAGAATGGTAATCTATTGATTTCATATTGGTAATTTGTCAGAATCCCATTACTAAATTGCTGTTTGATTTTTAAAGAAAAGGAGAATCAAGAATTCTCTTTAATACCATAACTTCAGTGGTCCGAAACCATATTCTCTTTTTCTGGCAGAATTGAGGTCTACAGTGTACAGCGATTTCTAAGACCTCATGTCTCAGACTGTGCATCTCTTCCCTGATTATACTCTGAATTTTGTCCTACTTTAACCATGATTTTTGTTTGTTCATTTTATTGGGCTGATAGGAAAAAGAACATTAATATTTATTTCAGTTTAGTGTCATTTAATGTATTTTTAGGTAATATTAGATGTGCCCTCTGTGTGCAAATAATAGATCTTTGGAAGAGGATACAATAGAGGAAACATTTTATCAATGTCCATGGTCTTGTTAGTGTAGTTTTTGCAATCACTGACTTCAAAGAAGAGCAGAAAGCCAAATGGCTTTTGGTGTCCTTAATACTACCTCACTTTTTTGTTTTCTGCTATTCTGTCTTCTGTATTTGAAAGTAAGATTAGTAAAATGTAATATTTATAAAAGTGTGACAAAATTTAATTTCAGCTAAAAGTTTTTGGGGTTTTTTTGGGGGGTAGAGAGACTAGAATGCATATATGGTTAGTTGTAATTGAATTTCTATGTTAGCCATAGGATCATAGGATTTAGAATTTGAAAACATCTTAAAGATCATCCTATCTAACTCCTTTATAGATAATGAAAGTAAGACCCATAAGATTCAAGTGACTTGCTTAATCAGAGCTGATTCAAACATAGTTCTCATTCAAAAACAACGATCTTTCTATTGTGATACATTGATCAAACACAAAGTTTTACAGAACTGCTTTGGCCCATCCAGACCCAGGGGAGGAAAAAAAAAAAAAACCAAAGCAGAAAAATTAATTGGACAAATGCTTGCTTCTTAAATTAAAAAACAAAGAATATGTTTTTATGAAAAGATTAATAAAAATGGGCTTATACACCTATTTAAATTTGTGTAGTTACTCAAATATAGTTACTATATACAAATGTTATAATAAAAAGACAGTATCTTCATTAAATAAACTTTTGGCCACATGAGGCCTTGTGAGTCTATTATAGAGGCTTTATAAATATAATATGTTCACTTAGGCTTTTGTAAAATTTTACATTACCTAGAACTAGAAATATAGAACTTGAGTGACTTTTAGCAAAGAATTTTACTTCTCTGGGTCTATATTCTCATCTGTTTTGAAAGGAATATGCCTACTTTCCTTACAGATTTATTGTAAGGCTCAAAAGTGATAGAATACATGAAAATACTCTTAAAACCACATAACATTACAAAAATGTAAGGTGATTTTCATTAACTCAGCAAATTTTTTTTGTATCCATTATGCACTCCTGTTTGTGTATAACATTTTTACTGATTGCAGTAAATCCCTAAAATATTATAGAAGCCTTCTCAGTGAGATATAGATTAAAATCAAGAAGATGAAAACCTCTAATTTCTCAGAACATTTATCAAATTTTTATAACTAGGTTCTGCAACAGTTATTGCTCTTAGCCAAGAATCAGGAAGACTCTAGTTCAAATGTGGCTTTAGACACTCAATAGCTGTATGATCCTGGGTAAGTTACTTAAGCTTTGTCTGCCTTAATTTCCTCAGTTGTAAAATGGGGATAATAATAGCACTCCACCTGCCAGGATTTTTGTGAAGATCAAATGATATAATATTTGAAAAGTGCTCAGCACAGTGCCTGGCACATAGTAAATGCTTAATAAATATTTGTTCCCTTTTCTTCTACTTTATACTGAAAATTTACCCTTGTACTGTTATCTCACCCCTGTTATAAACACATATGATATTGTTATTGAGTCATATCCAACTCTTTTCCCATGAACTCCATGCATGCCAGAACCTTCTATTCTTTAGCATCTAAGTCTGCCCAAGTTCATGTTTGTTATTTCTATGACGTCTGTCTAGCATCATATCTCATATTATTCATCTCACAGATACACATGCTTGATGCAATTTTTTTTAAGGAAAAAGAAAAAATAACTAGCAAAACTGATTTAAACGTTGAAAAAAACTGACTGACATCATATGCAGTGTTCCATACCTGCCTTTTACCTCATCTACTTTTACAAAGGAATAATTGGAGGTATCATTTCATGTTTTGAAATCAAGCTTGTTCTGTATAATTTCCCAGTGTTCATCTTCATTTGTTTTATGATTATTGTGCTTTCCATTTCCATTGGTATAGTCACTGTGTATTTTGTTTTTCTGATTTTTTTTTTATTTTTACATTGCATTAGTGTGTATCAGTTTTTCCTTGCTTTTAAGTATTCATAATTTCTCATATTCAGAAATCCTATATATTTTCATACTATCATTTGTTTAGCTGTTTTTTATTCTTGGGCATATACTTTGTTTCCAGTTCTTTACTTTCACAAGATGTGTTGCCATAAATATTTTGGTGTATTTGAATCTTTCCTTCCTCCCTCCTTTTTTCCCTCCTTCCTTCTCCCATTCCCTTCCTCCTTTTTTCCCTCTCTCCTTCCCTCTCTCCTTTTTCTTCTTTGCTTCCCCTTCCCTTTCCCATTCTTCCCTCCCTTTCATTTTCTCCCCACTTTTCTTTTTCATTGGGAAATAAATTTCCACTTGGTAGTGCAGATACTGGGTTAAAGAGAATGGACATTTTAGCTATTTATTTATGTGGTTCTACTTAATTTCCAGAATGATTGTACTAATTCACATGTCCACCAACAATGCATTAATATGCTTATAATTCAACCCTTTTGTCATCTTTGCCAATGTATCAATCATTTTGATTGACATTTTCCTTATTAGGAATTTTGAGTATTCTTTCATGTGGTTGTCCATAATGTGCAATGAGAATTGTTTATTCATAAAGAAGCTTACATTCTTAAAAAGGGGAGACTCTCCACACATACACACACAGATACATGCACACACATAAATACACATACACAGAACATACATATACATATACATATATATACACATATTTATAATGGGTATAAATGTGGGTATGGATGTAAATTTTGGCCAAGCAGTGGCATTTTTTTTTGGGAGGGAAGGCAAAGTTATGGTGAAGGGAACCATGATTAGTGTGTCTTTCCCAGTGACAATGGTAGTATTGATTTGATTAAGGTCCAAAAGATAGACATGGACAAGGAGTTTAGAGGCATAACTATATAGTGATAGGGCAGATGGCAAGAACTAGACTAGATCATAAACCAGACCATGCTTTAATAAACAACTTGCATTAGACATTATTGGATCATTATGTTAAATAGAAAATAGATTGTTTAATATGCTTTTTTCATTTTCTTACTGTAAAAGTTTTGTCTTGCCTCCCTTTGGCCCTACCTACACATACATTTTTAGCATATAAAGGCTATAAGGTCACATGTCATCATTTGGAAATTAAACCTAAAAAATATGCTTCTTATTTATATATATGCTCCAATATTTCATTCATGCTAATTTCAGATTATCTGACTAATAGGATAACTACTTAAATTGTAATTTGGGCTAGGACAATAGAGACAGCTCAATGGACTTCGTATTTGTGTGTTATGTGGCTTTGAGGTAAACCACATTTTTTTTTTTCCCTCTGGAAAATAATTATCTTCATTTGTAAAATAAAGCATTTGGGAGTTTATATCCTACTTTTCTCTGTCTCTCTTTCACACACACACACATACACACACACACAATGTATGAACTTGGCAAGTTGTTTAACATCTCTGGGCCTCTTTTTCTTCAATGGGAGGAGTGTTGAATTAGATAATGTCAAGGTCCATTTCTAAAACTATCATCCTTAGATGACTGTATATGATTCCTAAGGACCAGCATTAGAGTCTTTATATATATATATATATATACATATATATATGTTTATGTATTATAATAAAGCATTATAACATTGTAACATAATAAAAATATAATACAAAATAAATAAAAATAAAATTTTAAAAACTGTTTATAATGTTTACTTTATTTCCACCTTCTCTTGAGGAAAGGGTTCCAGAGCTTTTAAAAATCTTCAGCCCTGACTTCTTTAAGCAATCTATTGCTTTTTCATCTTGACAGTATTACTTGGTATATTGTGCTCATTGTATTTATTAATTCATTCATTTCCCCTTCCATTTAGTAAAGGCTAAGTCTTTGTACTATAAAGATTTTTGGCATATTGTGTATTGGCTTAAAAACTGAGCCATCAAATCAGACCTGAATTCCATTGAATCCTTAGACACTTATTATGTGATGTAGGACACTTAAACTGTTTGCCTCAGTTTCCTCATGTAGAAAATGGGAATAATAATAATAGTACCTATCTTCCAAGGTCATTGTAAGGATCAAATGAGGTAATATTTGTAAAATTCTTAACGTCTGGTGTGTGATAGGTTCTATATAAATGCTAACTGTTATTGTTGTTGTTATTTCTGTTAATGTTTATATTATTTACTAGTTTGATTTTTATTTTAAAGTGCTAAAGGTAAGTTTATTCTGTACCTGTTCATATGTATTTTAAATTGTCCTGATATTTCTTTTTTCTTTTTTTTAATCATACATAAGTGGTGACACCAATGAATGAATCTTTAAATTGAAGGGAATAACTGAACTAAAGTAACTGATTCTAAGGACGAGCAGAGTACAGCGCACTTAATAGCTATGAGAAATGGATTTTCATAAACTTTTATCCAAAGTAACTAGATTCACATATTCAGTGTAAAGGATATTATGAAAATATAAAATTCATTAATATGCTGTATATTTTTATCCTCTTGAATATAATTTAGAGATTATATACTATAATAGGATTTATGACATTATACTGTTTAATCTTGAGAGTGTTACAAATACATCAAGTACAATTGGCAGTAACTGATTTACAATCTTTATTTCAAGACTGTATTAGTATTACTAAGTTGCAAGTGCATTCTTCTGCTTAAAAACATAATATTTTATTCTTGTATTTACAAATTTAAAAATTTCTTGGAAAACTACAGGAAAAAAGTAAGTAAAATCATAAGACCAAGTTTTTTTAAATATGTTGAACAAAGCTTAAAAGTTTAATATAAGGCCTGGCATTTCTTAAAGGTTTTAATTTCTAGAATTGAGTTTTCATGTCTTCTCAGTGCACTTAAATAGTATTTATAAAATAGATAACAGTTTGCTTTATCTAAGGCTATCACCCCAAATAGATTACTGTCCATTCAATAATCAGTTTCAGAATTTTTCTAGGATTTGGCATCATTCTAACTTTTCTTAAGGCATATCTGACTCTTCAAAACTCCATTTGGAGTTTTCTTGGCAGAGATACTGGAATGGTTTGCCATTTCCTTCTCTAGCTAATTTTACAGATGAGGAAACTGAGGCAAGTAGATTTGAGTGACTTGTACAGGATCATATAGCTTAGTATCTTAAGACCAAATTTGAACTCAATAAAATGAGTTTTCCTGACTCCATACCCAGCATACTGCCCTCACCACTTAGCTGTCCTTTAGTGTTATTCAGTTTTAATTGTCTTTCTTTTTGGGAAAACTTGGAAAGTTTTCTAGCCTCTTTGTATTCCTGTTCTGTCTTCCACATTGTCTCAGAGATTCCAGATAGTTCATTTGCAATCATAGGATTGTACTTGTGATTTAAGCAGTATAGGGAACACTCTAGATACCAGTCCATTAGCACTTTTGTGACTTCCAGATCTCTGTGAGATCTAGAGCACTGTGAGGTTGTGATCTGCCCTCAGGCCCTATAAGGTCCCCTTATAGAAAGCTGGATTTGAACTTGAGTTTTCCTAGCTTCAAAAATATGTCATATTTACACTTCTCAGAGAGAAGAGAACCAAAAAATTTAATTGGAAAGTAAGCAAAATATATAAAAATTCATTTGAACATAATGTTAAATTATGGTTTTCTAAATTACATAATCTTTATGTATGGTTTAGGAGTCCCTGTTTTTATTGGAGTTTGATATCCCTGTGTTAAGCCAAACTGCCTATCATTTTCTTAAGATTCTTTTTCCCTTTATAAGATGTCAATCAATGGCTGCTGGGATCCTTTCTAAGTTTGAAAAACTTTGATTCCAAAGTTAACCATTGAATCTTAATTACATTCGTTATCCTCTTGGCTTAGTGGACAGATTCCCCCGGCTTTAGATTCAAAAACATTTGGATTCAAGTTCTACTTCAGACACACCTTACCCCACTTTGTGCCCTAAGGTGGGGGAAGGGGGGACTCTTAATCTCTAAAGGTCAGAGAATATGTTGACCTACTTTGGTAAAGGATCAAAACTGATCCTCTTCCTTTCCCTGGTCTTCCAAAGTGCTTTAGCATATAGCTCCAATACAAACTCTTTGAGAGAAAAAACAGGATTTTTAGAGTGAGATTAATGGATTTCTGGTGTCACATAATGTAAGACTATTCCTAGATCCCTTTCTTTTCATGGATCTCTTGGTTTCCTAAGGATAAAAACATTTTTATTTCTCCTAGCAACTGACATGGTACCTTGCTTACTGAAGATAGATATTTGCTGACTCTTGAATTAAGTATATCTTTTCATTGCTAGGTACCACTCATAAGTCAATCATTAATCTTTAAGCACATATGAAGTGCCAGGCCTTATGTTGTATAAAAACAAAATGAACAGAACCTACACTCAGGGAATTTATATTCTCTTTTCATAAATGTAAAACAGTGTATTACACATTACATATAAAGTATGTGCATTCACACACATCTTCACATGTATTACTTTTGGGGGGAGGAAATTCCCAACAATTGGAAGGAACAGGAAGTGCTTGAGGGAGAAAGTGACACTTGACCTGAGTCTCTAAGGACATTAATAGTGAATCTAAGGGAGAAATGAGGAAATGTATTTCTTGGAAACAGTCCATACAAAGGCATGTGCTTCTGTCAAGTATTTGGAACAGAAAGTCATTTTGACCATGAAAAGGAAAAATGTGTATAAATCTAGAGAGAGGAGCTAGAGCCTGATTATGACGCCCTTTAAGTCCAATTTGTATTTTATTTAGAGACAGTAGGGAATTGCTCAAACTCTTTGAGCAGTCAGATCTCTTGATTTATTAATATCTCTGATAGTTTAAAAATAAATTAGTTTGGAGAAGGAGAGAAAATGGTTCCAGGGAGACAAATTACTCAGGGTTGGTAGTCATGTGAGGATGTAGAAGAGGACAAATGTGAAAATTGTTTTGGCAGAGGAATCTGTGAAACTTGGCAAGTGGTTATGAAGATGACTCAATTCACAGATTTGAATGACTAGAAGGCTGATGGATGTTTTGAAAGAAACAAAAATTATGTAGGTGGGGTAGAGATAGTAAATTCTGTTTTGGATGTATTGAGTTTGAGATACTACAGAGTATCCAATTGTAAATGTCCAAAAGACAGTTGATGTTATTGATTTTCAAATATCAGGAGAGAAAACAAAAACAAAACATAGATTTAGTAGCTATCTACATAGAGATCATAAATATATGGGCATTGAAGAGATCACTGAAGGAGTACAGACAGTGAATCAGACCTGAGACATAACTGTTGGATATACCCTCTAACTTTGACTTAGGTATGAGGAAATATGAGATAGATATGAGGAGAACCAATCGAGAAGTGCCATGATATCCTAGAGAAGGACTGTGGAAAAGAAAGAGGAAGGAGGAGTCCACAAAGTCTTATTCTGCTATTGTTAAGTCCTAAGAGAATATTTTCAGTTCACTATTTTTAGTACATCATGTACTAAGTATTTTCCTGATCAATAAACTTGTGATTTTCTCCTGACGCTCCTCTACAAGTCAAATGTAATTTTCCAAGACTTTGCTTTAGTTTCTCCTTCCCAATTCACACATAGATGCCATTCTATCCGGCAACACCATCAGTGTTTTATCCTCTACTGCTTTCTTTTCTCTCCCTCTATTCTCCATGGTATGTCATAGTACATTTAGACATTTCTTATTATTCAGTTGTTCAGTTGAACCATATTGTCTATGGAGTTTTCTTGGCAGAGAGACTGGGTTGTCATTTTCTTCTTCTTTGGCAGATTAAATGACTAGCCTAGGGTCATACAACTAGTAAATGTCTGAGGCTCTATCTAAAGCTTCTTAAATGTGATTTGCCACCCCATATGGGGCTGGATAACTGAATCTGGGGATTGTGAAATTGTGATTTTTTTATCAGTAAATGTTTGATTTTGTATATCTATTTCACATATCTGTATACTCAGGGATCATGTAAAAATTTTTTGTGAGAAAAGAGATCACAAATAGAAAAAGTTTAAGAAGTCTACTCTATCCACTGAGCCACCCAACTTGCCCTCAGATATTTCTAATTGATACATAATGAAGTTTTTGAGACATTGCAATAGTAGTTAGTGTTTGTTTTGAAGCTTAGATTTTAAAAATAAGAAAAAGGACAATTAGTGCTTTCTAAGTTGAAACCACTGTCATGGCTCTCCTTCTTCCCCCCCCAACCCCCCTTCCCAATAATAGCTTGTTTTTCAGTAGTCAGCTCTTTTCACCACTGACTGTCAGCTATGGAATCAGCTGGATTCAGGGCTTAGGGTTGAAGTCAGAAAAATAAGTTAAGTTTGAGAAAAAGACATCTTACAAGCATGTGAAGCAGTATTGTTCCAACAAAGATATCCATTAGATGTCATCCCATACACCTGTCTAAGAGGTCCCATTTCTTTCTTGATCACTGCTTATAGATTTTTTTTCCTTTAAAAAAACTATACAAAATGTAAACTTTATACATTGGATTATTCTTTGGTTTGAATCTTTTCTTTGTACAAAATAAGCTTTGGATGCTTATTTAGATGTTCAATGGAACAGTGTAGGGAACAGAATTGTGTTTGGGCTAAAGAATTAATCCATTTAGTCATGGGAAGCACGACTTAGCTTTTGCTGAGTTGATGAATTGTAGTAGAACTTTGTGACTATTTTAGAGTGTCAGATTTAAATGAAACCTTTATAAATAAAAGTTTAATTGTATTAATAAACATGTGCTTTTGAATTATGGGTAGTCTATAAATTTTTTAATGAGGGTAGATTTGAAAAATTTGACCTTTAAGATTTTAACTTTATATTTAATACATAAATCAAAAGTTTTGTAATAATATTGATAAAAGTTTACTTTTAGGCAACATTCTGATGAAGAACAATATTTAATAATTGTAACAGTGGAGGTGTCAGTGGGCTGTACTTTTTGAATTTTTTAGAAAATGTTATTCATAATGAATTGTAAGTTAATGCTGAACTTATTTGCATTGGACAAACCAGAAATTTTGATAGTAAAATATCTCCTGTAATTACTATTTTGTTTGAAAGTTGTTGTAAGTACAAAAAAAGAAAATTTTTTTACTTGAAAAGACTTTTTTTCTTTCACTTATTTTATACCATGCATACTTGGAAAATTTTCATTTATGCACAAAGTATGAATTTTTAAAAAAAAACTGGTATAAGTTGTATTCATATGCAGCTTTGTATTTTCCTAGGAAAATGAGGAAAAAAAATTTAACTTCATAGGGTATTCTTATGACATTCTGTTAAACTTTGTTAAAAGCAAGAATTCTTAAACTTTTCTTTGTTGTGGACCTATTTGGTTATCTGGTGAAGTCTGTGGATACCTTTTCAGAATAATGTTTTTAAATACATAAAATACATAGGATTACTAAGGAAACTAATTATTAAAATATTATTTAGAAATAACTACACAGATCCCAGGTTAAAAGTCTTTCTTATAAATTAATTTCTTAAGTTTCCTTCAAAGGAACTAGTCAATATATAGTCAACATATCAGCTAAGATAATTTGTGGGGAGTTGAAAGAAAGAATGGAGTCACAGATCATGATAGGATTATCTTTTATCAGCATTGTGATTTCAAACTGCTTTGTAGCTTTGGCTGGCTAACTTCATGGAAACTCTAGTCTTGAATCAGTAAGGAGATTATTAATTATTTTTATATGATTATTATTTATATAGTGGAATAATTACATGATTTTTGTTGAATAAATAATAGAATTTGTTATTACATTTGCATTAGTAGGTATTCCTCAACATGTTTTTCAATAATAGCTTTTTAATTTCAAAATACATGTAAAAATAGTTTTCAACATTCACTCTTGCAAAACCTTATATTCCAAATTTTTTCTTTCCCTTCCCTCCAACCCCTTCCCGTAGACAGCCAGTAATCCAATATAGGTTAAACATGTGGAATTTTTCTAAATATTTATTCATTTGTCATGGTGCCCAAGAAAAATCAGATCAAAAAAGGGGAGGGGGGGAGAAAGAGAGAGAGAGAATGAATGAGAATGAGAGTTGGGGGGTAAGGGGGGAGAACAAGCAAACCACAACAAAAAAGGTGAAAATACTATAAAATACTATGTTGTGATCCACATTCAGCCCCCATAGATCTCTCTCTGGGTGCAAATGGCTTTCTCCATCACAAGTCTATTGGAATTGGCCTGAAATATCTCATATCAACTCTATCAGAGTTGATCATCACATAATCTTGTTGCTGTGTAGAATGTTCTCTTGGTTCTGCTCACTTGTCTTAGCATTAGTTCATGTTAAGTCTCTCTAGACCTTTCTGAAATCATCCTGCTGATCATTTCTTATAGCACAATAATATTCCATAATATTCATATACCATAGCTTATTCAACTATTTTCCAACTGGTGGGAATCCACTCAGTTTTCAGTTTCTAGCCACTACAAAAAGGGTTGCCACAAACGTTTTTGCACATGTGGATTTCTTTCCCTCCTTTAAGATCTCTTTCGGATACAAGCCCAATAGAAACACTGCTGGATCAAAGAGTATGCACATTTTGATAGCCCATTTGGGCATAGTTCCAGAATAGTTGGATCAGTTCACAACTCTACCAATAATGCATTAGTATTCCAATTTTCCCCATATCCTCTCCAACATTTATCATTTTCCTTTTCTGTCATATTAGCCAATCTAATAGATATGTGGTAGTACCTCAGAGATGTTTTAATTTACATTTCTTCAATCAATAGTGATTTAGAGCATTTTTATATGATTGTAGACATCTTTAATTTCTTCATCTAAAAATTTCCTATTCATGTCCTTTGATCATTTATCAGTTGAATGATTTATGCTTTTATAAATTTGATTCAGTTCTCTGTATATTTTAGAAATGAGGTTTTTTATCAGAAACACTGACTAAAAATTGTTTCCCAACTTTCTCTTTCTCTTCTAATCTTTGTTATATTGCCCTTGTTTGTGCAGAACTTTTTTAATGTAATCAAAATTATCCATTTTACATTTTATAATGTTCTCGATCTCCTATTTGATCATAAATTCTTCCCTTCTCCATAGATCTGACAGATAAATGATTCCTTGCTCTCCTAATTTGCTTGTGGTATTACCTTTTATGTGTAAATTGTGTACCCATTTTGATCTTATCTTGGTATATACAATGTGAGATATTGGTCAGTGCCTCATTTCTGCCATGCTCTTTTCTAATTTTCCCAGCAATTTTTGTCAAATAGTGAGTTATTATCCCAGAAACTGGGGTCTTTGGGATTATCAAACACTAGATTAGTGTAGTCTTTACTATTATGTTTTGTATACCTGTTCCTGTTTCACTGATCCACTACTGTCTTGACTAGTACCAACTACATTTGATGACTGCCATTTTATAATATGGTTTTAGATCTGCTATGGCTTCCTTTGTATTTTTTTTTAATAATTTCCCTTGACATTCTTGATATTTTGTTTTTCCAGATGAATTTTGTTATTGTTTTTTCTAACTATAAAATAATTTTTTTGGTAATTTGATTGATTGTATTACTTATGAATAAGTAAATTACTTTCAGTAAAATTGTAATTTTTATTATATTAATCTGGCCTGCCTATGAGCAATTTTTCCACTTATTTAGATCTGACTTTATTTGTGTGAAAAATATTTTGGAATTTTGTTCATATAGTTCCTGGGTTTATCTTGGCAAATAGTGTCCCAAATATTTCATATTATCTATGGGTATTTTAAATGGAATTTCTCTTCCTATTTTTTGCTGCCAGGTTTCTTAGTTATATATTGAAGTACCAGTGATTTATGTGACTTTGTTTTATATCCTGCAATTTTGCTAAAGTTGTTATTTCAAGTAGTTTTTTAATTGATTCTCTAAAATTCTCTTAAGTATATCATATCTGCAAAAAGTGATGGGTTTGTTTTCTTATTAGGTATTCTAATTCCTTCAATTTCTTTTTCTTCTTTTATTTCTAAAGCTAATATTTCTAGTTCTATGTTGAATAATTGTGTGGATAATGCACATTCTTACTTCACCCCTGATCTTGTTGGGAATACTTCTCGTTTATTCCTCTTAGATTTAATGCCTTCTGATAATTTTAGATGAATACTGCTTATCATTTCAAGGACAACTCCATTTTATTGCTCTGCTCTTTAGTGTTTTTGATAGGAATGGGTGCTGTATTTTGTCAAAAACTTTTTCTCCATCTATTGAAATAATCATGATTTCTATTGATTTTGTTATTGATAATGGTCAATTATGCTGATAGTTTACCTAATATTGAATCAGCTTTGCATTCCTGGTATAAATCACCCCTGATCATAATATATTATCCCAATGATAAATTGCTATCATCTCTTTGCTCATATTTTATTTAGAAACAATTAGTTCTTGATGCTAAGAGAAATCAAATTCCTATATATTTTCCCCTTCTTTCAATAGCCAAAAAATGAGAAATTTTACAAATGTAGAGCATGGGAAATGAGTCTTAAAAGTGTTGACACTTTATCATGGATTTTGAACAGTTTTGATAGGAAAAAACTTATTTTTCTTCTTTATAGGAAAATTACACAAAATTCAGTTTCTTGTTAAATTCCCTCAATAGATTCATTTATTTTAAGATAACTTATGTCGAGACCACCCTGTCTTTTGTTGTTGTAAGTAGTAAAGTGTTGTAGGGATTTCATAAACAACTGGCCACAAGAGAACTCTCATTGAACACTTGGGTAGGAATAACATAAATTCATAATATCCTAGACAAAAGTGATAGTCTATTGCGTTTATGCCTGTGTATTTTCTTAATTCCTTCTTCCCCTAGAAGAATGCATTTTCTCTCCCTTCCCATCTCAAACTTTATTTTCTGGGTTAATTTTCAGTTAACCTTAAAGCAAATTTTTCAAAACTTGTTTTATATTCCAGAGCTTAGACCTGGGAGATAGATGTGCATTTAGTTATATCTATACATACATATATACATACATACATACATACATATGTGGGAAGAAAAAAGTTTCAATTTAAAGACATTTAACTTATACATATTTATGATTGCCACCAAATCTTCAGAAGCTTGTTTTAGTGCTTTGATCCATTGATCAGTGCCTTGATATCCCTAAAATTACCTCGTCTTCTGGTACTCTAATGTGGCAGTGATATTTGGACCTTCCCATTTTTGTTTTAGGGACAGCTGGGTGGCACAATAGAGTCTCAGGCCTGGAAGACTTATTTTCATGAGTTCAAATCTAGCTTCAGACACTACCTATGTGACTCTGGGCACTGATTGCCTCAGTTTCCTCATCTGTTGATCTGGAGAAGGAAATGACAAACCATTCCGATCTTTGCCAGGAAAACCTCAAATGAATTCACAAAGAGTTGGACATGTCTGAAAATGACTGAACAGTTTTTGCTTTAGGAACAGGAAGAATTTGCAACTTCCAAATTGCAAAATTGGAAAAAAAATTTGGATAAAAGCAGTGTTGTAAGTAGTGGGTAGGTTCTATTAAGTTTCATTGCTTGACCCCGAGGGTCATCCCAACCTGTCTTCTCACCTTCCATATTTCTGATAGAACCACCATTTTCCAGTTTCCAGATTAGAACTCTTAATTGTCGTACTCCATTCTTCATTTTCACCTCCCCACTCCCAGCTCCTCTCTTCTCCACAGCCCCCAATTCATTGCCTAATACCACCAGTTTCATCTGTTCAGTGTCACAGAAATCTAATCCTTTCTTTACTACTCATGCCACTACCAAGCAGGCTCCATCATTTCCTACCTGGATAATTGCAACAATAGGTTTCATCTTTTTGAATCCACTCTCTTCCCTTTCTAATTCGTATTCTACGGAGCTGGCAAATGGATATTCCTAAAGCATAGGTCTGTTCATGTCACTTTTTTGGTAAAGAAAAGTCAATGTCTTTCTGTAATGTTCTTCTCTAAAATATAATGTTCTCTGGGAGCAGGTTTCTTGGGGGGCTTCTGGAGGCTCGTTGACACCCATCTGATTCCTTCTCCTTCTGTAGAAATACAAGCAAACCCTCTTCCCTAAGCAGTTAACCTATCTGGTCCCTTCCATTCACCACTTTCTGGATGTCTCCACATCATCTGGTGATTATCTAAAGATAGTGGAGCCGCTCGCATTGGATACTGCCCTTCCGGTGTGTTATAAAACCTATTTGCCGGAGCCAGTGCGTCTTTGTCAAAAATCAAGAAATTAATAGTATAAAGAGCTAGATTTAGAAATTCTCTAGGGTTACCTGTGGCTCCCCCTTTCATTTTTTGGAGGAGCGTTTTAATGTCTCTGTTTCTCCTCTCTACTATTGCCTGTCCTTGAAGATTAAAAGGTATGCCAGTGGTGTGTAAAATCTTATACCGTGCATAAAAGTGTGCAAAAAGTTTAGAAGTATATGCAGGTCCATTATCTGCTTTTTATTTATTTACTTATTTTTGCTTGTGGCACACCCATAATTGCAAATGCTTGTATGAGGAATTCAGTGACCACTCAGATATACATGCTATACATAAATCCATCAATATGAGAGGCATTACACATAATTTACATAAGCACATAGCAATATAACACAGGCTAGTAGTAATGTAACAAATAACATGAATCAACCTGAAAATTTACACATGTCCATAAGTCCTAGAAATAGTCCAAAAGTTCATGTGCCAAGAATCTAATGATTCCTGTAAGCTCTGAAGTACTGCAAAAAGTCTCATCAACAATTTTTCATCTCAGGGAATCCAATGATTCTTGCTGGTTTTTCAAAAACTAAAACAGTTTCATAACAGTCTCATTGTCAGCTATGCTCTTTCAATAGTGAGCACAATCAGCAACAGAACCACCCGATATTTCTTGGGTCTTCTCCTTTGTTTCAAGGGTCTGCTCCATCTCTCTGCGATGGACAAGGCGAATGCGGCTCATCGGCAACCATCTGATTCCTTCTCCACATGTAGAGATGCAAGCAAACCCTCTCCCCCAAGCAGTTAGCCTATCTGGTCCCCTCCATTCACCACTTTCTGGATCTCTCCACATTACCTGGCGATTATCTAAAGATAGTGGAGCTGCTCGCACTGGACATTGCTCTTCTGGTGGGTTATAAAACCTGTCTGCTGGAGTCAGCTGATATTGCAAAAGTGAATACTGAAAAAATATCTACCACAACATGGATAAAAGACAGATGACCAAAAGATTTGTAATGGGTCACGTCCATTTGCCAGATTTCATTGGATCTCAAACCACAAGGGTTCTTTCCTGGAGTGAGTGTAGGAGCGTGGAAAGGAAGGCAACCTTTACCGCTTTTTACTATGTCCCTAGCTTCCTCTTTTGTTATCCCAAATTGTAAATGTAAAGCTCGAGCAGCCTGATGATATTTAGAATGAGATTCCTTGGCTTCCTGAAATAAAGGAGTACTGGCTAACAGTTAAAAGGTAGATGGCCTTTGAATTACCATCAAAAATTGGACCTGGAAGTCCACTATGTGAGTGGACATGCAAGATATAAATCTTACCTGGATGCTTTCTCACTTGCTCTTGAAGTTCCTTAAAGAGCTGATAAATATTAGAAGCTGCAAATTTTATTTGGGCTGTGGCAATTCTTTGTACTACACCTACTGAATACATTGTGTACATAGTTGGACACTGCCATAAGCATGAGAGCAGTGTGTTGAATTTTTGCTGTTAGATTATTAAAACATTTGTTAAACTTAAGTAGGCTTTATTTTAATTCACTTTTTATTTTTCTACTTCTGGTAGGCTATTCTCTTTGTGTTCAGACTTAATACTTATTCCTAGATATTATCTTTGTCCCTACTCTTCACCTCTGTTCCCAATCTGTACTTCTCCCACCCCATTGGCATTCCTTTTTTATCTCATAATAAAATATTTTGTTTACCATTCAGATCTCAGATAAGTTCATGTCTTACAGGAAGCCTTCCTTTCTTCTCTTCTGTTCTTGAGCAAGTAACAAAGTCATTTAACCATCTTTTTCTTTTATTTCTAAAAGGGGGCTTGGATTTAAATAATTTATGCTTTCAGTAACTCCACTTCTAAAATTTTGTGATTTTTGTGATCATAGGTTTATAATTTTAAAAGTTTAGAGATCAGGTGACAAGAATTTCCCACTGCTTGAGTTCTAAAGGTTTATAATTTTGAATGTCCCATGGATGATATTAGAAATATCCAAATGGCTATTGGTTCCTCAACTCTGTTCTAGTTGAATCACCTCATTTTAAAGCTTAAGAAACTAAGGAAAAAACAAAGTAAATAAATTGTTCAGGGTCACACAGGTATGAGTACCAAAGCTGAGGTTCAAACTTTGGTTCCCTAGATATGAAGCTATTTTTATTTCTATTGTATCAAATATAATTCTGTTTTCTATCCTAGCCTATCTCTTCTCTAAATTGATTGGTCTTATTCCCTGTGCCATTCTGTTTGATGCATATAATCAGCTATCAGGTATTAATTAAAAAGCCAGTATGTGCTTGGCACTGTATAGACAAATACTATGAAATAGTCACTAAGTGAAAGGATTTTACAGTTTAACTGGAGAAACAACAAATGTAAACATAAATATAGAAGATAAAGGGAATCTAATTTCTGCCAAAGGCCATTTGGACATTTCTAACTTCATAGGCCATACAAAATTATCCCCTTAAAGAACTCCTCAGTGGGCAAGTTGTGACTTTTGGTTGCCTTGGTAGGGCCAGACCAAATGATTTTGTGGGCCTACAAAGCCTGTGGACCAGATGTTTCCCATCCCTATTACAGAGAATAAATACAAGGAAGTTCAATATATGGTGTCCCAGAAATCTTACTGCAGTTTGAAACTATTTGAGATTATGGTACACCTCATATAAGGGGGTGGAAGACATAAGCAAAGGAGGAAATGCTTCATGATTTGGTGCTTGAGCTCAGTCGTGAAGGACAGAGAAATTCTTTGAGTTGGAAGTGAGGAAGAAATGTATTCAATGCATGGAGGGCTTAGGGGATAGAGGGAAATAGGGTGTGTGAGTGTGTGCCTGTCTGCTTTTAAAACAAAAGCACTGAAACAGGAGTTGGACTATTGTGATGGGACCAGTATCTATGCGTTATCTTCTCCTCAGTCGTCTCCCCTCTTTCCTCCCCCCAACTCCACCCAGGGTTAGGCTATTTTTTCTTTAAAAATTGACAAAACTGTGACTTGGCCTGAGAGTGGGGCAGTGCAACTTCTTGGTGGTCTCTGGCCATGTCAACATGAATTCCTGGTCACGCAGTGGCAGAAAATCCCCCTCTCCTCATGAGATTGACATTCTTCATTCAGTTTTGCGGGATACCTAAAAATCATTTGAGTCACCACATCCTATCTTACTGAATAAACATCTTCTACATGTCTACATATGAGAGAGACAGTGTGGCATGTCTTGAAGCTATGTGCTGTGTTGATGTCAAAGAAATCTTTTGTTGACTGTTCAGTCACTTGTAAATATCTCCTTTGTCCCAACATAGAACTAGACCTATGATGGGATCAAGTAAACATCAGTACAGACATATATGAGAAATAAAGAGAAGACCAATGTGGGTGGAATGCAGACTGAGAGGAAGAAGGGGGTGGGCTGTTGCATAATGAATTTCCAAAGTTGGTTCAGGATCATATTATGGAGTTTTAAAAACCAAACACTGTAGTTTATTTTATTCTAGAGGCTCTGAAGAAGAATGCTGGAATTTTTTGAATTAGGTAGGGGAGCGATGTCTGATGTGTTATATAGGATAGGACAATTGGTGTTGAGATTGTTGAGAGACTTTAGACAAAGAGACTGATGCTTTTACAATAATCTATGAGGTGATTTTTTTTCATCTGATATCCACTGCCTACTATGGCTAATAATTTCTCACCACTTGTTTCTCTATTATCCCCATGTCAGTCAATCACCAAGGAGTCACCTTGGAGCAAACTATCCCTAACACCCACCTCTTGTTTTCTTATCACCATCATTCTTGATTCTCGCTAAACCATATATTAGTTTTGCTCTAACTTTTTTCAATCCTAATCCTTCTCAATCTATTTGCCACATTTAGTACTGTTGACCGCCATCTATTATATGTCAAATTGTCTAAATTCTGGATAATGGACAGTGCTCTTGTGCTTTCTAAGTCACCCCTGGAGTGAAACAAACCTGTGTGCTTGCTCTCATGCTTTTTAGCATGTTTTCATCCATCTTGATTATCCTCAATGAGGATGAACACAGCATCAAGGTCAGTGTCTACACTGCTGGTAAATTTTTACATTTAAAAAGTTTATAAGCCAAGTGGAGGGAGTGTTGGTACAAGATACTTTTCTTGGCAAATGATTGTGCACTCATTGCAGTCTGAAACTGAGATGCAACAAATTATGGATCAGTTCTCTGCTGCTTGTTAATTTTGGCCTAACAATTAACACTAAGAAAAGATAGCCATTAGCCAGCACTACACTATCTATATGTGGAATTATTGATTACAGAAAATGGAGAAGTTTTGAATACTGTGGATAAGTTCACTTACCTTGTTATGATGGCCAGGGACTTTCAGGGATTTACACATTGATAATAAGGTTGATGCACAAACTGCCAAAACAAGCTTAGAGTTTGGGAGGCTTTGAAGGAAAGTGATATACACAACTGAATACCAAACTGAAGATCTAAAGAACTTTTGTGCTGATCACATTATTAGTTGACTGTGAGACAGAGTTTCCATATCATACCATATACCAGTGCCATGCCAGGAAACTGAATCACTTCTGTTTGAATTATCTTGGAAAGATTCTGAAAAGTCATCAAGCAGGATAAGACACTAGACCCTGAGATCTTTTCTTGAATTAAACTGCCAAGCATTCAAATTCTACTGCAGAGAGTACAACCCTGATGGGTTAGGCCAATGTTGTTCAAGTGACAAACATAGTCTTGCCAAAAAAAAAGACTTTTATGGAGAATTCACACAGGAGCAATGTTCACCTGTTGGTCAGAAAAAGCAATAAAAGGACTCTCTCAGGGTCTCTTTTAAGAACTTTGGAATCAATTGTATGATAAGAGAGACACTGGCACAGCAGCCTGGAATGATGTGCCCTCATTAGAGAAGGTGTTATACTCTATGAACAAAGCAGAATTGAAGTAGCTCAAAAGAAACATGAAATATACAGATTTAGAGAATTCACCCTAAATGTTTCCATGGTCTATTTGTGCCCCGTTTGTCATACAACAGCAGTCAAACTGCTTGACTCAAACATAATGATAGCATTTTGGTCTTCAAAGGACAATAATCAACATAGGACCTTAGATTCTATCTACTCAACCCCTCCCCTGATATGGCCCCTCGCCCTCCCCCCTCATTTTACAAATGGGAAAATGGACCATCAGGGCCATGACTACTTGTACTACCTTGCAAGTAATAAATACTAGGAGTAAAAATTGATCCCAGAGCCAGGATTGATTCCATTGCAACTTTCCACAGATAAATCCATAGAGATTAACAGATATTATTAATACATTAATGACCATTGTTCTGTAAGTACATGAATGGTGCTAGAACACAAGTACATGAAGGTAACTATGATCGTGCCAGCTTTGAATAAATCCTAGGGAAGAGAATTAGATTAACACATGGAAGGAACCAAAGAGATATTTTGGTCTTCTCTGAGAATATTATTAGTAGCCGATTGTATTCTAGGATGGCTTCCTTGGTGTTTTTTAAACAAGATACTTTAACTTCTGATTAATTCCATCTCCAGCAAGAAACCTTTCCTTGTTCTACTTAATGTTTGTAACTTCCATCTGAGATTATAAATTTGTTTGGGAGGTTCCAAAGGAAAATGTGGGAGAGGAGAAATATTAGACCGACTACCAAATTGGAGCTCTACAGAACTGTTGTGCAGACCTCATTGTTGTATGTATACCTGTGAAACCTTGTAGTGCCAGCCCAGGAAATTGAATTACTTCAATTTGAATTGTCTTAGGAAGATCCTGAAGGTCACCTGGTCTTCTGTGACTGAGACACTGATGTCTTTTCTCGAACTAAATGGCCAAATATTCCAGCTCTACTGCAGAGAGCACAATTCCATTGGGTTGGCAACATTGTTTGAATGCCAAATGCAGTGGATCTTTACCTGTTTTTTTCCAATTGTACTGAATTGCCTCATTATTTCTATTGGTCTTCTTGGTATAATAAGAGTAGCTTGGTTATATAAAAGCCCTCTTAACAAGCTTGTAGCTATTCATCTAACTTGTCTGTCATGATTGTCTGGATTAAACAGAGCCATAAATGATGTCAGTCATGACAATATAAAAGATGGAAACAAGATCAAGTAAGTGAGGATGAATATGAGTATAGCTTAGTCCTGTAAACATATAAACATAGTGGAAGGAATGCCAAAAGACATAATGAAATAAGGCTGGTGAGGGACAGCAAGAAGGAATTAAAATATATATAGATAGATAGATAGAAAAAGAAGGTATAAGACCTTTGTTTGATGAAGGAGGGAATGAGATGGAAATGATAAGTTATCTTCAAGTATCTTCTTAATTATTGGAATGTACTGCTTAAAGAGATGGTGAGCAACCCCGTCTTTGGAGGTTTCCTAGAAGAAGCTGGATGACCACTTGTCAGTGGGTATTCCTTTTAATTTATGGTTTGGGCTTAATGGTAGCTGAGTTCTCTTCCAACTCTGAAATTCTGTGATTGTGAATATCTGCTTAATTTGCAAGGTGGAACTAAGTGATAGTTGAATGAATCCTTTACTAGGGCATATTATAGAAAACAGAAGTGAATAGCATATGTTATCTTAACATGTGAAAACAGAAGGGATATTTGGTAGATTTGGGACAAAGACCATCAAGTTTTCATTTATACCAAAATTCTAGTTTTGTGAAGTAAATGAAATTCATCCATGATAAAAAGTAGTTATGCTTAATTTCTCCTATTCCTTTTTTTTCTTGTATGTTTAGTGCTTTGGTCATTGGACCTAACTTTGAGTATAGCCCTTGATTTTAAGTACCTTGAGAAACAATACATTTTATTGGATGAGCATTTTAAGCACAATGTTAAATTAAGCAAAATGTTAAATTTGGGCTTTTTCAAATTTGCTATTTTTTTTTCTTCTTGCCACACTTTTAATTCCTTTGTAATATTCTACAGAAGTACTTGTTATGAATATTGTTATTTGAGTTTTAAGTGCTTCATTTTATAAGAATAAGAAATCTTTCTAAACAACAAAACATAAAATTGTTATTTTTTTCTTGGGAAAATTTAAAGGTTTTATGTTCATGTGATTCAGATATACTTTTGAAATAAAAAATATAGTATAAATTTAAATTGCGTTCATGGGCATATACCAAAAATTCTAGTTTGTTCATGAATCAGTTCTTAATAAATGTTAGTTAAAAACTCAGGTATACAGGTTTATTATCGAGATAGGCATATTATGTTGATTAAATACGTCTTTCGACAGGAGGTCACTATAGTTTATTTGTTGTTTTTACCAAAAAACACCTTCAAAATAATCAAAGCTAAGGTACAGCAACTTGTTAAACACTTTAGAATTAGACTTTTTTTTTTTTTTCTCCAGTGTGATACTTAGAAGGCAGCTGCTGCAGATAAACTCTGAAGCCCCAGATGGTGGTTGCTTAATCCTCATGAGAATTCATGTCCTGGAAACAGCTCTTATCTCCCCAGACCTGACATTGTCTGTGAGCCTTCTCTAAGGAGAGAATAATATAAACATGCTATGCATGAGTTTCACTTCTTGAATATGTCAAAGACATAGGAAGTTATAGTAAAGTGTATCAAGAACAGAGTTCACATTACTGCAAGTGTAGTTATTTAAAGTACTTCAGCACAATAGTTTGGTGATCAGTGATTTTTTTTGGTGGGGAGAAAGGAGTGGAAAATGTGGGAGGTTAATGAGGATTGTTTTTACGAAACAAAAATTTTATCCTTTTCAGGATTTTAAATTCAGGGAAGTACATTTGTTTACTAAATTCATAATGAGTAAGGATTATATATTATGATATAACCCCAAACATTTAAATGGGTCGGTTCTTTTTAAAATAAAGTATCTTATAGCACAATAACACAGTGCCTAGCACATAGTAGGCATTTAATAAATGGTAGCTTACTGAATGACTCTCTCTTATGACCCAAATCCTTGTTCCTGTCAAGAATTTCTTCCTGTTTTTATAAAGCCAAGATAGCAATTACTTACTTTGCTATTTTGTAATTATTATTATATTTGAAAATTGCTCAGAAATCTGTTCTTTGAGAGTAGGTTAATGAAAAATATTTCTTTAGGGTAGGAATGAGATTTACTGAAATTGGGAATGGGGTGCTATTCAGTGTCCTTGTTAATTAATGTGCATTCAGAAATGTTGCTATTATCACCTATGAATATCAAACACTGATAGAGTAGTAACATGATAATATTGTAGAATTGGATAATAAGGAAATAGTTTTTTCAAAAACCAAAATAAGGTTTGTCTCTTTATAATCTAATCGAAGACATGAAAAACAGAATCAACAGTATATATACAAGTTATATAAATATACATACTATAATCGAATGCAATTTGCAAAAAACAATTTGTGTAATTTTTTTGACTTATCTCTGGTATTTGGATTGAATGGCTCCATTTTTAAAAAAGAAGTCTTTGAGGAAGAATAGGTTTTGAGTTGTCCTTGATATTTTGGATCTTCAAAATATTTTGAAGACAGGAATTACAGCAGTGATTTTAGGTATGGGAGAAATTGTGCAAAATAAGGGAATATGCAGTAATTTTCTTGATACATGTAGAAATGTAGTAGAAAATTAAGATGATTTGTAGAATGCTCTGAAGTCTTGGGACAGTTATTTATATTTGCTCTAGTAATTATCTAAGAGAGTATAAGAGGGAAAGTGGGGGTTGTGTCTAGTTCAAATTAGTTTCTTTATAGAATTGTTTGGCAACATTGTATAGATTGTAAGGGAAGGGAAACTAAGAAATGATGGTTGCAGTAAAGAGGTAAAATGTCTTTACCCTCGCCTGGGTGAGGAGTTTGCTAAAAAGTATATAAGATGAAAAGATGAGCCTAAAAGGTGTTTAAAAAAAAAAAAAGAAAAAAAGCAGAATAATAGGAGAATGAGTTGAATGTGGTAGATAGAAGAAACTTCAAAGATGTCAATTTTTCATGAATAATATTTCCCACTACTATTCATTGCTGATTCATACATTCACTGCTGATTCATATTTGGAATGCCTGACATTTTAAAAATTGGTTTTGCCTCTTATGTCTTCCTTACCACATGAGGTGATTTTGCTAACTTTTTTCTGTTTTATGCTAAAAGTTCATGCTTACCGCATGTCTCCTTTAGCCACCCATTTAATTGTTTTTATTTATTTTCTTCTTGTTTTTGTCCTCATTTGCTTTGCTTTTTATTCTTAGCTCTGGGATCTCTTCCCTGCATACAGTTCTTTTCCTTGCCTTGTCATTTTCTCCTTGATTTGTCCTCTCTTACTCAGTGAAACAAATGGAAAGCAAAAGAAGACTCCCTTCCCCCCCAAAAAAAAGCACAGAAGGAAAATAAAATGCCCGATTCCTTATGTTACCTATTCTTACTCTTTGATTATTCTCTTGTTTTTCTCTTCCTCCTCCTTCCACAATTTAAAATGAGAAAAACACACATTCATTCCTTTCCCCTCAACTACTTTAACCCATTTCTGCTTCTCACCTTTACTGTCTTCTTTTCCTTCTTTCTCCTTTTTTTCCCCTTCATTACTATTTCTCTTTTTGTTTTCTCCTCAGTTTGTCTACATTTCTTATAGTATATTTTAAAAACCAAAATACCAAATACTCTATAGTGTTTTGTTCTTTTTTCTCCATACTTTGAATTCCTCTCCCTGGAGCTGCTTCCATGCTTCCTCCATCTCTGTACATCTTTCTTCTACAATTAGGAATTTTCCCATCACCTTTATTTTCTAACAGAGACCCAGTTCCAAGTTTATCTTTTTGTTCCACTCTGTTGACCAATTTCCCTTCCCTAATTGTAGGAGGATATGATCTTAGATTTATATTTAGAACTTCATTTCTATTTTCACTCTTTTTTACATTTAAGGAGATAGAGACCCTAAAGGACCATCATTTTCACTTGTGACAAGATCCAGAATTTGAACCTAGAGAACTCTGAGATTTGAATCCAGTGGACCAATCTATATTTCATCTATATTCTTTTCACTGTGCTTCCATATTTTTTGCCCTCTTTAAGTATATTTTTAAACATTCTTTTCATTTCTTACTTCCTAGTTGGATCTAATCTCTCTATTCCATGTTTATCTTTTTCTGTTTTTTATTCTTTTGCTATGTGGCAGATGTGAGTAGCAACAAATACTTGCTTTTGTGCCAAAGAATTCCTGTCAGAGAATTATGAAAAAATTGCTTTTAACAGCTCGCATCTTGTGGACAAAAATGTAAGAATAGCTTAGATGAAGATGAGTTAAAAGTTGAATATGAGAATTTATCTTAACTCCAAGACCAGATTCCTGAGAATTCAGAGGTGTGAATTGTATGAACAAAATCAAGACATTAAAAAAGAAGTTGCATTCTGCAGAATATAAAATGCCTTAGAAACATCGTTTCATTTTTTAGAAAGCTCTACTCATTCATACATTCCAAATTTCAAATATCAGTTTACTGAGTCAAGACACTGTTTCTCCCCTAGAAATGAATCCTTGTTGAGTTCTCCTTGATGAGGAAAGTAGATGGAAGTATGTGCCAATTTTGATTGTATGTTATTTTCCTGCTAACAAGCTGGGTAAAAGAGTTTGAATGCTAGCTCAAAAGAGAAAATTTAAGGAAAATGAAGACTAGAGACAGAAAATTAGGGATTATTTTTTAAAATTGTGCTTTGGAGAATTGGAGGTCAAAATAGAAATGGATGGATATTGTGAACTGTCCTTTAATTTTTAAAAAATCATTCCAGAAGTCAGAGCATAATATTTTCATTTTAAAAGTGTTAATTGTTATAGTGGTTTAGTAATCTGCCCAAAACCATATGGTAAATGATAAATCCTAGGACTAGAACACAAGCTTTAATCCTGTTACTTCAATGTTCTTTTCTCAGACTGCTTTATCTTATGAAATATATGAAGTATATTCCAAGAATGCCACATGCCTATTATATAGGTGATCAAGATGACCAAAGAAAAGAAAGCATCTTTCCTTGGAATACAAAGCAATATATAATAGATATACTAAATGTCTGATTTTTCTTTTTCTCTCTCACACTTCCTTTCATGTGGTAGGCATTCAATCAATATTTGTTGAATGGATCAATATTTGTTGAATGGATAGGATGAAAAAACTTCAAGTACTATTTTATTTTTCTTTTAAAGGACAATATAACTTACAAGAGAGAGCCTTAAGAGTGAGCACAGATCATTTGTGTTCAGATAATCTGAATGGGAGGGTGGGAAGTTTAAACAAACTAGGAAAGCAAATGGTTGAGCATTACTTTAAAAAGCCAGAAGTGTTCAAATCAGCAGGATTCAATGACATGCATCATGGGGCTCCTACAGATTTTGTTGATGTCATTGCAGAGTCACTAGCAAATTACTCTGCAAAGGATAGCAAAGGACGGGCTAAAGGCAGTGCTTCTGAACGACCACTTTTGTTAGTCTAGTGTTCTTCAGTGGGGGGGAAAAACTCCATACTGATCCTAGGTTATTTGCATTGCATTGACCCATAAAAATACTATTTAAGCAGCAAATATCATTTTCCCAACTCATGCATTCTGGATATAAATCTATATTTATATATATATATAAATCTGCATCTGGTTTCCTATAGGAAACGGTAAATAGCTTATACAACCAGTCATTTGTACAATTTATTATAGGAAACAATAAAAAGATTTGGATATTCTCTATAAAATAAGTTTAGATCATTTTGACTATAGTATAGTGTTAATGAAGCCAAGCTGTGAATTCATTAGCTTTAGAGGAAGAAACTCTCAAGCTACTCCAGCTATCTTCTAAGAGTATGACAGTGATCATATGAGAAGAAAATATGGATGATGAGTTTAATACAAATCTAATACTATTAGGAAAGCAACTCAAAGTATTCATCTTCTTAGGTTGTTGATATAATCTTATAAAAAAAGGAATAGAAGTATACTTTTTATTTAGCTTTTGTTGTTTGACTTTCAGTATTGACCAAAGTAGACTTGTAGAATTTAATAATACATTAGAGGCTCTTCAAGAGCCTCTTCCCAAACCATAGTTCAGTGGTCACTAAATAGTAATGAGGCATTTTTAATGCCATTATGGGAGAGATGTTTCCACATTTAAAAATTTTCCTAATATACACTTTATACCTGTTGAAGCACCAATTATTAAAATCTTAACTATTTTTTGGAGTCTTCTTACATTGTATCTTTTTCTGTCAGAAGTAATATATAGATCTTTTTTTCACCTTTTCTTGATAACTCAGTTCATATTACTAAATTATAAGTTCTTAAAAATAGGGAACATATTTTTTAAAAGATTAATTAAAACTTTAGAGGTAAATATTAACAAAAGTAATTGAACTTGCTTTACAACTACTTAAATAAGTGAGCTTCAACATTCAAAATTTCTATTAGCAATTTGCCAATTGTTGATTCTTTTTGAGACCTCATCAGTTTTCTTTGTCCTTTTATTCTTACACTTTTCTTTATGTGGTTATAATTTACATGAGCTCTTTGTTTTCTTAGTTCTGCTTTTTTTATTTTTCATTACTTCATAATTGTTTTCATATTTCTTTATATTTTTGATGCTTATAAATCTTGATTGCATTATAATATTCTATATACCACTACTTAATCAGTTGACCCTCTGTTTTAGAGGCATTTAAGTGTTACTAGTATTTGTAATTGCAGTAATGAAGCTATAAATATGTAAACACATTTTAGAAAGATAAAGAGGGTGACTGGAAGATTGCTTGGGTCAAACCTTCTATTTAGGATAATCACTTTTGCAACTGTATGGAAGATAGATTGGAATGAGGAGGGATTGAAGCAAGGAGACCAGGTAGGAGACTCTTTCATGAGAAATATTAAAAAGGTTATAAGGATCTGAATAAAGGTGCTGGCTACATGAATAGAGAAGAAGAGAAATATGTGAGAGATATTGTAGGTATGCATATGCCAGGATTTGGCAACTTGTTTAAGTGAGAGTGACAAATCAAGTATGCTACTTGGGAATTGGGAATTTAAAATGACCAAAAGAGTAGGAGTGTGCACCACATCAATGATGAAATTTGGACTAAGGTAAAGGAATAAAAATAATGACTTCTATTTTGGACGTATTGAGAAATGCTTTTTGATATTCAGTTGTTTCAGTCATGTCTCACTCTTTGCTTATGGGATAGTCAATTTGAAATGTCCAGTAGATAGTTGATAATATAGGGCTAATGCTCAAAAAAAAAACAAAACAAAAAAAAAAAGAAAAACAACTGAGGCAAGATAGAGAAATCTGTATAAAGATGATAATTATGAACTCTTGAGAATTGATGACGACATCAAAAGAGTGGAAATAGAAAAGAAAATGGTTTACCACTGAGTCTTGGACTACTTGTAGAATTAATAAATAAAACATGGTTGTTGATATAGCAAAGGAGATTGAAGGATGGTCAAAAAAAGTTGGAGAAATTGAGAGAAAACAGTGTTATGATAATCTAAAAAAGGAGAGAAAGTATCCAAGAGAAACCGTGGTCAGCAATGCCAGATGCTTCAACAAGGATGAAAGTAAAGAAAAAGTCATTCAGTTTGGCCATTAAAAAATCCTTGCTAACACTGAGGGGGAGATTTCATTTGAGTTTTGAGGTAATTTGGAAAGCAAGTTGTAGAATCTTGAGAAGAGAACAGGAGTTTAGGAACTGGAAAGTTTTTGTAGGAGTTAGAGAAAAGATGAGGACAGTAAATAGTAGGCATTGTGTTATCTATTGAAAATTTTTTTTTAAAGGATGTGGGATACTTGGGCATATTGTAGGCTGCAAGTATAGAACCAGTAGATGAGGGTGAGAAAGAGTGGGAGGAAGAATTGAAGATTAGGGAGATAGAAGATAATAGTGGGATGAGTCCACTGGGAAAGACAGAGAGAATGAAATCAAATGCTTGTAGTAGAATTGATTTTGGAAAGGAAAATGGATTCTTCTTTGGTATTTTTGTTGTTTCTTCTTATATTGCTGTAATCTTTTAATGAATTAACCCTTTGGTGTACATACATTCTGAAATGTGAAGTATTTTTATTCTTTCATCATATAATTTATTTTAATCTAAAGAAATATTTATTAAATGCCTTTTATGTTCAGTGCAGAGACTAATCTAGAAACTGGAGTACAAAAAGACAGAAATTACCCTTGATTTCAAAGAGCTTATGTTCTACTTTTAAGAAATATAAATTATCTGTAATTTTGTAATTACACGACAATTTAACATTAATAACGTCATTGGAAGATAGGGAGAGATAAAGGGACTAAAGTTTGAAGTCAGAACAACTCTTACAGTGAGACATAGGAATTTAGAGAGATGGATTGATAAAAGATCGTGATCTAAGAGGTGAATTTCATATTTGGGGATTGTAGAGGTAGCTTAATTTTAGATGATGGTGAGATCTAAAATATAAAAGACCACCCCACTAAAAACATCTTTTGCCTTTTTTTTTTTTTTTTTTTTTTTTTGGTTTGAATTTTCTGATACTCTTTCACTTGTAATTTTTTTTTTTTTAAGTTGCAGTTGCAGTTATTTTAGACCAGCCTTCTTAGTCTTATTCTCTACATTTTATTTCTTGCTTTCAGGAAGCAAATATTAATAATTATTGCTCCTTCATCCATTCTGTGTTTTTTTTTTTTTTTACCCAGAGGAGACAAGACTATTAATGTTTATCCTTATAAATGTTGTTTGATTTCTCCCCTCCCCCCAAAATTTCTGTATAGCTCTTTGAGTATGTTATCAGTCATTTTTCATTTTTTTCTAGTTCTTTATGATCCCCATTGGGGTTTTCTTGGCAGTTAGTGGAGTGTTTTGTCATTCTTCCTCGTTTTGGGATGAGTTTAAGTGACTTGTCCAGAGTCATATGGCTAGGAAATGTCTGAGGTCAGATTTAAACGAAGGAAGATAAGTCTTCCTGGTCCAAGGCCTAGCATTCTGTCCACTGTGCACCATCTTGAGAATAGGTAATATTTTAATTTTGTTTTTATATCTCTGGCATCTAATATTGTACCTGGTAAACCTGTTATAGTGTCCAGAGAAGACTGTTTGGAAAAGAGGTATCATTGAACTGAATACATTGGAACAAAAAACTTTGAGGGAATTAATAGGTTGATTGCATAGGGCCTAGTTTGGGAATAGAGCTTCCCAGTGTAATAGGATTCTCACTACCTTCATGCTAATTAATAAATTAGTTATGTGCAAAGTGCTGGGATATAAATGGAAAAGCAAGACAATTGGCTCTCAAAGAGATCACATTCTACATGGGAGACAAACACTTATGGAAGGTTTCAGCTGAAAATCATATGGAAAGGTTCCATGGTCCTTAAGGTGAGTTTGGCAAGAAAGCATAATAAAGAGCATCTTGTTGAATGTCATCTCCACTGATAAAAATATATCAGTTTCTGATGTTGAACCATTTGACAATGCTTCTAAGGACTTTCTGATAGGACCTTTTTTTGGGGAAGGGGGAAGCGGTCTTCAAAAGATGTAAGTTTAAAAAAAAAAAAAAAGAAAATGAAACTGCTTATCTTTGCTCCTGCACATTAAAAAAAAAAAAAAGATGTAAGTCTAATACCTGTGGAAGTAATTGCTAGACTATATATTTCCACAGAGAATGCTTTCTAGCATGACTGCAGGAGCTGGGCTAGAAACATTGTTTTTCCAAAAGTCCTTGGGGTTCCAGATCTTGGACTATCTTTATCAAGGTCTGATGGAAGATTGTGGTTAGAGTGGTGGTAGTGATTTGACTTGCTTGGTGCATGCTGCCTTCTGTCTCTTTCAGGATATCTTAGTGCTTCATGTAGGTTACCTTGCCTGTCTTGAAAGTGGAAGTTAATTGACAGTTGGTGAGGATGGCTGGCCCTTCAATCGGATGATGATGGTGGCCAGCTCTTGTGTTGGAAGAAATTCTTTCTTCATTTCTCATTCCTTTTCTCTTTCTTTTCTTTGTGTCTTTTTCTGCATGTCTTCCCTTTTTTCTCTTATTTCCTCTATCACTCTTTTGTTCTTTTTTACTTCTTTCTTTTCCCTTCTTTTTCTTCTTTTTTTCCCCTTTTTCCCTTCCCACTCTGATCCCTTTTTCTTCCTTCTTTATCTCAGATTTACACTCTCCCTCTCCTTTCTTGTTCCACATTGTGTGCTATCTCTCTCTGTCTCCCAAGTCCCCCTTGTTTATCCCTGGTTGAATGGATGGCTCTCATCTTTCAAGTCTCTGTTGTAGGGTTGAGTTTATACATGTGTATTCTACTCCCTAGATGCTAAGGGATACTTAACCTTCAATAAAAAAGCTGCCTGTAAAGTCTCATATCATTAGTGTCTTTTGGATATCTTCAATTGGATGTGTCATAAGCATCTTAAATTCAACATGCCAGCATTGTGCAGTGGAAAGACTACTTGCTGACTCTGACATCAGAGAATCATTTTTAAAAATTATTTTGAAAAGGAGATAGGCATACTTAGACAGGAATTCCAAAAAAGCTCTTTCTGAGTAATGGCATGACTAACAGGTCAATTATATCTAAATAGAGTAATTCCAAAAAACTGATAACTCCTTTAACAACATGAATGAATACATTATTCTACTGTATTTGATAGAAACCATAAAAGCATTTTAGAAATAGAATATTGCAAAACTTGTCATAGTTATTGCAGGAAGAAAAGTGAGTTATCTGATAAATACCACTAAAAACATATGTCAAATACTACCATGGCAGAAATTACTTGGGAGAATGATTAATATTCTGCATAAAGATATGAAAAGATTAACTCAATACCTATATGGTACATGGAGCAGAAAACTTGAATAATGTGTTGCCCAAATAATAAAAAAGAATTGCATAGAAAGGAATTTGGAAAACAAACAGTATTAGATATTCTGAATTCCCTTAATTAACAACTGAAAGCAAAAGTCAAAAGGTTAAGGATACTGGGAGATAAAGGGGCAAAGAACCAAAGAAATAGTTCAATTCATTATAAATTTTACTGTCAGAAGTTTGATAAGTAAAGTAAACAGTGGTGAGAGTGATGAGGGGAGCCCTGAAACTCTTTCTCTTTCTCTCTCTGACTTCTGGGTGAGCCATGAAGTGAAGCACTTGGAAAGTTCTTTAAAGGAGACATTCTCCTTGAACCCTGCCTCTGTAAAAGAACCTGCTTGAGGGAAACAAGATAAACAGCTTCATTCTGTTATCCTGAGAGATGGGCACCACCCCCACTGATAACACTCGCTACTGATTAAGCTTCCCATTGAATTAGAAACACTCATTCAATTCTAAGATTCTCTATTCTAATTCAGCTCAAGTTGCACCCAGCTCCCATCAAGAGCAAATCCCATTGTAGCCAAGACCTCAATTATAAAATGAGCCAACTTGGGGCTCAGTCCTTGCAGAGGACCTAACATGCCAAGGAACCTCTCTCTCCCCTTTGCCAACACTCTGCCTGCTGAAATGATATTCTTTTTCAGCATTACCCTCTCTTTATCTTTCTCACCTATTTCCCTAACAAGACTTTATACCACTCTGTTGAGATTTCTCTGCTAGAAACTTTACTTCTCTGTAGGGACCTTGCCACCAAGGAATTCAATCTTTCTATTCATGCATAGCAAAGGCTGACTTCTCAATGTCTATAATAAACTTCTTTTACCAGTCTAGCTTTTTGGGTTCATACATTACTTTGTGAAGGACCTCTGCGCCTCCAGAAGGGAGTTCCCACAATTCCATGCCCTGTGCCGAATCCTAGGGGTATTTAAGGGATCCGAACCTGCTACTAACCTCATCATTTAATTCCCTAAGCATCAGGAACCCTAATTTCATCATTTTGATTCCCTGACTAGGAACTCATCAAGAAAGCATTTCCAGAGAAGAATGTGGACAATTTCTTCTGCATCAACATAAGAAAAGAAGTTCAATACAATGAAAATAATAACTTGGTTCATATATGAAGGAGCTTTGTATCATTAGTATAATGAATGACAGAACATAACCTCATTGATTAACAAGCTCCTTCTGCATCATATCTGAACCAGTGATTTTTGAACCCTATTATTATTCAAACCTTACGCTCTGTGAGCCACCATCTGTTCCTTTGCTCCCATATATTCAACTTAATCATTTCCCTCTTCTCCATGTTTCTACTTTTTTCCCCAACCCATCACCTCTCTAAGGCTATACTTTCTTTCCTATCTGATTCAATAAACCAGTCCAACTTTGTACTGCTCTTTTCTCCTCGGGTCTTTTGCCTCTTTTTTCCCTACTAAATGATCTTGTCCTACCCAGCCTTAGCCAAGGATTACTTTTACCATCTGCTGTATTTGCTTCTATTTATGTTCTGTTGATTGAAGCTAGAGGAAAATCATGGAGTTCTGTTGACAGGGTCTACTACAAGTTTTGTTATATAATTTCCATAAGGTTCTCCCTGCGTCAAGGAAATCCTTTTATACTTACTTGATTTATTACCTCACAATAGCTTTTCCAAACCTTTTAATTTCTTAGAACTCCTGTGGCTTCTCCCACTTTCTTGACACAGAATCTTTGCTTCAATTTTTTTTTTAAATAATAGCTTCTTATTTTCAAAATACATGCAAAGATAATTTTCAACATTCACTCTTGCAAAATTTTGTGTTCTAAATTTTTCTCCCTCTCTTTCTCCACCCCCCTTCCTTAGAAAACAAGTAACTAATATATGTTAAACATGTGCAATTCTTCTGTATATATTTCCACATTTATCATGTTACACAAGAAAAACGAGATCAAAAAGGGAAAAATGAGGGGGGAAAAAGTCTTGCTTCATATTTTGTTGAAAGAAATTGAATCAAATTCACTGATATCCTTCTTTTTCTCTTCTCATCTCACATTATTGAGATTCCTTCTGTCACCAATTCTTATTTTACCCCTTTCTCCCACAAAGAGGTTGCACTTTCTCTTGCCATGACAATGCCTCCTACTCCCTCTTCCCCCTCTACATGTACAGATGATTTCATTGTATTCCATCTTCAGCAGGTTATTTCTTCTGTGTTCTCTATCCCTCATTTATCTTCAGTCTTACTGCCCACAAAAAACAAAAACAAGAATAAAAAAATCATTTCTTTTCCCTCCTTAAAAGATCCTTATTTGTTCATTCTATTTCTGCTCACTGTGACACCCTATATCTCTCTCTTTTTGTGAAAGCCATTCACACACTTACTCTCTTAATTCTATATAATCTGGTTTCCTGTCTCATTTATCTGAAACAATTCTCTCCAAAGTTCCTAATGTAATAATAGATTGATTGACAAATCTAGCAGTCCTTTTTTAGTTATCCTTCCTATTCTCTCTGCAGCTTTTGACATTATTAATACTTTTCTCTAAGTTTCAGTGACCCTTTTTTGTCTTGGTCCACTGTTTATTTGATGGCTCCTTCTGCTGAGTCATTATTTAGACATCCCAAAGAGAGTTCTCTCTTGGTCCCTCTTGTCCTTTATACTATTTAATTTGCCAGTATCATCCACTCCCATGGATTCAATTAACATCTCTATACAGATGATTTTCAAATCTATTTATTCAACCCTAATCTCTAGATTTGCATCTCCAATTATCTATTATTAGATATTTTGTACTTAATGGCCATAGATATCTTTTTTTTTTTTAATAGTTTTTTATTTACAAGACGTATGCATGGGTAATTTTTCAGTATTGATTCTTTCAAAACCTTCTGTTCCAACTTTTCCCCTCCTTCCCTCTACCCCCTCTCCTAGATGGCAGGTAGACTAATACATGTTAAATATGTCAAAGTATATGGTAAATGCAATATATGTATATGTATTTATACAATTATCTTGCTGCACAAGAAAATCAGATTAAGGAAAACAAAAATACAGGAAGAGTAGAAATGCTATTTTGTGGTCCATCCTCATTTCTCATAGTTCTTTCACTGGATGTAGCTGCTTCTCTGAATGAACAATTGGAACTGATTTGGTTCATCTCATTGTTGAAGAGAGCCACATCCATCAGAATTGATCATCATATAGTATTATTGTTGAAATATATAATGATCTCCTTGTTCTGCTCATTTCATTCAGCATCAGTTTATATAAGTCTCTCCAGGTCTTTCTGAAATCATCCTTCTGATTGTTTCTTATAGAACAGCAATATTCTATAACATTCATATACTACAATTTATTCAGCCATTCTCCAGTTGATGGGCATCCATTCAGTTTCCAGTCTCTAGCCACCACAAAAAAAAAAGACTATGACCATAGATATTTTAAATTAACATGTTCAAAACTAAACTCATTATCTTTCTCCTCAAGTTCTCTCTTCCTAACTTTTCTATTATTGTGAAGTACAACATCCTTTTAATGACCCAGGCTCAAAATCTAATTGTCATCTTCAATTCTTCTCCCTCTCCTTCTCTCTCTCCCTTTCCTTCTCTCTCTCCTTCTCTGCCTTTCTCCCTCCTCCTTTATCCTTCTTTCTCCCTTTCCTCCATATTCAATTTTTTTATCATGTCTCAGTTGATTCTATCTCTTTAACATATCTTGTATATGGCCCCTCTCTCACATTGCCACCACCTTTGTATAGACCTTCAATACTTCATAGCTGGATCGTTGTAGTCTGCTGATTTGGTCTCCCTGCCTCAAGTCTTTACCAATTTGAGTTCATCCATCACTCAGCTTTTCAATTGATCTTCTAAAGTACAAGTCTGTGCTTGTCTCTCTGTCAGTTATTGCTAATTTATCCCATCTCTGTTGTTTATATATAGTTGTTTCCATGTTGTCTCTCCCACTTGACTATAATCTCCTTGAGATCAGGGGCTTTTAGCTTTCTTATTATCCCCAACTCATAGCATAATTCTTTGCACATTATAGGTGTTAATAAATGTTTGTTGACCTGACTTGAATACCATTGGTCCCTCCAAATAGGGGACAATTGTGTCTTCTATATAGTGTTTGAGGAGTAAAAATAATGTGTTTCAAATATTTCAGGATTATAATGAATAGTTTATTTATTCAGTATTTGTTAGAAAAGCTACCAAAGAGCATAAGAAAATTTATACTATTTTAGTTGATATTGCAAAGTCTTTGACTCAGTAGCTCTCACATGATTTTATCACATGATAAATAATGAAACCACCATAGTATTTCATGCCTGTATGGAAAACTGTTCTCTATTTAAAATATGTACCAACACAGTAATATTAAGAACATTTTATATAAAATCTGTCATTTTTGAAGCAGATACTTTAATCTCTTTGTGTTTCTTCCTACCCTTAAATTTACTCTTATCTCTCATAAATGGAACTAAGTTTGATTTCCAAATTAAATGTGAAATAGCATCTAAACATGTTTTGGATTAATGTACATGGATGATATGTTCTATGGTTCTACTGAAAAATACATTTAACAGGTCCTTCCTCACTTTGTAGAGTGTCACAGTCAGTGGGGAAACTTTGGGTGAGGTTTAAGACCCTTCAGCTCAGAGGGAACCTGCTAACAATGTCTGGTTCGCTCCCCATCTCCCCTAAGGCCTTTCTGAGAAGTCAGGGGGCAGGGACCACCTGTGTGGAGATTGAAGCAGAGTAATATCAAGTGGAAGAGTGATACCAGGTGGTAAACTACGTACAGTAGCAAGTTGTTTATGTGGTTCCACGTGCACAGTATTGTTTTTGTTACATTATAAAAAGGGGAAAGCCCTGAACTAAATGGACTCCATTTTCCCACCATCATCAGGAGTCCTGCTTCATCACTTCTCTACTAGGAAGGTAT
The DNA here is from genome assembly GCF_016432865.1 of Antechinus flavipes. NCBI lineage: Eukaryota > Metazoa > Chordata > Mammalia > Dasyuromorphia > Dasyuridae > Antechinus > Antechinus flavipes. Next base: position 214,096,182 of record NC_067398.1, on the reverse strand, counting down.
ATTTTAATCACCCCGGCGTAGGAGCTCTAGAAAGCAATGGTATGTTTTGTCACCTCAACTTGGGGGCTCTAGAAAGCAGGACACAACACTCATTGATTTCAAAATCACGTTTGATGTCTCCAGGATGAAACCCCTAAAATACAGGAAATGAAGAAGGCTTCAGGCTTAAATATAGAAGTCATACCAAACCAATGGATGGAACTGATATCTGTGTATTTCTTTGACTTCTCTAGGCTAGAAAATGAAGGGTAAAGATACCAATAAATCTGTGGCTAAATATGTTAAGAGATTTGTTTAATCTTGAAATTATTAATGGGAAGAACACATTTAAAGCTATATACATTTTCTACCTACTAGCCTAAACTTTTGGATCTGTCAAATGACTAACAAAAAGGTGTGCAATATTATTATTGTATATAGATTAGATTAGGGTGTCTAATTCAAATATAAAGGAATCTCTGAGAAACCAAGATGACAGAGTATAAGGAAGTAATGCATCTGAGCTCTCAACCACAATTCCTTTGAACATCTATAAAATGATATAGAATAGAATCCTGATGGAGAAATAGAGGAAAAAATCCCAGTGGGTACTTTGTTAGGCATAGATTGGTATAGAGTGATTGAGAGGGGCAGACTGCAGACATTGGGTACAGGGTTGGGTTAAGAACATGCAACACATAAAACATTATGTAGCACAAGGAGAGAGACACACAAGCACAAACAGTACTGAAGAACTTGCAGATCCAGGACAACAGGGACAGGTGCCAACTGGCAGTTTTGTAGCCCACTACCAACTCTTGAGTTGTAGTTTCAGAGGAAAGTAAGAAAGATATGTGAAATAAATTCAGAAACTAGCTCTTGCACTGGGGTGATTCAGATTGTAACTTCAGAATAGAGTCTCTTCCAGCATTTAGTCCAGCCTTCAAAGAAATAGCCAGGAAATACAGAAATCAAAGGAAATCCAGACCTAAAGGGGAATCTTTAATTCTACCACTTAAAATCAGCAGACCTTTACATCTGGCAAATAAGAAAAGAAGTGAGCCATACCTCTTTGAAAAGTAATACTTGACACAAACTCAAGTATAATTTTTTTTAAAGATGAAAAATGTTTTTGTAAATGCTACAGCTATGCTTTTAAAAAAATACTTGGAAAACAAACAAGAGCTGTGGAAGAAGAATTGCAAAGAGGATTAATAGCATGACACAAGAGATACAAAACTTTGCTCAAGTAGCAAACTGTCAAGTAGACAGACCAAGTAGAAGCCAATGTTTAGGTAACAATTTTTTCTCAGTAGTATTTTATTTTTTCAAATACATGTAAAGAATAGTTTTCAGCATTAATTTTCGTAAGGTTTTGTGTTTCAAATTGTTTTCTTCTTCCCCTTCTTTCTCTAATACAGCAGAGTAATCTGATACAGATTATACATCTACAATCCTTTTAAACATATTTCCACCATCTCCAGCAATGAAATGAACCAAATCATTTCCAATAGAGCAGTAATGAATTGAACCAACTATACCCAGCGAAAGAACTCTGGGAGATGACTATGAACCATTACATAGAATTCCCAATCCCTATATTTTTGTCCGCCTGCATTTTGATTTCCTTCACAGGCTAATAGTATACTACTTCAAAGTCCGACTCTTTTTATGTAGTAAAATAACTGTTTGGACATGTATACATATATTTATTTAACTTATACTTTAACATATTTAACATATTTGTCAACCTGCTATCATGGGGAGGGGATGGGGGGAAGGAGGGGAAAAATTGGAACAAAAGGTTTGGCAGTTGTCAGTGCTGTAAAATTAACCATGTATATAACTTGTAAATAAAAACTATAATAAAAAAATTTCCATATTTGTAATGCTATACAAGAAAAAAATAGACCAAAAGGTGGGGGGGGGGGGAAGACATGAGAAAGAAAAAGGAAAAAAAAGGTGAAAATACTATGTTTCAATCCATATTTAGTTTCCATAGCTCTCTCTCTAGATGTGGATGGCATTTTCCAGCCCAAGTCTATTAGAATTGTCTTGGATCTTTGCATTGCTGAGAAAAGCTAATTCTATCATAGGGCAACAAATATTGAAGCAGTCAAAAGGCTGAAGATATAAAATAGCTGATGGAAAACAGATAAAAGAGAAGAAAGCATTTAAGACTCATTAGACTTAACTGAATGCCAACTCCCCCCCTCCCAAAAAAAAAAAAAAAAAAAAAAACTTAGCCATCTTGTTTCAAGAAACCTTAAAAGAATGCTGCCCACATCTCTTAGAACTAGAAGGCAAAGTAGAAATAGGAAGAAACCACTTCTGAAAGAAACCCCAAAACATCATATACCAACCATCATAACCAAAATCCAGAACTTTTTAATGAAAGAAAAAATACTTCAAGTAGCCAGAAATAAAGCAGCCAAAAATAATTTATCCAGCAAAACTGAATATAATACTACAGAAGACAAAAATTAATTTTTGATGGGAGTAGTGATTTTCCAAGAATTCCTATTAAAAAGACCTGGGCTGTGGAAAGGCTTTGAAATTTAAACACAAAAGTAAAGAGAAGCATAAATCATATTTAAGGATTAGTTCAATAGGTGGAACAGAATGCAGAATCCAGCTGCCCTCTTCATTTGCAAACATTTTTTCCTCTGGTGACTGAAAATATTCATATGAAATTCTTATTTTGAGTATTTTAACAGTTTGGGTTCTTTTCTTTTTTCTTCTTCTGTCACTAACATACAGTCTATAAAAACAGGAGAAAAGATGATTTTGCGGACGATTTATATTATTAGTAGTTAGGTACTCCCTACGCTCACCTTTTAAGACATTAAGAGCAGAAGCTGCATGTAAAAAGACTTAATGTTACTGCAAACTGTAGAGTACTGCCATGCTAACTTGCCCCAAACCTTTGGTTAAATTTCTGAGTATACTTGACATTTGCTCAAATTATTATTCTTCACACCTTTTTTCAGTGTCTCTTTTCAGGACTTCATTTTTCATGAATTAATACTGATCCACATTCTAGCCAGCATTTTGGTGTCTTTCAGTGATTTCTTCTCAAATGATAGAGACCCTCCTTTAAAAAATTATCTTTTTGTATGAGCATTTCTATGATTGTGCTTTTGAAGTCAATTTAAAAATGCATGTTTTAAATATAGAGGACTGATCATTCTGTTAAAAACTTAAGAACCCAAATAGTAATTTTTCAAAGACTGTAGGTTTCAGCTCTTGAATTTGTCACAAAATGATTTTTTAAAATGCAGATAAATTACTAAAGCTGTTTTTTGAATTTTTGTATATGTTTATTAGTTTCTATGATAAAATTTATTTTCAACTTTTTAAAAAAGAAAGGCCTTGTTGGCCTCTTATTGACTTAGAAAACTTCAAATTAATATTATCTTTGTTGTATTATATTTTTATTTTTTTAATTTCTCAATTATATTTTTCACTTACTAGTATTTTTTCCAAATATATGTAAAGATAGTTTTCAGCATTGATTTTTATAAGATTTTGTGTTCTGAATTTTTCTCTTTCCCTTCCTTCCTTTTCTCTCCCCAAGACAGCAAGCAGTATACAATCATGTTAAACATATTTCCATATTAGTCACGTTGTGAAAGAAGAACCGGAACAAAAGGGAAAAATCAAGAGAAAGAAAAAACAAATTTAAAAAAATGTAAAAATAGTATGCTTCGATCTGCATTCAAACTATGGTTTGTTTTCTGGATGTGATCAGCATTTTCTATTACAAGTCTTTGGAACTGTCTTGGATCACTGCATTGCTGAGGAGACGTCATTCATAGTTGATTATCACAGTGTTGCTATTACTGTGTACAGTGTTCTGCTGGTTCTGCTCACTTCACTCAGCTTCAGTTCACATAGGACTTTCCAGGCTTTTCTGAAATTCACCTACTCATTATTTCCTATAACACAATTGTATTCCATTATATTCATATACTACAACTTATTCAGCCATTTCCTAATTGATGGACATCCCCTCACTTTCCAAATCTTTGCTATACATATTTTTTGTATATGTGAGTTCTTTTCCCCTTTTTATGATCTCTCTGGGAAATAGAACTAGTAGAAATAATGTTTGAAGCAAAGAGTATAATTATCCTTTCAGCATTTTCCCAAGTTGTTCTCCATCAGTTAAGAACTTCAACAGTACATCAGTGTCCCAGTTTTCCCACATCTCCACCGTTTATCATTTTCTTTTTGTGTGATAGGTGTGAGAGTGTCACCTCAAAATTGTTTTAATTTGCATTTTGCTAATCAATAGTAATTTAGAGCATTTTTTATGACTATAGATAGCTTTAATTTGTTCATCTGAAAATTGCTTGTTCGTATCTTTTATCATTTATCAAATTGAAAAATGACTCAGAAATGAAGCCTTTATTAGAAATACTGGCTATAAAAATTGTTTCCTCTCTTTCTGCTTTCCTTTTATCTTGATTGCATTAGTTCTCAGTTACATTTTAATCTTGTTAGTACACTAAGCAGTTTTGCTGACTTCATGTAGCTTCCAGGCCACAAATTTGATAGATTCAAAGAGCAGTTCTTATCAGTTTAGTGTCAGTTATATTTTTGACTCTGTGCTGTTCAATATTTTTATTATTGTAATGTAATGCTTATTAAATTTGAAAATTGTATGCATACCATCACTGGATTGGTAACATACACAGGGCGATAAGCTCAGGAACCAAAAAGATCCCAACAGACCAGAGCATTAGGATGAATCTAACAAGATGAAATTCGATAGGAATAAATGACATTTACATACAAAACCCCCGAGGTGGGGGTGAGGGAAGGTATAGAATCCTATGAGTTTTTTAGTAAGCTAGAAGCTCAGTGTGAATCAGAAGTATGATATAACAATCAGAAAATCTAATATGATATTGAACTGCATTAAGAGTAAGCCACACACAGCTTCCAAGAATAGAATAGTGGTAGTTGCACTGTACCTTGTCCTTGCTAGACCTCATATGGAGCATCTTGTTTGGTTTTGCGGTACAGTTGTTGAAGAGGATATTGATAAGCAGGAAAATATCCAGAGAAGGGCATTTTGGATTGGGAAGGCCATATGACATAAGACTTGGTCAAGAGAATTGGATATGCTTAGCCAGGAGAAGATAAGACTCAGTGAACATTGATAGCTCTCTTTACATTTTGAAGGACTGTCATGTGGAAGAATAAGACTTGTTCTGTTTGACAAATAGGAAAGAATCAGGGACAATGGCTGTTAGTTTCAAAGAGTCAAATTTTAATCTTGCTTCAGGAAAAACTTCCAAACAGTATTGTCTTACATTGGAATGGGCTATCAGAAGTGAAGGCTTTTCCCTTTTTGAGGTCTTTCAGCAGAAGCTCAATGACCATTTGTTGTATGTGTTATGGTGACTATCCCTTATATCTATAAGTTGTATTAGCTTCTGATGTCCCTTTCACTTTTGAAATTTTCACAAAACCCAGGGACCATCACCTTAAGATGTCTAGAAAAATGAACATTTCTGCACCAGATGGAGGAAGTGGATTGATAATGAGCTTTAAAATGCATAATAAAATACTTTTGGTAAAAGAAGACATTAATGGGCAGTAGTCAAGGCTGATAATAGGTATACATCATTCCATTTGTCAGATGTAACCAAAAGTGATTTATTTGGGAATGGAGTGCATAAAATATATACAGTCCAAGTATGGAATCAAAAGGCCCTCCATAAACAACATTCACATGAACTTAGCCAGTAATATCTTGATAAAAGTTGATAATTAAAGCCGTGGAAGTAGGTGAGCTCACCAATAAGCAAAAAGATCGTAGAATCTTAGATTGAGAGCATGAAAGGACCTTAGAGGCCTTCTATTTTCCCTTCAAAAGTTTAGCCACAAGGAAACTGATAGGCTATAAATGACAAAGTAGTAGAATTTGAGCTTGTATATCTCTGATTATAAATCTGGTGTTCCTGGAACAGGCAGAGTACTTATCTTTGCAAGTACTTGATATGTCAGTTTATAGAAACTGAGTTAATAAAGAGTTTAATAAAGCAAAACATTTCTTCTTTCTTATGCCGTTTCAAAGGAGGAAAGTCATATAAGGTTTGGTCTTAAAAAACTATCTTCTTATGGAACATTCAGTTATTGAATATTTACTATTTGGAATGATGACCTGGCTATTATATGTTTAATATCTGATCTTATAGAGTCCATGAGACCTCAAAAGGAATTTTAAATTAGCTATGCCTTAAATATGAATATCATTGAGGTTTATACCTTCTTTCAAAATTTTATTATTCCTCTCAATCTGGAAAACATTTGTTTAAAAGATAGACACTAAGGCCATTTGTAACCTTGTTGATTTTCATTTATCTTTGTTAATTGCAAGTAGTATTGTAGATGAGATGAATTGTTTATTTGGATTTATATATTATGGTACTTATTGTTGTGTAAGTATTGATCTCAGAATTGAAAATACTTAAAGTAATAATTATGGACAACTAGGTGGTACAGTGGTTAGAATTGTGAATTGTGTTAGAATAAGGCAGACTTATCTTGAGTTCAAATCCATTCTCAGATACTGACTAGCTGTGTGACCCTGGACATCACTTAATCCTTTTTGCCTTAGTTTCTTCAAATGTAAAATAAGTTGCAAACCATTCTAATTTCTTTGCCAAGACTACTCCAAATGGGGTCATGAAGAGTCAAACAGGACTGAAATGACTGAACAACAGCAATAAAAAAAGTAATGATGGCACACTGTTGCCTAGGTAACCTTTTCTAAACCTTTCCTTATTCAAAGAAGGCAATTATTTTTTTTAAATTTAAAATGTTACTTTCAAGGGTATAAGATATTATTAAATTAAAGATAGTGTTGTTAATAATTAGCCAGATTGACAAATTATCTTAAACATTTCTGGTTGAAATTTCATTGAAAACTTGATGGCACTTAAGAAATATTTGTTATTGAATAGATTAATAGAAAAATCCTGTTTATAGTTAGCTCTCATTCAGAATATGGTGGATATTATTGATGAATTTCTTATTCTAACACTTTTGTGCTTCTCTACATACAAAGTAATCAATATTTGAAAACCAGAGACCTGGATTCTAGAATTTTGCCCCAACTAGTTGTTTAACCTTGAGCCAATAACTTCTCTAGAAGGAGTTGCACTAGAGAGATGACCTCTTAAGTTCCTCCTTGTTCAAAATTTATCTGAATGAATGATTGATCACATTTGTAAAATGCAATTAAAAATTTAAATAGAGTGACTCACACTTAGAATTCATAATCCAGTTTGGGTATAAAAGCCTAGAAAAACCAGATGAAAATTAAAGATAAGTTATTTTGCATAAAATCACCTTAAAAGCTTTTACATGAGTTAACAGTTTGGCATGAGTTTTATCCAATGTTTACAAATTTTAGCTTACAAGATACCTTTCTACCAAAGATATTTTATGTAGAACCATCTATTTTGTTTCTTTAAAAGAAAAATATATTTGAAATTAATTGGTATATGTAACTGGTAGTGTTCTGGTTTAGTTCTGCAATAATTTAGCATAAAATTAAATATAGTCATTATCATGATTTAGTTAGATATGTTCATGATATGAATTACTTGATTCCAAATAGAACTTTATTCAGATAATCTTGTGATTGTCTTTTTGTTCCTAATTTAAAATATACCTCTAAAAATATTGAATATGAAGAAATTACTACGTTTCATTTTCTTGGGGGAAGAGTTTCATAGTGATATTGTTGAATTTCAAAATAATTTCTACTAGAATTCAATGTTTTGATTTTGTTGTTTCTATTTTGTAATTTCGGTTATTTGAAAATAACTTTTAACAGGATTAATAGAATTTCAATAGATTTCAATTGTTTGTACATATTTCTAAATTATATGATTATTTAGATACAAACATGAGCCATATTAGCAAGAGATAACCAACCTCTCCCTACTAAGATCCTAATTTTTTAATGTCTCATTTATAACATGCCAAAGTTTTGCTTTTGTGAATTGATATAATACTATACAACATGGCTTTTTTGGGGGGTGGATTTCACCTGGAAATAATATTGAAGATGATGTAAAATCGATAGCATTATTCTTTGCTCACATAAGACATGAAACAGTTCATTTTTTTTATACTTTATATGTATTAAGGAATGGAAACACCAGTGTCTTTGTGTTGCTAATATTTGTGATCAGAGCAGTTGAAGCAAGTGTTTATTTTTTGAGGTAATCTTTGAAAATGGGGCATAGGAGGAAAAAAGCAAACTTCTGCAGCTAAAAGCTTTTCCATGTTCTATTTAATTTTAATAGCATTGATATTCTGCTTGCTTTATGAAACCTTTTATTACAAACAGTTATGAATATGAACATCTCATTTGACTGCTGATGAACAGAGGGGAAAATCTAAATTAAAACTTTAAATACCACTATTTAATTACCCAAATGGCTTTGACTGTGTTAAAGAGTGCCTGGGATTATTCTGTTTTTCAATTTGTTTTAATGCTTCCTTGGTAAAAGCTGATGGATTCCCAGGCCCATTGCTGTCACTGATGAACTATATAAAGATAAATGACATTATGGTAAATTCCACTTAATGACACATTTTTAATTTTCAGAACACAGACATTTTCGGGCTAGTGAATGAAGGCTAATTACCTCAAGATCAGAACAAAATAACTCCTCATTTCGAAAGATAATAGAAAAGAAATGTTGCAGATTAATGATGCTATTTATCTTTAAAAGAAAAAAAAATTATCTTTATCCAGATAGCACAGCTCCCTAAGGAACATGGTTATAAAATGAATCTGAAGTCGCAACTTAATAGGTTATTAAAATTGTTTGAGTGCAGGCTCTTCTGCTTTAGTCTTTCCATAAATTTAAATTGAAGATCTGCTATATTCAAAAAGGAGCAGCTTGTTTATGGGACCAAAGGGAGCAACATACGTTACTAACAAAAGACACACTTAACCTCGTTCTAAATCCTGCATCTCTATTTCTCTGAATGAATCTGAAGTGTTTCAAAAAGTAGCCTGAAAAATGCTAACTCTCTTAATTAATACCTAAATGGAAGCACCACATTTTGCTTGTGTGACATAAGATTAAAGTAAAAGTTAAAAGCATTAATGTGTAAAGGCTTTTCTAAATGTATATTATGCAATTAGTAACCTGATGCCATAGAATGACATGTATGTTTTGCATTTTAGTTTTATGTCTAAGTGAACAGTGGAAGAGAAATAAATGCCGTGGCTAGTATGGTTGTATTTTTATGGTCACAGCTGGAATTTATGTAGGAATTGTTCAATAAATCATTATTCACAGCTAAAGGATTAGCAATAATCCTTTTGCTACACTCCCACACCAGCAACAAAGTAGTGACTCAGAGGAGAATTACTTGATCATAGAGACTTTAACTGTTCCTGACACTCAAAACTCCTGTCTTTTCCTCCAAGGTAATGTTTTATATTCTTTCTTTTTTAACATTGTGTTCGATTATGTACCTCTAATTCCCATTCTGAACTATTAAGCTGCAGAGCATTTGTTAATACATTGATTTTATTCCTGACCTGTAGATCTATCTGTGACCGTGAAAGCAAGTAACAAAGTCTGTTTCTTACATTTGAGAGATGTCAACATATCAGTTTCCTCCCCCCTCCTTTTATACTGATTAAGAATGTATAAACATATTTTATTTTGTTCCAAATAGGAAAACATGTTTGATGTTAGAGTTCAACAGTAATGAAGGGAGTGATGCCCACAGCAGCATCTAGATGAGAAGCTATTAAGGCAACTCACCAAACTATCAAGACCCATAAAGAATTGCAGAATGTGTGTCTTCTTGTTTGTACATGCAGAGAATCATCTACCTTGGTTTTAAAATGACCGTGGATAATAATGCCTTTCTTTCTTTCTTTCTTTCTTTCTTTCTTTCTTTCTTTCTTTCTTTCTTTCTTTCTTTCTTTCTTTCTTTCTTTCTTTCTTTCTTTCTTTCTTTCAGGAATGGTTGTTTGAGCTCAAATATAGGTTCAAATATAAGAATTGGTAAATTCACCTAGGAAGCTTAAGCTGTAATTGTGGTACATTAGGACAAATTAATACACTGATTATCATTTAAAGAGAACTGAAGTTTCTTTTTATTTCTGATAACTAAAATTATTATAGAAACACTGATGCAAAATATGAACTATTAGTACTCTTAGGCAATACACATATTTGGTATTTTCTTATTTTCTGTATCTGTTTCTTTTTCTTTCTTTTTTTTTTTGGTAATGAGTTTTAGGATGGTATGAAGTGTGCATTCAAGAAAATGTTGAGATAGACAAGGAGTTACATTGACTAGGATGGTTCAACTGTCACACGACTTAAAAGCAGAAACTCTTTTTTGAAGGGAAGAAATAAAAGTTTATTAAATTAAAAGACTAAATATGATGATGAAATATATTAAAATAAAAATTAATCAAAAGGCTATCTCTTGGAAATCCAACAATCTGAAGCTAAGTTGTCTTTCAGTATTCTTGTATTTTTTTTTTCTGTTTGTGTAAAAAAACTCTGAAGAAAAAACAATGTATTTTTAAGATTATTACTGTTTATGAATTTGTTGGTCTCTGGTACTCAACCTTCCTCTTTTGTAAAAAAAAAAAAAAAAAAAAAAAACAAAAAAACAAAAACTTGGAACTAGGTGTTCTTAAAATTCCTTTCTGTTTAAGGTTCCATAAAAATGTATTGGTTAGAGTGTTGATTGAAACTTAGTGAAATTTTTTGAACTTATCTGAGTGTACAAGAATATTGTTATTTAGGAATCTAAATACTCATTTTCTCTTTCTAAATGATATAGTTCTTGTCAATAAAATTTATCCTGAATATGAGTACCAAAGTAAATCTCAAAAGTTTTTAAGTAAGTTTCTCTTAGCTCTCAAATTTTGGATCACTATGGATCTGTTATTCACAGTAGCAGAATAAATGCAAGTGCAAAATGCATTTATTTTTATTCTTACAATGTAAAAAATTACATGTTCAGTTTCAAGAGAATCAAATAGTGTCCTATCAGGAGTGAGGAGCCACCAAAAGATAAAGAATTAAGGCACTGATAAAAGCCTAGATTAGAGTGATCATATTTAGAACATGAGAACAGTATGAAGAAAGAATCAGTAGGACTTTATTGTTGAAGAGAGTTATAGGGGAGAAGAGAAAAGGGAAGGATTAAAGTTCTATCAGTTGTCAAATCTTATTTCTTTCTCCACAGTATCTCTGAGATAAGTTGTCTTCTCTCCATTCACATAGCCACAATCCCAATTCAGGCCTTTATTACTTTCACATAGACTATTGTACAACCTCATAATTGGTCTTTCCTGGCTCAGGTCTCTTCTTACTACAGTCCATCTTCTACACAATGGCCAGAGTAATTTTCCTTAAAAATAGATCTGAGATTTCAAACTCAGACCCACTAAATGGTACATAAGGATCTCTTCAGGATTCATCTCCATCTTTTGGAATTCTTGACTTCTCTTAAGGACTGCCTTTCCCTGGTTCCCTGCTGTTTTATTCATTGTACATATTCCTATTTATGTACCTACTGTTTCCCCTATTAGAGATAAACTCCATGAAACTGGGATTGTTTTTATCTTATTTATCATCCCAGTGCTTGACGCATATTCTTTGCATATAATAAAATACTTAATAAATACTTGTTAACTGAATGATTAATGGCCTCGAGTAGCCAAAATAGAGAGATTAGGAAGGCAGGCTGGGTGAAAATTTTTGATAATTTTTTTTCTGGGATAGGAATGAATAGGTGTAGAGAACATGATGAATCATTTTTAAACTTGAAGAGCTGAGATGCAAAAATTAATTTAACAGGTAAACTATTTGAAAATGTAGGATTGAAGAGATCAGGGTTGGAAGTATTGATTTTGGTGTCATCCACCTCAGGTGATAGTTGATACTATTAAAGTAGATGAAATATCTTAAGGAATAGAATACATAGACAACAGAAAAGAGCATCGGATTGTATGTCCACATGTATTAGACAAAGAAGTTAAGAGAATTAATGAAAGAGACAGAAAGTGCTCTGAGAACTTGGGGCATAAGATAGTGGTTTGTTTGTTTTTTAATAAATGTTTGTTTAATTGAACTATTGCAGTCCAGCACCAAGTACAGTCCCTGGGCATGTAGAAACTGCTTAATAAATATTTATTGATTGATTATAACCAACATTTTATTTTACCTTGTGAAAATGATATTATAATAAATCCTCTAGTCGAAGTAATACTTTGCCCACAGATTAATGCTAAGTAAGTAGAAACAAAACTCAGAAAGAAAGCTATAAAAGTTACCAAAAGAAAACTTTGAAATTTTGCTTTGAGATTCTGCCTGACAGAGGTCCTCTCCTTGGAAAATTGGAGCAAAGACAGGAAAGAGCCCTGGACTTTGTCTGGCTTCATTATCCTGTTTTAGAAAACTGGCAGTCACGATTGGCAGGTTGAGACTTTTAATCAGTATATATTCTTACTGATTAAGAAATCCTTTCAAAATATAGAATACCATCTGGTAGGTTAAACCATCTTGGTTGGTCATCTAAACTTTATTATAAATTAATTTAACTTTGTTATATAATATATTAGGTAAGATGTGGATAGGAATTTTGACTAGGCATTGAAATGAAGAAAAGTTAAACATAAAATTTTACAGAATTGATCCCAATAGGGGAGGTTGTGTGTGAAACCTTTGAAAGTAAAAGCACCATGAAACTGGGCAAGAGGATGAACATGTACTCGAGACAAATGAATAGTGTAGAAAAGAAATAGAATGCCATACTACATTTTATTTTCTTTGAAATTTTGTAGTTTTGTTTGGAGCATGAAGCCATGCTTCAACCTTTTCATGTTGTTATGTATTGTTCCAGGTAAAGTTCAGCACAGAGGGGAGAGCCTGGAAACCAGGAGTCCAATTAGAAGGCCTTTACAGTAGTCCTGGTAAGGGATATGAGGGCCTGAAGTAGAAAGATGACTATATGTGAAGGGAAAAAGGATAAATGTGAGAGTTGTAGGCAAATTAAATAGGCTTGGCAACTAATTGGAAATGAATAGAGATGGGTCAATGGGGGTTCAACGGGGACCTAAATTGAGAACTTGGGGTGAATAGAAGAACAGTGGTGTTTTAAACAAAATAAAAAAGAAGTTTGGCTTAACATCCACATTATTCCCCTTCATTGGGGTTGTTCCCTCATGTACTGTATTGAACCCACTTTTCTCTCTACTCTCTTGTTGAGTGACCTCATTGACGCTTATCAATTTGTCATCTCTGTTAGATGACTTTCTAACTAACCTATGTATCTAGCAACAGTTTCTTTCTGGAGCTTCAGAAAACTTCACTGCCAATGTCCTATTTGATATTTCACATCTCAAACTCAATATGCCCAGAACAGAATTTGTTTTTTCTCTCCTGAACCCATCTCTCCTTCACACCTCCATTTTTCTGTAAAAGAAACCACCATTCTTTGAACTTTTCAGTTTTGTAATCTCAGCATTGTTCTAATCCTCACTCTTGCTCACACTCACTGTTTCAGTCAGCTGCCAAATTTTCATATTTTCTATCTCCACATATCTGACCCCTTCTCTCTATTCACAGTCATCTTTACTTCAGGCCTTTATCAACTTTTGCCTAGGTTTTTACACTACCTGTTAATTGTTCTTTTTGCCTCAGGTCTTTCCCCAATCTAATCTATCCTTCACACCTCTGCAAAAATTATTTTCTTTAAGCATAGATTAGACCATGTTGTAAATTCTAGTGGCTCTCTGTTGACTGTAGAATAAAATAGATGCCTTTCTGTTGGACTTTTAAAACCTCTTTACTATCTGTCCCAAACTTATTTTTTCAGCTTTATTGGACATTACTCCTTTCCTTTCTATGAGATTTAGCTAAACTGGCATTTTCTCTGTTTGTTTATATCATTCCATCTCCCATTTCTGTATCTTCATGCATGATCAGACTATTCCCACTAGCTTTTGTCCTGTATGTTTCTTTCCTTCATGCTGTCTCCATTTGGTACTTGAACTTCCTTTTCATTCTCTTCTATAACCTCCATAATCTTGCTTTTTTAGTATTCAAATGAAACTCCTTTCTTACAAGTTGGCAATGTTTTTTTTTAATTACCAAATCTGATTTTCTCAGTCTTCTTTCTTCATGACTTCTCTGTAACATTTGACATTGTTGATTTTTCTCTTCTGAATGCTCTCTTTTTCAGGTGTTCTTTTTTGATTGATTGGTTTTTGAACATTGCTTTCTCCTGGTACTTCTCCTATCTTCTCATTCTTCTTCTTTGCCAAATCTTCTTCTAGGTCACATGACTAACCGTGGGCTCTGCCCTGGGCTCTTTGTACTTATGTTCTGTTTTTTTAAATAAATATATATACTTGTGATTTCATCATTTCATGAATTTAATTATGATCTTTATTCATATAATTTATGGATTTGTATGTCCAGCTCTATCCAGAAGTTAGGGATCTTTGGCTCTTTAAATATAGCATATCTCCAACAATAATTGTCTTCCAACCTTTTTTCTTTTTTACTCTGTGCTGTCTTGCTTGGAGTAGCTAGGTGACACAGTACATAATACCAGGCCTTGGAGTCAGGAAGACCAGAGTTCAATTCCAGCTTCAGACATTAACTGTGTGATCCTGGGCAAGTCACTTAATCTTCCAGTTTCCTCATCTGAAAAATGAGCTGGAGAATGAAATGGCAAAGAACTCCAATGTCTTTTCCAAGGAAATTCTGAATGGAGGTAATGAAGAGTCATGATGAGTGGAAGACAACAATCTTGCTCAACAGATAAATTATCTGCTTTATGAAGTCTCTCCTGCCCTAACGTTTTTACCTGAGCTCCAGATTTACATCTCTGTATGCTTTTTGGGCATCTCAAACTGAATGTCCCATAGTCATTCAAAACAACTCATTCTTTCCCCTTGCAAACTCATTTTTTTTCATATAACTGTTGGTAGCTTGAAATTCTTTCTTTGAAAATTGCCTATTCATATCTTTAATTGGAAAGTGACTTATTTAAATAGTTTATCCATTATCGTATTAAAATACATGTAGAAAAAAATTTAGAAACATTTGAGAAACAAAAATTTTTGATTCGTCCCTACTGCTTTTGAGTCTTTCAATTTATTTTTCTTTTCTTTTTTTTTCTTGGAATTTAACAAAAAAAAAATGGTTCTTTATTTGGAATAGAAACTTCCAGTCACTGAAAGCATGATAAATTAGTCCTACTTTCCTACATTTTATTTCTGTGATCACCGTATTTTTCTTGATGAGATCCTGAGTAACTTGGCTATGGTTGGCAAGAGAGAAATTGGAGTATTGATGAAAAATTGTTTCCTGGGACAGGCAGGGAAAAGCACTGATAGGGATCAGCTTAGACTCATAGTATTACAACCTCATGGGATATTGGCTTTCTCCTGGTTAATTGTGAGTTCCACTAGGGAAGTTGCTTTTCCATCATTAAAAACCCCTTTCCTTGCTAACTGTTTGTTCTCCCAATTCTATTTCTTATTTATCATTCCTTATGTTTATTGTCTCCCTCCATTTTGTCTATAACCTCTTCTAAATAAACCCATCTTTTGCCAAAGAGAATGGCCATTGTGACTTCATCACAGGACCAAACCCCAACATTTGGTGCCACAATCTCATTATTTGGTGCTGGACCCCAAATACATCATTTGGAGCCAGAAATTGCTGTCCTAGATCACATTATAGTGTCTGCCTAACATATATGCATGTATGAACTAATTCTCTTGAGTATCCAACTGCCTTTTATAGTCCCTACATTAATTATTCTTTATTCTTGCTTTTGTTCCCGCTGTGGATAGTTAGAATGATCTTTTGAATGATTATAGGTCTTATTTTGGAAGTTTTGCAATCTTCCAGGGATTGATTGTATTAGCCCCAAAACAATTGCAAATAGGAACATGTGAAAAACTTCACCATTTGTAGAGAATTCCTCTTTCATTTGGACTCTGCTCCAGATGTTAGCCACCATAGTGGTAAATATCTTTTGAGAGCATTAATTTTTCAATATATATTTTTCCTATTTAAAACTGGAAGAGAGTATAGATATATCCTTCCAAGGATAACATAAATTAAATCACTTGAAGAATTTGGAGAAAAAAAGACTATGAGTTCTTATTCATTTGTGCTTTAAAATGCTGTAGTTATCAGCAGTGATTTATATTAATTTTGTATTTGTGATGATTCTTTGGAATGTTACTCATTGGTTAATTTGCAACTGCTCATATAAACATATGTGTATTAACTAGTTTTCTTAGGCAGAGACTTCCTACACATTTGTACACTAAATCGTTTTTACTTTTTAAAATCCTCATCCTTTACTTCTTTACAGCATTTGATAACACTGATCATCTTCTCTTTTTGGATACTCTCTCTTCTGTGGGTTTTTATAATTCTTCTCTTTCATGGTTTACTTTTTACCTGACTAGGCATTCCTCAGACACCTTTGTTGAAACATAACTTTTATTTTGTGCCTTTATTGTGGGCGTCTTCTCTATTTACACTGCCTTTCTTTGTGATTCTGTCAGTTTCCAAGGGTTCAGTTATCACCTCTATGCAAATGACACTTAAGATTTAAGTCCTTCCCCAGAGCTTCAATCCTGTGTCTCTAAGTGACCTATAACCATCTCAAACCAAACATTTCTAAAATGAAATTCATTATATCTGTCCTCCTACTTAGACTCATTTTGTTGAAAGCACCAATGTAATTACTGTTAGTCACCAGATTCACAATGTTTTTTAACTCTGCTTTCCCCATCTATTGGTTCCTTGAATATCTACCAATCTACCTAAATCTCCACTATTCTGAAATAATGTTTATTAGATTGTATCATTACCTCAAATAATCATCTTATGTCTCTTAATCCTTTTCACAGACAAATTTTAAAAACAAAATCAAACCACTCTACATAGATTTCTTACAGTTTTCTACTCCCAAACCATTTGCATTCACTTGGAACTGCTGTTTTCAAACTTGAAAATGGTCTCCTAATTGCCAGATCTCTTTTATACTATTGACTTCCTACTGGATTTACTCTCCTTGGTAGGTTTTCATGATATTATGTGGTTCTCATTTATCTGACTACTTCCTAATCACTTTTATTGGTTTATTATCCTTATCATACTACCTAACTATGAGTGTATTCTAAGATTTTATCTTGAGCTTTCTTCCATCATTACCTTCTCTTGGTGATTGCATCAGTTCCATGACTTTAATTATCATTTCTATGCTGATTATTCCCAGAACACTTTATCTAACCCTAGCCTCTAATAGGAAGTCCTATCCTACATGGAAAACTACCTATTATACATTTTAAGCTGAATATCCTGAAGGCAACTTCAGTATGTGCAATATTGAAAAACAAAGTTCTTGATCCTCAACTTGCTTTTCTTCTCAACTTTGACACTTCTTTGGTAGACATCTTCAATCTCTTAATCTTGCTCATCTCCTCATGATGAAAATTGTATGTAGTGATAAATTCAGATAGAAACTGGGACTACCAAAGATCTTCGGGACTGCATATTGACTTAGAAAGCCACATATTAACACTATCAAGGTACTATTGCATTTTTATTTATTTTGTTAAACATTTCCCAGTTACATTTTTAAAAAATATATATTTTTATTTTCAAAATGCATGCAAAGACAGTTTTCAACATTCACCCTTGCAAAATCTTGTGTTCCAAATTTTTTGCCCCTCCCCTCTCTTCACAAACCCTTTTCCTAGACAGCAAGTAATCCAATATATACTAAACATATACAATTCTCCTATATGTATTTCCACAATTATCATGCTACACAAGAAAAATCAGATCAAAAAAGAAGAAAAATAAGAAAATAAAATTCAAGCAAAAAACAACAAAAAAAGTGAAAATGCTATGTGTAATCCACACTCAGTCCCCACAGTCCTTACTCTGGGTGTAGATGGCTCTCTCCATCACAAGTCTGTTAAGATTGGCCTGAATCAGCTCATTGTTGAGAAGAGCCACGTCTATCAGAATTGATCATTGCATAATTTCTGTTGTTGCTGTGTACAATGATCTCCTGATTCTGCTCATTTCAGTTCACGCAAGTTTCCTCTCTGAAACCATCCTGCTGATTGTTTCTTATAGACCAATGATATTTCATAACATTCAAATACCATAACTTATTCAGCCATTCTCCAACTGATGGACCTCCAGCTCTTTGACACTACAGAAAGGGCTGCTACAAACATTTTTGGACATCCCAATTACATTTTAATCCGGTTCTGGCAAACTTAGAAATGTTGCCACCAGAGCTCTTTTCTTTATATTGATAGCACAGTCTGTAACAGCTATTTGGCTGTTGCCTTGCAATATCTCTTTTGTTGTTACATTATAATTGTTTAATTCTTATAATTATATGCTTTTTGTGAGTGTGCTTTGTTGATTTGAAAAAGTTCTTGAAGGTCATGCATTAGAATTTGTATTTTTTCTCTGCTTTGCTAGAGTAGTAAATTCATGTCATCAATAAATATTTAAATTGTATGGATTTTCTTCAGTATCTGTTATAATACACTTAGATCATCACTACTCAAAACATACTCTTCATGTGCACATTGATGGATAATGTTGCTTGGTAAATACTTATCTTTTGTTGCTGACAATGGTTGTGTTTTTATGTATTTTTTTAGTTTTTGGTTCAGAACTGGCCTTAAAACAATATCACCAATGACACCTTCCTATTCTTTCATATGACCTCTACAGAGTTCTTCCCTTAATACCCCAGAATATTGTGTAGTTGGTCCTAGATTCCTAAAAGCTGTGCTAGAGTTTATAATTTCTGATGTGTTCCAAGTTTTTCAGCATGATCTAGTCAACAGAGTTTGTTTTCTGAGACACCCAGCCTAAAGTATAGTGAAGAATATCACCACTCATGCCTTTTATAATGAATTATTTTGGCCATGGCAACGCTTGAAATAAAGAAAAATATATAGTAGTCCTCAGATCTATGGGGTACTACAGTTTTAGTGGCAAAGAGGTAGGAAAGGTGACAAAGTA
Organism: Antechinus flavipes; assembly: GCF_016432865.1. Taxonomy (NCBI): domain Eukaryota; kingdom Metazoa; phylum Chordata; class Mammalia; order Dasyuromorphia; family Dasyuridae; genus Antechinus; species Antechinus flavipes. The sequence continues at coordinate 214,077,100 of NC_067398.1, read as the reverse complement.
TCATCATGAAATTTATATATATATATATGACATGACAAAAGGAAGGTACTAGTTTTAAGGAAGATCAAGAGAAATTTTTTTGTAGAAGTTGGGATTTTAACTGGGACTTTAAGGAAACCAAGCAGGCTAGGAGGTGGAGATGAGAAAGGAAAGTATACCAAATATAAGGGGACAGCAAATGAAATTTTCTGGAGTTTGAAGACAAAGTATCTTGTTTGAAAATGTACTAGGAGGTCATTGTTACTAGATTTCAGAGTAGATTGGAGTATGGAGTAAGACAAATGAAGATTAGAAAGGAACTCTTTGGAAAAACATTTTATGGAATTTCCGATTATCACATATTGTAGTACACATGATAACTATTTGCATAATTACCCTGAAAAATGTTTATAGCTTATTCATAAATGTCATTTGCTAAATATGAAGAGGTAGAGAAATTCTATAAAGAACTTGATAAGCGTTCCCAAATTAAATCATCATACACCCTGGAACTTCATTGGGGACATCAGTGCAAATGTGGGAAAGGTCGAATGGGGAGAAATATATAGGGGAGCATGGTTCAGGAAGAAGGACTGAGAGAGATCAAACACTTGTGGATTACAATGTGGATTTATCATAAACTGTTTATTTGAGAAAAGCATCAGTAAGGTATGGTGAGTACCAAATAATAAAAAAAGACTTGTTATTGATGTAGGAGTTATCCACAATTGAGCTATCTGTACAGAGTCACAAATAAGATCAAAATAAAAAAGTCAGACAAAAGCATAATAATGAGGAAAAGATATGGCATACAATTGAAGATAATCAATCCTGAATTATTTTAAAAAGTAATTTACAATTAAGCATGAGAAATGGACAACATAAATAATGACACTAACTTTAATTAATTTTATCTACATTTTTAACCAGTGTAATTTAATTACTATATTAAGAAGACCAAAAGGGCTCCCAAAAAAACACCCTTATCTTCAAACATGTTGATTTGCCAAATGGTTAGAGGTGATTGTCAAAGACAGCATTGAGTTAGAATGTATGTGTGTAGAATGTGTGTGTGTGTGTGTGTGTGTGTGTGTGTGTATGTGTGTGTGTGTATATATATATATAATGTGTGTCTATATATATATACATACATACACATATATATGTATATATACTTGTTTGTAAAGTCTTAATGAGAAGGATGGTGATAGATTACGAGCCATATCTCAGAGAAGGAGAAGCATTAGAGCATAAAGTCAGTTCAAAGAAAATTTGAGAAGACATTGAGCCAAAGAAAGATATTGCAAGGAATTTTAAGGACAAAAAGGTAAAAAGGAACATAAACAAGCGAAAAATAGAAAAGTTTTGTAGAAAATGATTATAACACTTTTCTCTGTCAAGAAAAATGGAAATGCCACATTTTTTACTCTATACAGCCCTAGACATGCTTATGGGAGATTAGAAATGACTCTACTAAAGAAAAGAATTAGGAAAATCAGTTGCATTGCATCCAAGTATATATATAAAATAGATCAGTGCTAGAAGTGATAAAATTCTAAGAGCACTGGAGAATTGATATACAAGATTTTCTGAAGGAGAAAGTTACAAAGATATGGGAAAATTTTTGAAACTTATTACTTAATAAAGTCCACCTAAAAAGCAGTCAGGAGAATATAAATTACTAGTCTATTTATATGCTTTCCCATTTATATAAAGTATCAATTACTCAACTATATGTGAATTGTGGATGTTTTCAGTGAGGGAAAAGACACACTTCTACAGTAAATATTCAACAATGAGCAACATTCTCGCCATTCACAGTTGACTAAGACATAATATCACATGGTTATCAATAGTTGATTATTAAAAGGCACAAAACATTACAGGCTTTTTTTTCCCCCCTCAACAAAGTAATGAAACAACACCATACCATATTGTCAACAATCCATACATTAAAAGTATTCTGCCATCCCTGAAAAATATGACAAAAGTAACTGTATTCAGTTATCTAATCATAAACAATATGTGAGACATGAAACAGTAACCCAAAATCCTTATAACAGAGAGAAATACTGTTAGCACATTTATCAAACCCATTCTATGTAAACTTGTAAGAGGACATGGACAGGAGTACCATGGAATGAGTTTCAGTAGGTTGTGATATGTTTCTTTGGAGGGAATTTCCAAATTAATATGATTGTAGACCTATTTGAGTGGCAGATTCCTTGAGTTTCTGATATTCCCTGTCTTGTATTCAAACAAGGAATTCAAAGCCTTAAATTAGGGTTTAAGTGAATTCTAAGATTTCTTTTGTTCTTCATTTCAAGAAATATAAAAGAAAATATAGGGTGACATTTGTTTACATTAGATCCCAACCTCATTTGAGAGAAATAATAAATTTGAGAGCTGGTCTTCTCTATGGCAAATAATCAACAGTAAACTGTTTTGGAATACTTTTACATTGAAAGTGGAGGATGATTAAGAGAGTTGTCAATGGAAGTACCAGATAAAATCAGGCTTTGGGGATATTTGTAGGCAGTTCTAGGTAGGAGAGAGTAGAATCCATGAAGTAACAGTGTACATAATAAGAGTCTTGGGCTTGTCATGTTCATCAGGAATTTTTGACCTCTGTTTAAAATGTTCCACATGTTTAGTGCAGAGCCATGTCTGTGTACTTTATAACTACCTATAAGAAGCATACTTTATAAATTTACCCTATATCTGAATAATAATAAAAAATATATTATGCTGTTTTTGAAACGTATAAAGACTCTTTATAGATCTCAGATACACTTTAACTTTTAAGTACTTTTTCTTTATGACATTTTCATGTGACCTTTTCCAAGTTAATTGTATGATCATATCGCTCATTTTTTCATTCTTTTAACCTATATTTGTTGATTTATTTAGAAAGGACTGTTTTATTTATTTATTATTTATTTAGAAAGAGCTATTTTTTTCCTACCAATATGTTGATCTTTTCAGAATATAATAATTTTTTGAAATTTTAAAAATATTATTTAACCTTAACATTCTCAGTATTTATAAATAACTAGATTATTGAGTTTATAATATTCAGGAAAGTGATATATTAAAATATAGTTTAGCCACGTTAGAATGGTTTCTTCCTAACTTTTATTTATATAAAATGCTTTGGGATTTCTTAAATGACTACACAAGACATAAAGTTAAGTTCATCTAGAAGACCTATGTACAGCATTATGCAAGTTAACCAATTTATCTATCTTGGAAGTTCTAAAATCATTTATCACTTCCAGATCAACTGTTACATTTTTGCTTCAGAAATGTCCATCATCTCCTGAGTCTCATAATCTTTTTCTTTGTAGGTTATTTTATAGACATACTTTCACTCAGATGCCTATTTCATCTTCACGAGAATGCTCTATCTCCCTAAAGTTCCCTTCAAAAATTGTTTTGCTCTTCTTATTTAGATTACCTCTTATCCATGCTGATTGGATGAGACATCTAGCCAAGGACATTTTCAGGAGAAAGCTAGAATGAGTCAACATGTGTTGAAAAGCACAGATGGATTTTAAAGTGTCCATTTTTATGTTACAGTTCCTTGTAAAGAGCACATACCAAAGTGAACCTAGTCAGTATGACCCCAAAAACTTTATATTCTTTCTTTATGAGATATAGTACTTCACTTAATCCTGGAATTGTATATGGAATGAAGGTGCAATGTAGGAAGGAGATTTTTGTTCCTTTTGTTCTTTCTGTAGAGCAGTAGTATTCTTACTTTATTGATTATGCACTCTATCAGTAAAAATATTTTTGAGCATATATTCCAATATATGTATATATACTTGTTAATAAATTGTATGTCCATGTAGTAATTATGTACATTTTAAGTTTTAAGAACCCAACCATTTTAGAAAATTGACAAAGATGAAGTAACATTTTGAAACTACTTTTAATGGCACAAAACTGTTTTGCTTTTATTAAAATAATTTTAATTCTTTTTAGTGAGAAAATTGAATTCATTATTTTAAATTTTTTTTTTTTGATTTTTAACTATGATACAGAAATTTGAAGATCTGATTCTTAGTTCACTTCATCTCAATATTTGGTTTTAATGGTTGTCATAGCTAATAGATAACTTACAAAGATCCACCAAAAAAAATATCATTATCTGTGCTTACTAAATCACAATGTTAATTTTTTTTGTCTTGTCCATCAATTATGCAAAAGTTGTTATACAAATTTAACTAGTAAATTATTCCTGCTAACAAATTAGTTGTTTTTATAAACTAATCAGAAAGTTTTTAATTTTTATATTTTTAATAAATGCACTCAAAATCCATAGACATTCTTTGCCTGCTAAATTTTAAAGCAGGTTAAAAATTCCATTTCCATATTTTTAAATTGTGCAGATATGTGAGATTTTATTAGTGATCTATATTATTCTCAGCATACCAGAGAGGAAGGAATATCCAGGAAGAGAGAATGATAATAGTGCCAAATGCTCTGGAGAAGAAAGATTGAGAAAATGCCTTCAAATTTGGCAATTAAGAAATCATTCATAATTTAAAATACAGTACTTTCAGTTAAATGAACAAAGATAAAGAATAATTGAGAATCTGGTTTAGAAAAGTGATTTTTGGGGGGAAGAGAATGTGAAGATATGTGATGTAGATTACAAGACAATCATATATGTATGTTTGTGCTGTGTAGCTCAATGCTCCACTGAAAACAAAAAGGGAGGGCAGAATTTTTATCCATTGCCCTGGAATACAGAGCCTACTCCAGTGCAGGTTACTGCCACAGAGTGAGGTTAGATGGTAGGGGCAGGTTTTTGGTAAGAGATTTTCCCAGTGGTAGCTGCACAACTGCTGAGGACACTTAGATCATAGAAATAAAGAAATTTGCTGTTTGCACAGACATGCTGCCACTGGGATGGAATAGAGTAGTGTTATCTGATAAGGGGCAAATAGGATGGTAGCATTGTGTTGGAAACAAGCCATACTACTGATTGACTATCACTTCTCATCCCATTCTCAGATTGATTATCCCATAGAGTCATGGCATAACTTACTTGACCCCTAAATTGGAGACCACTGCTACAGAGAATTGACCTTGTTCATATGTGAGATTCACAGTTTGAGTTCATAGTTTTTTTGTTTGTATGAATCAAATGCAATTTTAATCCTTTTGTTGTTTGTCTTAGGAAAAGATGAAGGTGAAAACAATTTTCCTTTACCAATTTTTATTTATCATCCAAAGTAAGAAGCATACTTTATAAATTTCCCCTATATCTGAATAATAATTTTTTAAAAAAGAAATTAGGATGAAATTCTAAGTTTATAATTTTATGTTCGGTTACTGCAAAGGTTGTATGTCAAAGTACATGACATAAGCATTAGCATAGAAGCAGGTTTCAATGGTCATGTTTTTAATGCTAAGAGAACAGAGGTAATATGACATTTCAATACTTAAGTTAAGTTATCCTCATTTTACAGATGAGGAAAATGGAATTCCAGTAGGATAGATGATTGCCCAGGACCACATAGCTGATAAATAGTGGAGACAACATTCTAACTCAGATTGCTTTATTCCAGGTTACATTCTTTTGCCTGCCATCTTCCATTATATTTCCTAGGTTAATGTTTAAGTCCCGTTATCTGTTATCTCTTTGGTTACTTTAATTTTCACTAATCTCAATTCTCAACACATATCCACTCTCATTTCCTCTTTACCCCCATAAGACAACCAAGCTTATTGTCCCTTTCATTCCTTTTTATGTAGACATTCCCCTCTCCTGGAATGCTTATTTTCTTATCCTTGGACATGAAGTCCTTGGCCTTCCAAACCTTAATAAAAAGCTTGTCTTTTGCCTTTTTTTTTTTTAAGCTTAATTATTAAGAATTCTAGAGTAAACTTTTAATACTTGAATATTTGACTCATTTCATAATTGCTCATTTACTGAGTTGGCATCATGAATAGAGATCTGATCTTGAAGCCAGAAAGATCTCCAAATACATATTAGTTGTGTGGTCCTCAGCTTGTGTGACATTTTGCTAAAGACTATTGGACAAGATAGTGAAATGCTTATTTCCCTTAAATGCAAATGTTATGATTTCACTTTTCAGTGCTTTCAGTAGCTCCCTAAAACTTTTAAATTTCTGAGATTAGAGGGAATTTTCTCTTCTGAACTACTAAAACACATGTTTGTTCCCTGTCCCTTACCATTTACTACTAAACTCTCTTCTGTGCGCATAGGCCTAATTTGCATTGTATAATACAGATTTAGAATGAGATAACTGTTTAGATCTGGAAGGCATCATAAATGTCATCCAGATTAATTATTTTATTGATGAAAAAACTGAGACCCCCGGAAGTTGTTCCTTTTCCCAGAGTTATGCAGTTAATGTTATTCTTGGGACTTAAAGATCAGGTCTCTTGAATCTAAGCCCAGGGTTCTTTGATCTAACCCTCTCTGGTCCTACCCCTTTCTGACCACTGTCCTTAGTATTTCTTGTACTTTAAAAGTTCTTTGTTACTTTTTGTATAGGGAAGTTTCCTAAATGGCTTAGAAGCACTTCAAAGTCAGTCTGTAACTCCATTTTGCTTATCTACAATATAAAATATGCTTGGAAATGTTGCTGATGATTTGGCACAGTATAAATACTAGGTTGTTGGGGGGGGGGAAGGGGTTTAATCTCCTTTTCAAGCTTACAAAATAATGAAATGTATAGCTGGGTAAAATAAATACAAAGTGCTATAAAAACAAAATTACCTTTTCAACATATTAATAAGAAGTTATATTTTCAACATAATTTCTCCTTGACATTTTTTTTTTTAAATCACTGATAGCTCAGTTGTGGTGGGATGAAAAGAAGGGGGATGCTGTTTGTAGGCAAACAAATGGATAATATGCTCTGTGTGACTGTTAAGAGTGTTATTACAAAGATTTTTCCTGGTTTTTATATCTAATACAATATTGTTCTTATAATATAGCTTTAGATAAAAAAAAAAAAAAAAAAGAAAGAAACTATTGACTTGAGTACACTACTATCCAGTCTGACGTATTCTTCTGGAATTTCCTCTCTGTCATTCATTTCATTCTAGACCTTTGTCCAAAGTGGTTGAATTAGCCTTAATCAACATACACATGTGTGAAAAGTTTTTTTTTTTTTCTTTAAACTGACATCTTGTTAAATACTAATGGACAAGATATCATTAAAACATTTGCTTTTAATGGAAACATTATTTAGTTAACTTGGCTTGTAATTATTCACTGTGTAATTTATTCTCCCCCTCCCCCATATTCTAAAATTCTTTAGAAGAGGAATAAAATTAATATTAGTTTAAAATTTAGTTTGCTTTTGTTTAAGCATAAGTAGATAAACTTTACCAAAATGCCCTTACGGGGAAAGTTTAGTTTTGTATTTGCTACTGTGATTTCTTTTTTTCATGCTTTATCATTGCCTATCCTTTTTACTTTATTTCAAATCATTACCCTTTCATTGGCCCTATAATATATATTGTCAGCAATTCACAATATGATCTTAATATAAACTTTTTTAAAGTTAGCCTATTTGATAGCTAATTTTTCTTAGTATAAAATTATGCCATTAGAAAGAGGTAGCAAGGGAGAAACTTGAAGTAAAAAGGGACTTTTTTGTAATTATGAAATTATCTTTTAAACCTGCCTTTATATAATTAGAATGAGAACAAATTACATGGCTGACTTCTATATTAAGGCTATCCCTTCAGTGTGAGTTAGGCTTCTTATATTTACAGTTAATCTTCCTATTTTCTGCACTTAAATTTCAAGAAAACTATATTAAGATGGATAATTCAGCATTCTGCTTAATTCAGAAGAAGTTCACCATTGTCAGAGGAAAGCCAAAAGATTGGGATTACACTTAAACAGGTTCAGACAATATTTCTTAATTATTGAGTAGCAGTAGTTCATTGTAAGATTTTATGCTTCTGGACGAATTTACTCAGCCTTCATAATAAATGTCAAATTTCTGAGAGGATCAGTTCTGATTTGAAAGGACATTTTTCTAATGCACTTAAGCAGTAAAAGCAAAAAACTACCTTCCCAGGGTGGTTACTATTTTCTAGTGCTGTATGTAATGTTTTCTTTTTTGTTAGACTTAGATTCTTATTGTAATGCCTTTGCTCTTTGCCCTGTGGTGTTGCTTTGTTGGTTTGTTCATCTACCTTGTGGACCTTAGTGACCCTCATGTCTTAGCCCTTTGGTTTTTTACTAGACTGAACCAAATAAAAGCCCTTGGTTTCCACAAAAGAAATGAACAAAACCAAGAAGGGAGAGTTGTTGAATAAGGAATATTGCCACTGGAAAAAGTCAAGTAAACAAGTTAACAAATCTAGCATATAACACACCCTTTGGTTAAACCAGGGCATTACTCTGAATTTATTACTGGCTATTCATTAGCGTCAATGAACTATGTTGGAAATATTCCTTGAAAATTGAAAGTGCCTGGGCCATTTTAACCTAAATTTGAAATGCTGGGCTATATGTATAAAGAGTTCCCTCTGCATTTATACTATTGTTAACAATCTTCTTTTTAACTGCGTTCTGTTTGCGAAATATATTTCAGATTAACATTTGCTGTGTGAAGCTCTAAAACAGACCAAGCAATTGTTTTCTTATATTCTTTAAAAATCAGTATTAGAGATGGATCCTAATAGGACAATATTAATAAAGCTTAGAAGAATGAAAAAAGAACAGAAATTTAATTGGAAAGTTTTACTTATTATTAAAACAGCACAATATATGCCATAGCCTTATTTAGGAAGTGGAACTTTAAAACAAAAGTGGGTTTAATAAATTCCTCTTGAGATTTCCCGTGTTAATTTGAGGTTATATCTACAACAAAAAAATAAAGATGTTGAAACACTTATATAAGAAATAACATGTAGCTGCTAGAAAAGTAATCAACATAAGCCCAGTTTTAAAGTTGTACAGTATTGAAAGACAATAAAGTACAAAAGTTGACTAATAATTTGAACTTTAAAAATTATTAATATCTGATTATTTTTATTTTGTAAAAATTAATCTATGGATGGAATAACAATTATTCACCATCATTACTTATTATGTTGAATAAACCAAATATAAACAAACCTTTGATACATCTGTATATCCCAAATCTTTTCATTTTTCCAGCTTTGTTTTGTGTATTTTGCTTAGAGAATCTCCCTGTTATGCCTTAGTCTAATGACTTGTTATAATTACTATATTAGATTACATCATGTAACTCATTCCTAAAACAGTATCATTTTATCTGTTATCTTTTCTTATAGCCACAGAATAAAACAAAATGTAACCCTTATAATAGTGTGTGTGTGTGTGTGTGTGTGTAAAAGAGCTAAATTTGAAATTTCTATTTGGGGGATATTTTATGTTACATTTTATGTATTTTTAAGAAAAGGGATGTTTTATTCCTGAATGGAGAGAATGGAGGGAATAAATAGATAGCAATACATCGGGCATTTTTTGACATAGGATTTTAGTTAAATTAAACTTAATAGTTAAGTTTGTTAGAAGACTAATGAATCATAATACTTCATTTATAAAAATTTCATATATATGTATATATATAAATATATGTATATATAAAAGAGAAACTGATAATAAGAGATTATGTAGAGGGTAGAGAAAATAAAATGAACCACTAAAGCATTTAAAGCTTATCTGAATAAAGTCTTTTTACATTTTAAGTAGTAAAAATATCCCCAAATAATGCAAGTTTTTTACAACACTCATTTAAAAATTTAGTAAAAGTGATCTATTAACAAGTGAAAAAAGATATAAAATATGAAATGGCAGATATTGAGATAGAGAGAAAAACTATATCCTTTCAAAAATAGTTGGTATTTTATTCTTTACAGTATGCAAATCATTACTTTGCCTGTTTGCTTTGTTTGTTTGGATGGGGGAAATGGAAGGAAGGGTCCTAATGGGCACTAAGTACTAAAAATTTCATTCTTCCTAAGATATAGCATATTTCAAGAAAGAGAATATAAAGAAATAAGTATATGTAAATATTTAAAGATTTAAAGGTAACAGGTGAATTTTCATGCTTTAGGTATTAGTGATTTGTGCTTCATATATATTATTTCTGAAATTTGATTATTCACATTTGGCGCATTCACCAATTTATATAAAAACTCATTCAAATATCGACTATATATATGCAATGCCAACACATGGATAGAAGTAAGAAAAACATGATCTAGATGTTTTGGTAGTATACCAGACATCCAGATAATTATGGAAGCATCCAGATAAAGACTGAAATTTTTTACTTTTCATCTGGGAATTTGGCATTGTGTAGGTACAACTAATGAGTCATGGGACAATGTGTTAAAAATAGAAAGTCATTTCTGACTTAAAGCTCTTGATTCTTCTATGCTAGTGCTAGTAAAATTAATGTATTCTTAGTTCCAAGTAGTAGTTTTTATAATACCATAGCAAAAGCACTGTTAGAAATGAGAAGTGCTGTCTCGTAGTTCTCTCATATTTCAGCTAAAACATACTCAGCAAAAAAGATATATAAAATAAAAGAAAATCTCCAATTTCCTATTCTGAGCAAAGCTTTGATTTTTGCTGATTCAGGAAGTAAGGTTGACATTGGAGCTCCTCATTTCATCTGGAATAATCACTTTTTCTCTTTGAAAAGTCTTTCATTTTAGCAGCAGTATCTTCTAAAACAGTCCATTTTGCATGGATGAACCTGTTTTTCTCTAGATAACACAGAAAATACAACTATCATAAACGGTAACCTCTTTTCTATAGGATTGCTTTTCTGGGTGCTCTGTGAGATACTAAAGTGCCCTGCTGCTCATTCTGGAGATTTCACTGATTTTCTCTGCCGTGCTCCACTCCCTCTCTTCCCTCTTAAAACCAACAAACAAAAAAGAATTTTATAACATCCAAATTGACTATTGCAAATAAAATGTTAAACCTTAATGTAAGATGAATAAGATGCTGACTACTTAATGAAGATGGCTAATATCAATAGAGCTGTCCACTAAGCCAGTTGGTCCATCAGTCTAGGATCATATGTATAGTTACAGTTCCAGAAACACAAATCTGCTATTTTTTTAGGTTCTAAAAATTGGTATATGAAAAAGTTACAGTGTTATATTCCTAATTCTAACCAGCATGGTCCTTGCAATTTTTCATATATTGTTTATTATATGTGTCAGAGCATGTTTTAATTTTAAATAGGTAATAGTGAGATTGCTTGAAGCATATAAATAGGGTAAGGGGAAAAAACAACAATAAAAAATGTTTTGGGTTGTCATTTTAAGGAGATTTTTTTATGTTGAACATTAAATAGTAAAAAAAAAAGTCAATGAACAAAGTGATTTAAAATATTAAAATATGCATTTAGGTAATCTTTTCAAACAGAAATCTAATTTTAAATCAGTAAGAATGATAAAAAAATCAAAATGAACTTATGTAATTGGCATTATAAATATGTGAGTTTAATTTGGAGCTGAGTAGAGAATATTACAAATGGTTATCATTGTGTTTTTGTATTTCAGATCTAGTTCTATTATTTTTATTATACTCTTGGGAGGATACCTCTTTTTTTCCTTTGTATCACTTAAGGTACTGTTCTTATGTAAGCAAGTATTATATTTCTGTGATACTTCATCCTATGATATGCATGATATTCATGTTTAAGCTAATACTGGCAAAGCACTTATCTAAAATTTTGCGTTCAAGCTAAATTTGGTTTTATCATTACTGCTTATAGTACTTTTTTATTTTACACTTGAGAAAATGAAACGAATGATATAGTAGAAACTCTTTCAACTTAAACTAATGGTCACAAAGATATTAATAGAAATTAACATAAGTTTGAAATGACTGTCTCAAGATATTCTGAAATATATATTTCATATTTATTCTTTACTTTTATTTTACTTTGATATAATGATCTTGAATATGTGAAACCAAGTATGCTTGAAGAAAAATTTCAAATAAAGTTCAAAAACTAATTCATTGTACTAATTTTTTTTTAATTAAAGAAAAGCTAGATTACACATGTTTTGACCACCACCACACTAAATATGTCAGAGAAACTCAGATGTTCTTATTTTCATCATCAACATCAATCAACATCAACAACAAATCTTTTTATAGAATGGAATTGGAAGGAACCAATTTAGGGAATGTGTCTGTTCAAATTCTTTTTATTGTGGGCAAATAGACTAATTTTTAATGGATAATAGCTCAAAACTTGAAACATTTGTTTTTGTTTTCATCTTTACATAGATATTATATATAGATCGCTATACAATCCATCCTATAGGATTTTGAAAGCTGACTCTAAAATATTTGTAAATATTTTTGTTCAAATTTCTCACAATTTAGGAATCTTAAAATTATAGTTTAATCATCTCACTCTGACATTTTGTTGAGTTTTTGGGGGGAGTTCTTTTTTGCATTTCTGTGCCAGTTTATATATGATGTAGTACATGCTTACATTAGGAAATTAATATTTCATTTTCCATGGTAAAATCATGTGGATTATCTTTAAAATGTAGACCCAAATCCTCTGTTGTAACACAGGCAATCAGAACTTACAACCATTTTATAGAGTTAATAAGCCAGTTGTCTTTTGACACTTCCACAGAAGCCAAAAGTAGAATTTTTAACAAAAATATTGACTGATACATACATGCATACATACATTTACATGTATGCATATATATATATTATATATATATATAAATACACACACACAGGCACACATATGCATAAAGAGTTGTATGTTAGTGAAATTTTAGGAATGCTAACTATTTCATTTGCCACATGCAATTTTATACTTATTAATAATAAATAGTAATTCAATATATTAACTCTTAACTTTAGAATTTTAAACCATCATTATTCTATCTTGTCATATCCATATACTATGTAACTGTCTAAAATCATGTCACAATTAGGCTCAGATTACATAGTAGAAGACTGAAGGTGGTATTATGTAAGGCATGCATTTTTTTTTTTGATATGCTTGATTTGAAAACAAGAAGAATCTTTGTCCATACTGATTAATAAAAGTTGTATGAACAAAGTATTGCAGATAATAGTCCAAATGAAATTTTTTTCTAGTACAGTATAAATTATAAAGAATTTGAACAAGTTGAATCCAGTTTTCATTAGCATCATGCCAGAATACTATTTGTTGCAAATTATATTTTGTAAAATTAATCTTGACTGTTCTATTATTATAAAAAATTTATCTGTTTTTATTCCCTTATTTCCATATCACAGGCTAACTGGCTAAAATTCAGTATAAACCCAACAATTATAAATAATTGTTTAGTTTCCTCATAGCCTCCTGAGAATGGTTTTGGTTAGTTTGGATGAAAGTGTAGTAACTGCTTAACTTGAATTAAAAGCTCTATTCAGTTTGTTCCCTAAGCTAGCAACAGAGCAAGGACTGAATTTCATAGGGTGATTTGGGGGGAGGGAGGAGAAGAAAGGGGATTTGAGTGGAGTTTTGTAACATAAGTAAAATCTTGTCAAATTTGATTTCCTTACAAAGAATTATTTTCAAAATAAGTCCTAAATACAAAATTCAAATAAACAATTGTTTGGGTAACTATGTTAATATATACTTAACAATAGAGAAATAATACAAATGCAGGTATATTTCACTTTAAGTAAATTTGTTCTATGAAAGTGTCATTTTTATCAAAATAAAAGATTAAAGAGTTATGTATTTTCTTTGTTTTGGGCTTTACAAGTGTTCCTTGCTGCAAAATATATTCTTCATGAGTGCATTCTTTAAATAGTGAAGTTTACTTAGAACATGTACTTAGAACATATGATTTATATGCAGCTTTTGAAGTAAACCATTTATGTAAAGTGAAGAAGAGTAACTTTCAAGTGCATAGAAGCATAATCTTGGTTTATTTGTATCATGGATTAGCATGTAAAAGCAAAGCTGCTATTTTTTTTTATCTTAAATGAATTGTTCTTTATAAGTACCTACTATGTTCTTTGTAATATGCTAGACTGTCAGATAGATACAGAGATAAGTAAAGCATGGTCCTTATCATCAGGGAACTGAAAATTAAATAGGATTGATAATCCATAAAAGGATAACCATCACAAAAAGCAAAGCTTAACTACTTAAGTGGGAAGTTCAAATATTATTCTGAAATCATATGAGGTAGAAATGTACTGCCAACTGGAGAAATTGGGGAAAGCAACATTCAGGAAATTGTCAGTGGGATTTGGGAGGGAAGTTAAGGAGGAAATAAAGATTCTAAGAATGAGTAAGACATGATAGCATAATTATATGAGGTGTACTTGGAAAACAGTGACTAGTTCAAGAAAAGGTACCTTGAAATGAGTGTGGCATAACTTGACTTCTAGACTAGAGGGTTTAGATTTCATTTGGAAAAAAAAAACTTAAGGTGCTACTAATAGGTTTTGGCCAATGTCATGGCACCATCACTTTGTGCCTTTGTTAGAATAGTCTTACTGAAGTGTGAAGGATGGATTGACTTAAGGATACTTTAAGAAGCTGTTTCAGTAGGCCTCTTATCAAGAGAGACTGGGCATCTATACTTAAGAGGGGGGTAATATCAAAAATGATAAAGATGGAATGAATGTGAGCAGTGTTGTCTAGATACACTGGTCTTGGGCTAAATAAGTCATATAATTTATCTTGATGGCATAGGAGCCACTGGTAAAGAAAAGAAAAAAGGATTATAAAGAGGAGATATTGTTATATATATATATATATATAATTCTAGTCTCATCATTTAATCATGTTTCTTCCAAGATTGGCCAGTGCCAGTGTTCTTTAGTTTGACATACATTTGCTTTGCCACAAAATTCAGATTTGGGTGTTTTGGTGGGAGTGTTTTTAGTGGTAAATGAATGGAATAAAGCATTTGTTATACAGCTTAATTCATTGTAGTTAATTTCATTAAATGAAATTCAAGAATGTATAATCAAAAAAAGCACTATCAAAATATTTGTGTTTATAAAGCCTTCTTAGTAAATTTTGGTTTGTTAGATCTTATTTTCCTGTTAAAGTGATATATAAAAGGGGTAATATGTTTTTTATAAGGAAAATAATGGTCATTTAGACATAAAAATCAAATCTTAAAAAATAACATGTTTAAAGGGGACAATGGTAAATTTATGATAAAATAATACTCAGAACATGAATGCAAAATAGAAATCTATTTTTGAATCATCTTGGTAGTAGAAAAAGTATTAGCAAAATAAGTTGTGGGAGTTTTTAAATTACATTTAACTGTGTGACTTTTAGCAAATCACTTTTTCTCTAACATTCCAATGTTCTTTTGTATCATAGAGATAACAACAAAATAGTATATACCTTTCTTTTAAGGGGGTTGTGAGGATCAGATAAGATTATGTGGATCTTAAAGTACTATAGTAATAAGCTGTTCTTAGGATTTTGTTTGAGAAAAATGGTAATATTTTAAACAGAATAACTTCCACTGAAAAGTCATGTAAGGTGTTTAACTATACTTTGTAGCAGAATAACACATAGCCTTTTGCTTCTTTTGACCTCCTGTTATGCTTTAAAAGTTGATACTTTTACACATGATCAGGTTGACCTGGTCAGAGGGATTTAGGGCATTCAATACAAAAAAAAAAAAAAAAAAAAGATTTTTTTGGTTGTTTTTGTTTAAAAAAAAATTAAATCTCTTTAATTAAATCTTTTGGTTTCCTCCTTTGTAAAATGGAAATTATAGTACTTATATTTTCCAGGGTTGTTGTAAGGATAAAATGAGATCAAACCTATAGAAGCATGTTAAAAGTTTAAAAAGTTAGCAGGTAAAAACATTACTAATTTTTAAAATAATGGGAGAAAACATCTTCTGAAAAGTACAGAGGGTACCTAAATATTCTGTAGTCTACCATTATTAAATATTGAACTAATTATTTGACTTCTTTGATAGAGAATTTTGTTTAATATATTTATGACAGTATATATGACCATCTTTTGGTCCTTGGAGATAGTTTGATACAGTAAAATTTTTATATTTTTATAATATATTAAGTGTAACAGAATTTGACCAAAGTCCAGGTTCATTTCCAGGATATAGTTGGACTGAGAAGGAATTATCTTGTGTCTAGGATGAGCAGTCCTATTGTTTGTAAGGGATCTGGGTCCATGAAGAACTATGGTTAGAGTTATAATTTACATTCAGCCAGTTCAGTAACTTCATAAGTAATTATATTATCAGAAAGACTCTTTGATTTAAAAAAGGATTAAGTGCTGGAATACCTTCAGAATTTCTGCTTCCTGAAACTTTGTTATATCCATAATCAGAATTCCTAATTGTTTGCAACGCTCTTAGTTTCTAATTATAGACCACAAAGCATAGTGGTTTGGTTTTTTTTTTTTTTTTGGGGGGGGGGGTTTGTCCCACTCCTAAGTTCTGAGTGCATAGATGTCTAATATATTACAAAATTAAGATTTCTGTAGTTCCTAGGTGTGCTCAGGTATTGATTTCTACATATGTTTTAGACCTGATAGAATCCTTACATGTATGGGTGAATTCCTTCATACTTTGGGAAGAGGTTGTGGGCGGGGGTAGAGGGGGAGGCATTCTCATGTAGACAGAGAATTTTTGCCCCATAATAGTTAATTCCCTTGAGGTGTTATACTATAAGAGGGAGAAGATTCCCAAAGATAGATGGGGTCCATGAATCTCCTTCATATCTCCTCATCCTATGTGATCATGTTCTTCCCTAACCCTTTCTAAATGATCTGCCCCTCACAGTGAAGGCATTCTTTTAAGCCTTTTACTATATGTGGATAACAGTGGATAACTTAGACTCTCCATTTGTTATTTATTATTCTTTACAATTGTTAGGTGGCCAAGCCATCTCTTAATAATGTCTGTTTTGTTCAACCATTATTGGCAAAATACTGTCACCTATTTATAAATCTGCCACAAATTTTTCCTTACATGTTTGATTGTCTGCAACTTAGATTTTTCCAAAATCATGTTCTTTATCATGGATATCTTGATTTATAAACATATAACATCTTTTGAAGAATATTGGAAATAAAAAGATAACCTATGTTTCAAGAAATAGAACAGCATGTGATTATTGAAAATAATTGTGGTAAATGCTGAGTGATGTAAAGGCACAAGTGAAATAGTTCCTGCCCTCAAAAAGTTTATATTCTAAAGGAGAAGATAGCATACATAGGAGTATTTGTCACACAGAGTAATATTGGATAGAAAGACACTAGCTACTGGAGGACCAGGAAGAATCTCCTTAAAATGTGGTGTTGAAGGAAACATTGATCCCAAAAGGTGAGTGTGAGGAGGAGGAGAGCCTTCCAGTCAGTGCAAAAGCAAAGAGATGGTAGGTGGGCATGCTATGTGTGGAGGAACAAATGTGCATAGCAAAGTAATAGGTAAGAAAATGAAAAAGATAGGAAAGGACCACTGTGCTTATCTTTAAATGCCAAACAGGGATTATTTATGTATGATGCTAGAGATAATAGGGGTTTACCAGTCCTTGGATGGGAATAAGTCTGGGGGCCTGTAGTGAGAGAGCATGACTGACACTATCTTCCCTCACCGTATCTGGTCATCCTTCAGTCCCTTACACTCTGTCCCTCAGATATTACTCATTACTCAGTTGCAATTGCAACTGCTCTTTCTAAAGTTATCAGTGATTTCTTAATTGCCAGACTCTGAAGTTTCTTTTTCTTAGTGCATATCCTTGAACTTTCTTTTGCACTTGGCATAGTTGACCACCTCTTTTTCTAAGATGCTCTCTCCTCTCGGTTTTTTTCTTGATGCTGCTCTCTTCTACTCCTAATTACCCCTTCTCTATCTCTCTTGCTGGTTTATCATCTTTATCACAATTCCTAACTGGGGATCCTATACCAAGACTCTGTTGTGGATTCCATTGATTGGAAATGTATAAACACATGGTGATAGAAGAATATAATGGCATACTTAAGCACCATTAAAAATGAAGAATCTTAGGAGGAAGTATGGGAAGACTTTTGTAACTTAGTGAAAAGTGAAGTAAGCATAACCAGGAGCGCAATATATATGTACTTAAAATAGTTAAAAAAAGACTTTCCATGCTTCTTTGCATTCTTTATAATTGTCATTTCTTATAGCACAATAATATTCCATTGTAATCATGTACTTCATTTTCTGAAGCCAACTATCAACTAATGAAAATTTACTTTGTTTCCATTTTTTTGCCACCACCAAAAGTTCTACTATGAATATTCTTGTGTATATGGGGCATTTATTTTTTTCTTCTATTTCCCTGGGAGTATGTGTCTAACAGTAGGATCTCTAGGTTAAAACATCTGGACTTTTAATTCTCTCCAACCACCCCATTTAGTGTAATTCCAAATTATTTTCCTGAATGGTTAGACAAATTGATAGCTAGCTCCATCACCATTGTAGATTATTTTCCTATAGCCTCTCTAATACTGTTTCCATCTTTTGTTAACTTTATTAGTATTATGAGTATGAAATTAAATGTTCATTTCTTTTTTTTATTAGTAATTGGGCGTGGTATTTTATATAGTTATCTTTCATATAGCAATTGTATATTCATGTGATGTAATATAATATGACAATATTATATATATGTATATATATATACATATATATAAAACATATATATCCACATTATATACATACACACATATATATAATAGATCTCAGTAGCAATGTAGCATAGTGGATAGAGAACCCATAAGGATTCAAGTACCTTCTCTGACACATGCTGGCTTTGTCCAGTGGAGCAGGTCACCTAACTTCTCAGTGTTCTAGGTATTTTTCTATACTTAAAAATTGTAAATATTTGCTGATCTGAATTGGTAGAGGGAGTTTGCTCACTAGGAGTTCTCCCTGCCAGTCAAATCATAGATCACTCAATAAACATTTATTAAGCACTTATATATGCCAGACATTGTGCTAAGGTCCCATCTGAACCAAAATCAGACATTCTTATCAAAAATATTTGATGCAAAGCTTTTCCTCCAATGTTTCCTTTTTTTATTTTACTTGCATTGATTTTATTCATTTTTTAAAAATCTATTTTATATATATACATATATATACACACATATGTGTGTTGTGTGTGTATATATATAACATACAAATATCATGTAATAAAAATTAATTTGTCTTTTGTGTTTTATTGTCCACATACATTGGGAAAGTCACTTAAATTCTGTGAGCCTTAGTTTTCACATTTGTAATATGAAGGGGGTCGACTTGATGAGGCATCATAAAAGACTTCTCCAACTTTAGATTTATAATTTTTAGATTAATATTATAATAATATAATATAATGATTTCCTATGTTCTGCGTTTGGTTAAGAATTTCCCATATCCAATATTGTGAAATATAAACCCCATTCCTTTTCCTTCAATTAAAAAAAACCCAAACAAACATGTTTTGTTTTGTTTTGTTTTTGAGTTAAGTATTCGTTAGAAACTTATTCTGAGTGAAGACACTAGCAGCTTGAGGAAACTGAGAACATCCTTCTGCAGAAGATAGAATTAGAGCTTAATTTTCAGGTAAGCTAGGGAAACCAGGAAGCAAAAGTAAGGAGTGGAGAATATTCCAAGTATAAAGCATGGTTATTGAAAAAAAGTACAGAATTAGAACATAGAGTGCCTTATATGAGGAATAACAAGGTGGCCAATGCCACTGGACTATACAGTGGAGGGAACAGAAGAAAGATGTACGAAGATTGGAAAAATAGGAAAGTACCAGGTTTAAAGTTTTTAAAAAATGTGTATTTGACCATGAAGATAATAGGGAGCTACTGGAAGATCACTTTGACATCTGAGTGGAGATTGGATTAAAAAAGGGAAAGAGCCTTGAGTCAAAGAGACTAACCAAAAGTCTGTTGCAATACAAAACTTGCTACATATAAACCTAAAAAAAATTTTTTTGGGTGAATGTACATACCAACATGTTGTTCTGCTTCCAAAAAAGAATTGTGATTTTTTTTTTAATAACAAAACACCTATTTATACCTTCTGAATCCAATTCTCCCTATGCAACAAGAGAACTGTTCGGTTCTGCAAACATATATTGTATCTAGGATATACTGCAACATATCCAACATATAAAGGACTACTTGCCATCTAGGGGAGGGGGTGGAGGGAGGGAGGGAAAAAAAAATCGGAACAGAAACGAGTGTCAATATAAAGTAATTATTAAATAAAAATTAAAAAAAAAAAGAAAAGAAAAAATAAATAAATAAATGAATGAATGAATGAATGAATGAATGAATGAATGAATGAATCAATAAAATAAAGATTTCATTGACCAAAAAAAAAAAAAAAAAAAAAAAACAAAACACCTACAGCAACCTGTAGTAGAGGTAAAATTATGTGCATAGCAGTAAATTATCCCACTTGAGAAAAGGATAGGTATAAACAGGCAGAAACATAAATGCAATGCTTATTTCCTAATAAAATTCTTCCACTTTACATTCATTTCCAGCTAGCTATTATAAGAATAAGTCAATTTGGAATATGATTTCTCTTCTGCCAAACTTTCTCTAGTTTAGTTTTTTGAGTATTGTGTAACAATATTTGATATTAATCCAATATTTAATTAATTTGATTGTTTTTTCCAAATCCATGAATTTCTTTGTTGATTCTTTGAAGAAATCCTACACTGTGAATTTATTTTTTCCTAATCTTCAGATTTGAATTTTGCATTTTTTTACATTAAGAAATTTAAGTATCAACATATTTGTTGCCCCTTTTTTTGTTATTGTTGATTTCTTTCTTCTCTGGTTGCCAGGTTTTTTGTAGAATTGAAAGGGAGAGGGTGTTCAAATAGACTGTCTATTGCTTTGATATATACTTAACCTAATGGTCACTCCTCTTCCTCTTTCCCAACCCTGACATGCTTGGGCAAAATTGATGCTTTCCACTTTTTTTTTTTTAATAATTTGGGGTCCAGATAGGGGTTGAAGGATATAGACAGAGTTTCTGTAGCAGGAACAGATTCCAGTCCACAAATACCCATCCTCATCCCTACTTCCAGGGAAACCTCAGGAAAAAGGGTGCCTTTAAATAAACATTTAAAGGACTGACATTCTCCTAAGTTAATTCATAAGATTTATATCTTGTTAAAATTGTTCTTTTTTTTTTTTTTGCTTGTTTGTTTTTTTCTGTCCTGTTGATTCAACTGTACATTTAGATAAATTTTTTTTTTTTGAGTTAGTGGGAATTGGGGAAGGTTTTTATACTGCTATCTTTTTGGTCCAGTACTCAGGAAATAGAAGTCCCAGTATATGTGGGTAACATATCTATCCTACAGGGATGTACCATATCTTGGAAGCCAAGTTTTATTTTGACTAGTTTACAAATGTGTCAGTGTTAAGGTTTTGTAGAAGACATTTTTGTGAAAATAGAGATAAAACTAGATGATTTGGGTAATTTGTAGAGATTTTTGTTGAGGTGTTTTGTTAGGCCAGATTGTCCCTGAGGTGCTTTCCAGTTTAGAGATTCTGAGATTCTATGATCTTTCACAATATTAATAATCTAATCTCTGCCAGAACATTAAATTATTATAGGCCATCATTTGGAAAACATTGGATGAAAGCCTACTTTCTTCTTAAAATATTCATTTCACAAGTGTTTATTGAACATCTATTGTATTTCCATTTTTGTGTCAAGTATTTGACAGAGTCTAAAAGAATTACATGAAATAGATCAAGGATCTTGTTTGACGTATACCCATGTCAA
The DNA here is from genome assembly GCF_016432865.1 of Antechinus flavipes. NCBI lineage: Eukaryota > Metazoa > Chordata > Mammalia > Dasyuromorphia > Dasyuridae > Antechinus > Antechinus flavipes. The sequence goes on along the minus strand of NC_067398.1, from coordinate 214,055,347 downwards.
ACAATTTGAGAAGAAGCATTTTAGAATAAAATTCTAAATTTGGAGATGCAATTATTTTCCAAACATAGATTTCTGCTCTCCCCATTTGGATCTTTGCTCATGGAATCTCCTTCTCTGATAATGCCTTCCTTCTATCTCCTCTCTTTCACCTCTGTTTCTTTTTCAAATTCTTTCTTTTCCTCATAGTCTAGTTCAAGTGCTACATACTCCATGAAGTATTTTATGATCATCCTAGCTAGAAGTTTCTTCTTAATCTTATATAACTTTATGCCTTTACATCACATATATTATTTGGGGTAAAAGGCACATCTCATCAACTAAACGATATACTCTTGGAAATCAGGGTCCATTTTTTTTTTTAAACCACCTTAGAGCCTCGCATAATGCCTTGTCTTTTTTAGCTACTTAATATTTGTTAAATGGATGAATAGGCTCAAAAACACAAAGAGAGAAATCTGTTTCAGTGCTTAAGTCCTGAAACCTCATTTATTCTACACCAATTGAGATTTTAAAATTACATGTTAACATCATAGTTTTAAGGTGGATATAATTACACTTGTATTAAAGTTAATTCCCTTCCTCTGATATTTGCATCCTCCTAAAAAAAAGAGAGAGAGAGAAACCCTTTCACTGCCCTCTGTAATTAAATAGATTCCTCTTTATCTCTACTTTCTGATGCCCCTTTTTGTTAAGGTCTAACATGCTTTGGAAAGATGATTTAGGCAGGTGCATTCAAGATGGATTGTAGTGGACTTGAGATGAGAAGATTAATGAAAAGACTATCGTATTCTTTTTGTGAAGTATCGAGGACGTCTGTCAGAGTGATAGCAGTGAACAAAGAGAGAGCAGGGAGATGAGAAGGTAGAATCAATCAAACTTGGCAAGTCATTGGATGTGATAGGAATGAAAGAGAGAGAGTGGGGGATGACCATACCCAGGTATCAAACTTGCATGACTAGAAGAGTGATGGTGCTCTTGATACTAATAAGGTGGTTGAAGGAAGCCAGCCAGAGGAAATATAATGATTTCAGTTATTAGAAGTGTTGAGTGTAACAGGATTACAAGACATCCAGTTTGAGATGTCCATTAAAAAGTTTGACATGGGAAATTGGCAGTCAGGAGAGAGGTTAAGCTTGGAGAAATTGTTCACAGAATCATTAGAGAAGATAATTAATTATAAGGGATCTGACAAGAACAGTAAAATAATGAAGAGGGAGGTAAGAACATGATCCAGGACAGATCCGCAGGAAGACACAATTAATGGAGATGGCCTGAATGTGAAAATTGAGCAAAGTTGACTGAGGAGGAGTGCTCAGACAGGTAAGAAGGAGATCAGAGAGTATAATATCACAATAACTTAGAGAAAAGGAGAAGACTACAAAGAAGTAAGGACAAATGACGATTAGATAAAATCATTATGTTTGGGAAAGGAGGAAGCTCTGTGCTGAGTGGGACAAGTGAGTCAATTTAGAGTAGTATGAAAGGATTTCTTTGCTGCAGTGAGAGCTTACTGGGATTATGTAATATAAATTTGTGGTGGACCCAATCAGTATAATTTCATGATTTTCTCCATAACTTTGCTCATCATGGAACTAAAAGCAGCCACAGAGGATAATGGGAGTAATCCAAAATTTGGGCTTGGTAGTGACAAAAGAAGGAAGAGGCAAGTAACTTTAGTGTAGAGGATGATGTAAAGGTGAACTAACCTTTTAGTAGATAGTTTAGAGATAATTAATTGCCTGGAAAAGAAATGAGAAGAGGGGGAGGGATTGAAGGACATGGTGAAGGAAATGCAAGATTACAAGTTGTAAAGCAGAGGCAAGAGTAAAATAAGAAAAGATTATTATCAACTAAAACAACTTTAAGACTTCGTGAATGTGGAAGTGGAACACTTGTGGGTACATGGCAAGGTTAAGGTTTTGACTGTATAATTGAGATGGATGGAGTAGTTAATAGAAAATGATTAGATTAAGGAACTGGGAAGTAGTGTGTTTGAGGGAATATCACTGTGTTTGAGGAACTATCATATTATTTATGTTGAAATCCCCTATTATATGACAGCAAGGCTTAGAAGAGAAAAAAATTTTTAAGTCAGGGACTAAATTCATTGAGGAAGGAAAAAGAAAGTACTCTGAAGGTCATTAGAGAAACAGCTACCATAATCTTTATTGGATGATAATCATGGTACAGATTGGTCTTGAAGGAAGAGATGTCATTATTAACTGGTGATAAGAGGGAGTTTCCATAAGTGGCAGTAGGAAAAAACAAGTGCTCAAACTTGGCATTCTCTTCCACCCTTCTATCCCCCTACTAGTTGACAGTGATTAGGAAGTATGAAAGTGCAATCATTGTTGGAAAGTTTGGCCAGGAAAATCAGAGAGATCTATATCTCAGTGAGTGCCAGAATATGGAAGGAGTAAGAGGGGAGTAGTTTTAAGTTGAAAGCAAGTTTATTTCCTTTGAAGCAGGTATTCCAGAGGCACATTGGGAAGGGACATTGGAGGACCAAGCAGGTTGAGGGAGATATGAGTAAGGAAGAAGTCAATAGAATTGGAGTATAAAATTTTTACAGTGGTGGAGGTTCAGAATCCTACAAGGGTGAGTGTGCTGACCATTGAAGTATTAATTTAGGCAGATTATAAATAGAAGTCCCTTGAGGAAGAACGGTGATTAGATTCTTTATGGCCCTCTTTGTCTACAAATATATGCTTTTTTGTTCATTGTTTTATTCATTTGTTTTTCTTCAGTATGAAATAGTCAAGAAAGATCTAGAAAAAATGAACTTGATAAATTGTTTGAAAATGACTTGAGAATAATTCAGGAGAGTCTCCATTCTGACATGGTTTTTATTGCTCCCTCAGTTAGGTAGAATTGCTAAGGCAAGAACAAGCTCTTTACATTGGGCTTGTATTTTGAGGTTCTTCTTGCTATATCCCTTCACCTGCATCTTGCTTCCTCAGAAATGAGTGCAAGAGAAGTTCCCCTGACATCATTCTTCATTTCTGGAATGTCCTAGAGTGTGTCTGAGACCTTCTTGAATATTTGTCTTTCTTGATGACACTCCCCATTTTGTTTTGTTTTGTTTTTCCTTTCCTAGCAAGTAATTCAGGTTTTGGTTTTTATTTTGGTTTTTAATTACTAAACTTCTCAGTCCTCATCTGCAAAGTCTTCATGGAAAAGATGTTTCCCAGCCCTCTGTACTCTATGATGAAACATTGTTGGTCTCATTTTTTCTATCTTCTATCCATCGTGGGTTTGTTTCCTTTATTTTAGGACTTGTTCCATTCTGTCCTTCATTATTCAGAATACTTTATAGCTTTTAATTCCCCTCCCCCCCTTTTGCCCACTGTATGCTTAATGATTCCCTAGGATACCTCCTTGAGATTGATTAGTAGAGTAGAATTAGAGCTACAAAGTGAAATTTGTCTTAAAGACCATGTCTTTAACATTTTTTGCTTGTTGTGTTTGCTTTTATTGTGCATCCAAGTGGCACAGTTTGGTTAGTACTGGGTCTAATAAATATGACCTCAGACACTTTATTAGTAAGTGATCCCAGTTACCTCTCTGTGCTTTGGTTTTATTCATTATAAAATGACAATAATGATAGCTCTTCCATGCCAGGATTGGTGTAAGATTCAGATGAGATAATATCTGTAAAGCACTTACTACAATGTTTATCACATAGCAGGTGCTTAATAAATGCTTGTATGTTTCCTTCTTTCTTTCCCTTTGTGTTTATCTGAATCTCACCCTTCAAGGCTCATCCTGTCTTCCAAAAAGCAGTCTCCATTGTTTTTTCCTCCTTTGAATTCTAGCATTTATTGTTTATGCTATTATTTACTCATTACTTAAATTAAATCTTTGATCTAATTCACATGGGTATTTTTTCCAATGATCACAGCCTATTTATACCTGCCTGTCCTGTGCCATTTTTGTCTATGCTCTTGCATAACTCTGTCATAGGGGATCTGTCAATAGTACTTAAGATCTTTAGATTTCTAGAGGATACTAATTGAGAATGTGGGCTATCCATTGGTTGCTTACTCTTGACATGACTAGCTCACCTCTTTCCCTCAATAATTTTTTGGATACCCCTTGAAAAGAAGGATTTTTAAAAATTATTATCTCCTAGCCCTAATAGTAGGGCTTTTTACATAGTAGATCCTTAATTTATAATCCATTAGTCAAAAGAGATGTCTGCAGATATATCTGTAGCCTACTGTATTCCAGAATCAAGCTTAGACACTGTTGATTCAGAGGAGAGGGAAAAAAAAATCACAATCCTTGTCTTCAAAAAGCATAATTAATTTTTAATTATTGTGTGGAAATAGGGGGCAAATCTATGTAAATTAATTCAAGTTAAATTGGGAGAGGAGGACCACCAGTAACTGGGAAGTTTGAGATAGGTTATATATAGAAGGTGTTGCTTGTTCACATTTGTGAATAAAATAAAAGATTTCTTTACTGAGGGTGAGATGGAAGTTCATCCCAGGCTTGTGAGACTGCCAGTGCAAAGGTACCAATAAAGGAAAGGTAGGATCATGTGTGAGGAACAGCAAGAAAACCAATTTGACCAAAACACAGAGAGAAAGGCACACAGTATTTAATAACACTGGAAAGGTAACTTGGGAGGAGGCCCAGATTGTGCAGGACTTGAAAAGCTAAACATAGGATCTTTTTTTTTTTTTTTTTTTTTTTTTTTTTTTTTTTTTTTTTTTTTTTGGTCCTGGGGCAGTTTGAACTCAGTTGCACTTTATTGAATGAGGTGAATAATGATCAGAACTGTACTTTAGGAAGAACAGTTTGAAACCCTTGTAGAAAACTAATTGGATAGAGGAGAACTTGAAACAAGAAGACCAAGAAGACTTGGAATAGTTGAGGGGAAGAGTGATGAGTGTTTGAACTTCACAGATATGAGAGTAGAGAGAAGGGGACAGATGAAAGATAGTGTGGTTTTAGAAATAAGAGTTTGATAATTTGATTTGGGGTGAGGAAGAATGAGGAATACAGGATCATACTGCAGTTGCAGACCTGAGTGACTTAAATAATGCTAAAGCCCTTGACAGAAGTACTGAAGTTTAGAATGAGGGTAGGTTTAGAATAAAAGGTAATGAGTTGATTTTTGGAAATGTTGAACTTGATAATTATATTTTGGGGAACATTTTAAACTTTCTAATAGTTATACACAACTGGAGCTTAGGAGAAAGATTAAGATTTGCTATATAGATCTGAGAATCATGAATTTTATATTAAGATGATGAATTGGTGGGAGCTGTTGAAATCATCAGCTGAGTTAAATGTACAGAGAGAAGATAAGAGATCTCTGAATAGAGCCTTGGGATCTAGCCACAGTTAGCAAATGTGATGAACCAACAGAGAAGACTGAGGAGCTATCAGGTAGGTATGGGGAGACCTAGGCTATAATAATGCCATGAAAACTCAAAGGATATACAGGAAGAGACAAAAGTCAAGAATGTTAGCTACTACAGAGAAGCTGAGAAGAATGAGCATTTCAAGTCAAGTCAGCTAGCATTTATTAACTACCTACTGTTTATCAGGAGCTTTGCCAAGTGCTGAGAGGAAGAAAAAGAGGTTTTAAAAAAAACCCTTCTGGCCTCAAAGCACAGTCTATTGAGAATTGAGAAAAGACCATCAGATTTGCAATCTTTGAAGAGAGGAGTTTTAGTTGAATGGTGAGATTGGAAATCTTGAAAACTTTTTTAAAAATATCAGTTTCTGTAAGAACACTTCTGAGTAATAAGACAAATACAAATTAAAACAGTTCTGAGTTGCGTCCACCCTTCAGAGTGACTAAGATGGCATGTGGGAAATAGTTATACTCATCCATTGTTGGTGAAGCTATTAATTAGTCCAGCTATTAGTTTGGAAAATTTGATCAAAAAACTATTAAACTGCATATACTCTTTGATCAAGTAATACTATTAATAGGTCCATACAAAGAGATCAAAGAAGGAGGGAAAGGATTCATACATAGAAAAAAATATCTATAGAAACTCTTTACGTGGTAGCAGAGAATTGGAAACTAAGGGGATGTCCATCAATTAGGAAATGACTGAACAAGTTAGGGTATACAAATATGATGGAATAAATACTATTATGCTGTAAAAAATGATGTAAGTGATGATTTCAGAAAAAATCTGAGAAGATTTTTATATATATAAGATACAAAGTGAACAGAACCAGAACAATTTATACAGTAACAGCAATATTGTAAGGTTAATCAACTATTAAAGACTTAACTCTGATCAATGTGTTGACTCCTCCTAACAGTTCTAAAGGACTCATGATGAAAAATGACATTTACCCATACATAGAGCACTGATGAATTCAGAGTGCATATTGAAACAGGTTTTTTCCTCTTTATTTATGTCCTTCCCCAGAATATGGCTTATTCAAAAATTTATTTTTTAACTTCATTTTAACTTTTATTATTATTTTATTTTATCATTAGGATTTAACTTTCATAGCTTCATTTTTGCAAATGAATTTTGTATTTCTTGCTGTTTCAGTTGGTGAAGTAGAAGTGATATATTGAGATCTGCAACATTTGTAATGTGTGAAGAGAATCTATGATTTTTATTGATAACTAAGTCTCTGCTAATAGTGTCACCTACGTTCATAATTGAAGGAAATGCTGAGTTTCACTTAGAGGTTAATGAAAATAGATAATTTTTTTTCCTCATCTAATTTTATGGACCTCCTGATATCTGTTCCTAGACCCATTGACCTCAGGTTAATAATTCCTGCTTTAGAGTGATTGTGGAGATTTCCGCACTGTTCTGGGACTTGATGCAATCAGAATAATGTTATCCACAAATAGGAGCCATCTGGAGGACCTTCTCATTTATATGGAATCCTTTTTTGACTTGAACTCGGCCTTGGAACTGGTCCAGGATGACAAACCACTGGATAATATACATCTTTCTGTTTTATGCCTCCCTTGTTATTAATGAGTAGAGAATGATCATATCTGTTATATTTTTCAAGAAATCTTATATAATATTGATATATTCAAGGAAGACACTTGATTAGAAGACAGCCTTTGAGGCAGAATTTTCCATTAATAAACCAATTGTGTTTTTTTATTTTGATTTTTGATCAGTAAGCAACAAGCATAGATGTGTTCTCTATATCTTTTAGTCAATTGTGGAATATTGCATATTGGAATTGTTGCTCTTATTTTCTAATGCACTTAGCGGAGCACCCTAGGTAGTTGTTTAGATTGTTCTCATAAATATTTTACCTAGATGGGAAAGTGAATATGTAAGTCTGTAGTTATTGATGAAGTTTTGGAGTTTAGGGGACAGCAATGAAGCCGTAGATTATTTTTTCCCTCACATACTTATATATTTCCTTCCTTGAGGTATTTTTAGAGAACCTTCCCTCAGTGCCCTCAAATAAGAGGATAATAGGATTTTTCTCTTGTATTTCCAAAAATGTCATTTGATAAAATAGCGTGATTATTTGTTCCTTATAAATTCCATGAGTAAAGGACCCTATTTATTTTAATTTATAATCTTCCAGAGCACCTAGCAAAGTATTCTGCACACAGTGTGTGTGTATATATATATTTTAATATTGAACAAAAGGGTGAGGCTGCTTAATCGAAAACTCAAGAAACCTTTGGCTTCTCTTTTTGTTTTCTTAATGGGAATTTTTTTTATTTTTTGTTTTTACATCATCTAGATTTTCTCCTATATTCTCCTCCCTTAAAGAGCCCCTTATAACAAAGGATTTTTAAACGAGAAAATGATTAATATAGATCAACATATTAAAAAAAATTATGACCCTACATACAGTGTTCTATATATGTGGGTCCTATAAGAAGTAGATGAAAATGTCTTCTCATATCTCTTCTTTGGGGCCAAGCTTATCCTTTATAATTCCTCTATATTCAGATTTGACTGTTTTGTAGTGTTTCTTTATATTCATTGTTATAGCTATTTCTGTGTATTGTTTTTTTGGCTCTGCTTACTTAACGTTGGATCTGTTAATTTTAAGTCTTTTTTATTAGATTTGTCGTTTCTTACAACACAATAATATTACAAACCGAAATTTGTTTAGCCATTCCCTAATATGTGCACATTGACTGTATTTCTAGTTCTTTGCTACCACAAAATATCCCATTATAACTATTTTGGTGTATATGGATCCTGAAACTATTCATTTTTAAAGTTCTGTCTCTCCAGTCTCTTTTATAGATCATTTCCCTAAGTGCAATCAAACTGATTTCTGTTCCTCTCACTTTATCTACTATCTGTGTTTTTTCACTGGTTTCCCTCTTATAAAGAAAGTACCTTCTAAATGTTCACACTTTGAATGCACTTCTTCCTCAACTTCTCCTAATTGAATTCCTACATTTCTTATTTCAAAGGTAAAGTAACATTCTGCTTGAAGCCTTTTCAATTACTGCAGTTGCTTATGCCCTCCTAATGTAATTTTTAAAATTTAACTAACTTGTACTTAATTTTTTAGTGTCTTGCCACATATTTATTCTATGTTAAAGTAACACTGGTCATTATTACTGTGTAGGGTAGATTTGGTTTAAAATTCTATATTGCCTGTTAATTTCCAAACCCAAACCTATATTTAGATATTTCCTCCCCTGTTGGAATGTAAGCTCCCTGAAAGTAGAAATAATTTCCTTTTTTGTACATGTATTTTTGTGTCTTTCAGTAAATATGTGATTGATTGAAATTCTAATGATTTTCAGGCTACATTATACTTGAAATATAGCTTATGTATATTATGTAAGTGGAAGCCTTTTTCTTTTTTCCGGGGTAGAGTGGTGGTGGGGGAGTTATTCCCAAGGTGGGGTCATTAAGGTTGCATGTATTGCGTATTGCTGAGTGTGGATCAGTTGACTGAGTTGACCCTTTCTATAGTAGACCTGGATAGGCAGAAGTCAAAGCTAATGACATTTAATGATCTTTGTTAATGTTTTTGTTGAAGGGGATAATTTTAACCTACTTACCTGCTTATTGGGGTATAGATTACCTTAGAGGGCCAGTAAAAAACCAAATCTTAATAGACACGATCTACAAATCTTAAATTTAGCCACTTTGGACCTTCAGTTTGCTCCCTCCAAAATTTGAAGAGAAATTTAAAAATACATTTTGATTAAGAAACTCAAGTCACTGAATGAAGTTAGTTTTCTTTGAAATATTTAAAAATATGAAGATTACATAGTAGTTTTGTGAACAAGACAACTGTTCACATTATGGAAATAGTAGAGTGAAATGGTAGTGTCTGTTCCTTGGTTTAGATTCCTCTTTTGGGGTCCAAATATTGTGTTTTATTTGTTTACTCCCTGAGGGAAGCTGCTTCTAGTTTTTCTTTTTAAAAAATTAAGTAGGAAATAAATTTCTGGTATCTTTGTCAGAGTTGTAACCTTATGTTAAGATGCTAAAAGGTGTCTCTCCAAATTATTGTCCTGCTGTACTCATTTCTTGCAAAGTGGGCCTCTTGTATAGTTACTTGTTGAATTGTGTACCTACTGAATTAGTCAAAGACCTGGCTAAAGCTATTTTTTTTTTCCTTTTCCTCTCCCCTCCCCCAAACTTGCTTTTGTTATGTATTGGCTTGCTAATCCTTGTGTTGAGCAGTATCAGACATCACCTTTCTTGGGGGCAGTTAGTCCACTCTTCCGCTTTCTTTGTCAAAGGGCTCCCTTAATAGGAGAAGTCAACAGGGAGGACAAAAAGGATTGAAAGTTGTATTTAATCAGGGTCAGAGAGGTGGTGTTCAGAGTGACGGGCCCACAGGCAAGCTGGCCTTTTATGCTTGCCGCTGCAGATGGTCCCAAAGCATTCAGCTAAGTGAAGAGAAAGCTGCCCAGTGAAAGCTATTGTAGACTAGCATCGTTACAGTTGAGAAGGGTTGCCAGGGGTAACTAGAGAGTATCACCAGTATCGTGTGATCCCTAGTCTGTGCCATTGAAAATGTTAGACTGAGGATTGTATTGGGTCCCTTGGCATCTTGATGTTCATATGTAAGCAGTATTATCCCACATAAGTTTTAATTTAATTTTTCCTTTTCTTCTAGTTCCCCCTATTTATTTGGAAGTGCATAAACTCTAGAATCATTTGCATTTATGAATTTGAAAGACTCTGTCTTCCTAAACTAGTGTCTCAACAATATACAAACTGTAATATAGTTTAATGCATACACTTTTAAAAAAACAATAGAATAAGTTAAATTTATAATACAGGATTCCACTATTTCCATTTGTGGAGCCAGAAATTGATTTTTCAGAATTCTGAAAAACACTTCAAAAGGATCCCCGAAGGAAACAATTTTGTTCTTTTCATAGATTTAAAAAAAAAAAAAAAACCTATGGCAAAAATATTTAGATACTATTTATCTAAAAGCTGTATGTGTTATGTTTAGAGATATTTACAAAACTTCTGTTTAGCTTTAATTTTTAACCTAAGGCAAAGGTTAAATGTATGCATCCCAAATGAATGAGAGCTGAGTAGCATAACAATCATTGATCTTAATTTAATATACTGTGAATACAATTTTAATAGACAAACTGCATTTTAAAAGACCCAAATCCAGGCTTCTCTCTGTCTTGGATAATATAAAGCTACTTAGTTCATAAAAATCATTCCCATAAATGCAAAACACAAACTCCTCGTTAGTAGCAAAGTATGTATAATTCTTTAATCACCATAGTGGTGCAATTTGAATCTTAACTTCTGCTTTAAAGACAAGATAAATTAAAATATCTTTGCTAGCATTTTAAAAAATTTAATTACCCGCCCCTCTCAATTATACTAGGTCCATCCTCTTGGAGTTCATCTTGAGACCAGTTGAACCTACAACTCAGTATGTATCATCACATCTAGCTGGCACAGCTTTCCTGGAAAACATAATTGTGGAGAATTATGATAATTCTTGTAATATTAATGTTTTCCTGTTAGAGAATTCTAAAATCACCTAAAGCTTTACTTGAAAGTGAATTAAAATTAATAAAATTTTTAGCAAATTCTGCTAAATGCTTATTAAACTGTCAGACTTAAAAATCCAAGTCTGTTTTAGAATCTATGAAAATTAATGTTAAATATTACATAAAAATAATTATGATATGAATTAGTTGTATGAATCCCTAGAATTGTCTCATATTAAAGTAAAAGAAATTTTATTCCATGCAATTTATAATTGTTTGCTTTTATAGTGAAGGTTTTTCTCTCAAAATGAAAAACTGAGGAAATCTATGGTAATGCAAAATTAAGTTAGGCATATTGACACTAAGAATCATGATAAAAGATAAAATATTCTAGAAGATTACAGTGGTTACCTGATTGGTTATTTAATGGAAAATTCAGTATTAAAAACAAAAAGCAAACTATTGTCTCCCTATGTCTTGTGAGAAATGATGGATATTAACTAAATTACTCCATCTGTTCCTTTTTTCAAGTTCATTTTATTTTATGGTATGATTATCTATAAGGTTAATTTAAAAATATTAATGTTCTTTACTATGCTGGCAGTTGGGTGGGTCTCTAGAATTTATGAATAAAGATGGCAGCTGAATAGCAAATTTTAATTACACCACTGCTTTAATGAACCTCAGTGAGTAAGAAGCATTAATACCATTGCAGTTTATTCCCCATCATCATTTTTGTGCTATTGATACTGTTTTTATTCCTCTTTATGTATACTATATGGATTTCACTAAACACTTGGGAAAACTGAATGTATCTAAAGAATAAAAGAACAAATTTTAAATTTGCATCACATGCAATTTCATTTAAATTTGCTGTGTTATGAAAAAAATTAATCTATATAGTAGAATGACGATTGACATAAATTTCTATTAAATTCCAACAGAAATTTCCAATTTTTTTTCTGTCTTTAAATCACTGCAGGTGAAATGAATATGAAAGTAAATATAAAATACCAATAATCATTGGTACCCATTTCACAAAGATTACTTACAAAATATTTTTAATCCACATGTATTTTAGTTTCTTAATATAACTTAAGTACAGAATAATATTTTTAGAGATTTCACACGTGAATTTTGTCTAATATACCAGTCTTTAAAGTTCAGTTTATGGGGGTGGGGGATTGGGGAGGAAAAGGAATACCCACAAATTTAGTTATACTGAACTCAGTTGTTACTTAATGTTTGGAAGCAAGAACATAAAATGTTAATCTTTGTTTTGGCAGGAGTTTAATGACTATTTTGAGCAGTCCCCAAATCTCCCTTAAAAATAAATGAATAAATAAAACCACCATTCCACAAAAGGAGGAGAACAATGGTCAAGTAATGTTTGAAGATTAATAATTGCAAAGTACATAATGTTTATAAAGGGACATAAATGTTATATAGCACCTGTGGTATCAGCTTCCTGTGTTATAATAACAAATGCAGAAGGAGCAGGACTTGGCTCATAGTATATCCAAAGGTATTTTGTGACAGCTTTATCATTCAAGTCAAGTACCATTACAACAAACATCACTGTATAACTAAAAGATAGCCAAGCTTCAGCAATACTCAGTATAGAATACTTGTTCAAAAAAAGAATTTTGACAGCCCTTGTAGTTTTTTTAAATACCTTTCATATATAAATGAAGGTATGGAGTGCTACAGTTATTCTTTTTGAGTTATTTATAGTTTGTATTTATATATATTATATACAGATAGACATATTTACATACCTTCTGTTGTTACTGAAAAGGATTATTAACATGCTGACAAAACATTTAAGTAGTCCTTTGAATGGTAATATGTCATGCATGAGTTCTTTTTCTGCTTCTCTGCTTTATCATCACTAGGTTGAACTAGTTGCCTTTTCTCAGATCCAAAATTCTAGGAAATCAAAAGGGAAAGGTAAAAAAGATGGATTTGCTTTTATGCTAACAAATATTTATTGTACATAGAGCAATATTTCTTTCCCATCCTTATATCTTTTAAAAATGTTTTAAAATTTTAGTAAAATTTTATGTTTTTATATTTTGGCACTTGTAGATTGTATTTCTACTTCCACACTTCTAATCCAGTGAGCCTTTCCTTGTAACATAATCTGTCACCTCTTCTAGAAAAGGAGGGAGGGTCACAATTGATCATTATCAGTCACATAGTTTATAGTTTCATTTTAATGTGGTTTTCATTAACATTTTTTATACTTTTCCTTTATTATTACAGTCAAAAATCATTATTACAATCAAAGAATACTAAAAGCCTTGTGCCTGAGCTCATAGAGATCTAGTCAAAGAAACTTCATCCTTTGGCTAGCTTCTCTAACTCTCTGTGAGTTAGGAACAACTTCAAGTGTTATCACTGCTGCTGCCACTTCAGAGTAGTGTTGCTGCTGTGATAGAATGATACTGCATGGAAAATCCTGGGAAGATGATGGAGAAAATGATAATCTAATCTCATTCACCTTTACCATCACTAATCAACAAGAAAAGTGCCCTCACAATCTAGCAAAAAGCAAGTATAAAAGTAAGAAATGTCACCAAAAATAAAATCTTCTAGAAAAAAGACTAAAAACTTTCTTGTTACCACATAAAACTTCTGATCCCATCCCTGTAGTCAGCGTTAGCCTCTAATAATGATGACTTCAGTTGGTCCCCATACATTCTTGCAGCAGCTCTTTTTTGCCTGTTTTAGGCATCAGTTTTGGAGGTGAGCCTTCAGTATCCTTGGAATCCCCCAGATAATTCTGACACTCAGAACTCAAGGAAAGACAGTGGTTGAAAAAAGAGAGTTGAGCCAAATTTTTTAAGTGGACTTTTGAGGACAGCCTAGAGACAAAAGAAAGGTAGTTCTTAGAAGGGAGGAGCCCAGAAAAATGAGGTAGAGAACAGAGCCAGTTACAATGACTCATCAGAACCTTGCTGTAGTGATGAACTGGCCTCTGAAGAACTGGAGATCCTTCTCAATTCCAATTTTCTGAGAATAGGCAGAAGGTTCTGGGATGGGAGCAGAAATAGTAATTGGACTATTTTATAGCATTTAAAAGACTATAACATAAAAAAGGAAAATAATTATAACAAGGACACCAAAGGAAAATAATTATGGTATTGAAAGATAAAATATGACAGAGTTAAAAATGATCAAATAATCAAAATAAAGAGCTATGACCAAAAAATAAGCTCATTATTAAAAGATATATGTAGTCATATCCCCAGAGGAAGTCACTGTAAAGTAACTTCAAGAACTTAAATAATATTTTGAAAGAAAAAGAAAGAAAGAAATGAAGATATCATAGATATTTTATCTCTGACAGAAATTAAGTGATTAGAACAGAAGAGTAGATGCTCTGAATTAAAACAATGGAACACAAAAATGCAGAGATAGAAAAAAAATAATTTGCTCAAATTCAAGAGAAAAATTGTTAAGTTACATGAAAAATAGCTCTAAAAACAAGAATATCAAACATAGGTAGTTTTATGAAGAGATATCTTCACATGTAGATTTTTATAATTTTTTCCAATTATATGTAAAAACAATTTTTAGTATTTGTTTTTTAAAATTGAGCTCCAAGTTGTCTCCCTTTCTTCCCTCCCAACTCCTTGAGAAGGCAAGCAATTTGATACATATGCAGTCATGCCAATCATATTTCCATATTAGCCATGTGGTGAAAGAAAACAGACCAAAACAATAAAACAAAAATAAAGTAATACTCAGTCTTTCTCTAGAGGTGTGGATTGTCATTTTTAATCCTAAGTATTTTGGAATTGTCTTTTATCATTGTATTGCTAAGCATAACTAAGTCATTCATTGTTGATCATTGTACAATATTGCTGTTTTTGTGTACAATGTTCTGCTTCCTTTCATTGAAGTTCATATAAGTCTTATGAAGAGATAATCTAAAAGTTATGTCTTCCAGCGAAATAAGATGCAAAAAGCTCTCTATGCCATAGTTATAAGTACTATATATAAAAACTGTTCATAAATATTGAAATAGATGGTAAAGTACTGCTGGAGAAAATATATAGAACATTAACAGAATGAAACATCGATTTTGATGTACCAAGTATTGTAATCAAACTTCAGAAATGCAAAGCCAAACAACAACTATTGTGGCCAATGAAGGGGAAAGTGAACCTTTAAAAAGAACTCTAATGGTATTCTTCTAAGCTCATCAAACAGAAACATGAACTTATTTACATAACATTAAAATAGGGGAGGAAAAACATGGAATAAAAAACATGGAATATCAGATATAAATTCAGTCTAAAGAAACCACTCTTAATAGTTTAAATTGTTAGTGAAATGGGTTGCTATTGTGTATTATGGGTATTATCTTTAGAAGGTTTCAGGAGAAGTCTGGTTGACCACCCTGACAAGGGTATTTTATATAGTGTTACCACTCACATAAGATTTTTAGGTAGATTTTTTCTGAGATTCCTCTGTAATTTTTTTCACTTATAAGTATATTTCATTATGCTGTACATTGAACCAAAAAACACCCACCAAGCTCTATGATTGCAGGATATTTTGTTGTTTTTGTTGTTATGTTATTCAGGCATGATCAACTTTTTATGACCCCATGAACCATTATGTCTTGGGAGTTTTCTTGGCAAATACTGGAGTGGTTTGCCATTTCCTTCTTCAGTGGATTAATACAAACTTAAGTTAAGTGACTTGCATGTGATCCCACACCTGGTTAAGTTTCTGAAGCCAAATATGAACTTAGGTCTTCTGACTACAGGTCTAGTGCTCTATTGAGCCATCTAACCATCCCATGTTTACCTGCAACAAATTGGAGTTATACTTGGGACTTCCATATGCAAAGCAAATATAGTAGGAAAGGCACAATACTTGAAGTACTGAAAACTTGAGTTATGATCGCCTCTCTTCTTGTGTAACCTTGAGCAAGTTATTAACTCCCTAAGCCTTAGTTTGCTAATTTTTAAAATGAGGAGTTTGGACTAGATAACCTCTTCCAGCCCTAGATCTCAATTTCTCCATATCCCATGATGAATATTTCCAGAAAATAGGCCCCTTGAAAGCTATCAGGGTGGAGATGGGGGTGGAATAGTGGGGAATGAAGGTGAGATAGTAAATGGATTTTTGAATTGTGTTAACAAGTAGTCTCCTTAGGCACAATAGCAGAGCTCATGTCCAACTTAATCTGTATCTGATGATATGAGGACCAGAAGGATCTCTAGGAAGGATTATGTAAAAATTACTCATGAATGGGAGATTAGGTACTAGAATATCTTAAAGAGGAATGGGATAAGGAAAAGGGATAGAATGAAAAATATTTTGTAGAAAGAAAACATTAAAAATTAATATCACTGGAATTAAGAGAATGGATGAAGTGGAATGGGGTTAGGAAACAAAGGATTTCTTTTTTTTTTTTTTATCTGGGCTAGGAAAAGGAAAAGTAATTGAGAGAGAGACAGACACAGATAATGTATATTCAAGGAATTTGGGATTGAAAAGAGCAAAGTAAGAGGAGGGATTTGATTGGAGGAAACTGGGTTCAGATTTGTATAAGCAAAACAGTGTTGACTTAAAAGACGAATGAAGAGAAAGAAAAAAGATTTAATGTAAGAAAACCAAACTTATCAATATTAAATTATTTTGAATATTAAAATATAAAAATTATATATAGCATAAAATTTATATAGAATATGAAAAAATTATTAATTAAATATTAAGCAAATATTTAATTATTGCAATAATAATTTGGATAGTTTTAATTCTCCTGGGATGAGGAAGAGATTTAAGAAATATATTTTTCTTTTCGTTCTCAACTATTTTTTTTTCTTTTTCTTTCTTTTTTGGGGGGGAGGTAGGCAATGAAAACAATATATTTAAAATATTCAGAAAATAAGAGGATGAAACAAAATTTATCATGCTTTATGTGACTTAGACTTTATGTGACTGACTCTATCCAGTTTTGGAGTCAGAGGGAGAGGGAACCCAGTCTCTTATACTTATTTGTCTGACCCTAGGAAATTTGCTTAATCTCTCAGGTGTTCATAGACTATTATTTAGGACTCGGTTTCAACATTTGCTGTTCTGTATTAGTAGAGAGAGTTTCTTCATCATGAAATCCTCATATTAAAGTCTTAGATCCAGAAGAAAAAAAGCAATGCAGTGAAAACTAATTAATATGAAGAATTATGAGCAGTAGATATAGATCTCTAAATAGATACTAAGTAATGATATTCTGAATGAATGGGCCAATCAATGAATTATAGAAACAACAAATAATTATGTCAGATCCTATAATTGAAAATGATACCAAAACAGAATGATCTAAAAATAAATCAGAGAGATAAAAATCTCATTAAAACTTTTCTTGACAAAATAGGGCTAACTCTCAGGTAAAATGAATGATCTCCGGTAACATTGCTATGGTAATTGTGTTAAATTAACTACTTTAAACCTATTGGCTAAATGGGATAGGTATACAGGTAGATTGCTTTTCTCCCCTCTTCTTGAAGTTAGTTTAAAAGTGGACTGCAGAAAGGACTTAGGCACCAAGTTGCTATATATTAAGTGACTTTTCCCAGTGTCATTATGGCTCTTGACTTTAATAGCTAGCTAGCTAGATATGTACATATCTATTGATATATATTTATGGATCCCCAAAATATTCAGAAACACTAACAATTCTTGTTCTTTCTTAGAAATTCTCTGATCCCACGCTTAGCCCAGTTTAATCTGAATAGTCTCACAAACTCCCCTAGAAAAGGCTTTTCTCAAATAATCCTTCCCAAGCTTTGAACAGGGTCAGAATCAATGGCTATTATGTTTTATTATGGCAGATGAATAAATCTCAATGAAAAGCAATATACAAGAACTTGAACAAAGCTGGTACTCAGAAACTGCTTTTTCTGGTAGAAATGGAATTGAGTAAGTTGCTATTTCTAAAACAGAGGTGTTTATAGGCACCCTATGAGGAGATAAAGAAGGAACAGTCAGATAGTGTGCAATCTGGGCCTCCGCCAATGCTACCTTTCCAGTCTTCTCTCTTGATGCTCAAAAGGCTCACTAATTCTTTTCACTGATTCTTCTTAACCATAATAGTTCTTGACTTGGACACCTCCTCCTGTTCTGGGTCATTTCCCTGTTTCACTCTGTCCATGTTCTCTGGCCACATAGCATATGACTCATCTTCCCCTGACCACTTTATTAACCCTCCCCATAAAGTTGCCCCAAGTTTAAAGATAAGTGGCCTGATCTTAGGGAAATGCTAAGTAATGTTTTCATGAACCTACCTGCAGACTTCCCAAGCCCTCTGACCTTGGAGAGACATAGCCAAATTAGGTTAGAAAGAGGAAAAAAAAAATAAAAGAATTGGTATACTGAATTTACAGTCTTAAAAAAGAAAATGAGATAACATTCCTAAAACAAGCACAAAAAGAAATTGGGGAAATTATATATGTAGGTGTGTGTGTGTGTATATATATATACATATATATATATATATATATGTATATATATATATATATTTTTTTTCTTCTCTCCCCTACCTTCCTCCCTATTTTCCTTTCTTCCCTCCCTCCTTTCCTTCCTCTCTTCCTCCCTTCTTTCCTCCCTTCCTCCCTCTTTCCCTTCTTCCCTTTTTTCCCTCCCTCTCTCCCTTCTTTTCCTTCCTCCTTCCCTCCCTCCATCCCTCCCATCTTCCCAGTCTCCCTTCCTCCCCCTCTTTCCCTACCTCCCCCTAAATAGCTAATCCAGCAGGAATGTTTTGCATGAATATAAATTTGTAATGGGTTTTGTTTTTCCTTGCCTTCTCAATAGGTGGGAGAGGATTAGGAGGGTGGGATAGAAAATAATATCACAACAGGGGGATTTATATTTGATCCAAAAGGGAATGATTGGGAAAAAGTTGTAGACATGCTTTTTTTTTTTTTTTTTTTTTTTTTTTTTTCAGAAAAGTCACTTTGGTGGGTATGTTAACGATGAATTGGCATAGATAGAAACTTGGGCAGAGACGTTAGGTGACTATTGCAAACGTCGAGGATAAAGGTGATGCAGGCCTAAGCTTGGCTGGTGTCTGTGTCGTCAAATGGTAGAAATATACTTGGAGAGATGTTGTGACAGTAGAAACAAGGTTTAGCAGCTAATTGTATATATGGGGTGAATTGAACAACCAGGAGTTGAGGATGACACTGAGATTTCAAATTGGAATGAAGGATAATATTCTTGACAGTAAGAGAAAAGTGTGTAAGAAAGCTTGTTAGTTTTGAGATGCTTAGGGACCATCTATTTATAAATGACAAATTTGTAAATTTGTAAATTCAAAATAAATTTTTGAATATTTCATAGCTTAGGCTCTCATCACTTTTTCTGAACTATTGCATTATAGTGTCCTCCTAATCTCTCTGCTTCACGTTTTTACCTATGACAATTCATCCTTTACACACTTAACCAAAGTGATTTTGGATTAGAGCTCAGAAAAGAGAGAGATTAAATACATAGATCTGGAAGAAATCATAGGCATAAAGAAGATAAATTAACCCAGGGAACTTAACTTTTTTTGTATCATGGGCTTCTTTGGCTGTCCTGGTGATCTTTTCTCAGAATAATGTTTTTTTTAAATGCATAAGGTAAAAATATACATAATTACAAAGAAAGGCAAATGTATTAAAATAGTTGTCAAAGTATTTTTAAAATAAGTTCATAGACTCTAATTAACACATCCAGTCAATCTTTTTCAGGCTAGAGTTGAGCATTAGAATCCTCCTTCATTTGCTTATCTTACCCCCAACTCTTTTCTCCTCCTGCACTTCTCTCCCTGCAGATTTCATCCACCCCACATGCACTAATGCCAAACCAGTCACTTTATCTTAAGGCTATTATAGGTCCACACCACTTGGAAACACTAGCATAACTAACTACTGTTTCAGCTACCCAGGTTTGCAAGCTTGGAATTATTTGGACTCTTCACTCTTACCTCCCATACATAGTCAGTTGTCAGGTTTTGACAATTCTTCTTCCCCAGCATCTATCCTACATACATGTATTTTTTTTTCTCTACCCATGCCATAACCACCCCTGTCTGGGGTCTCTTTATTTTCATTGCTACTTAAAAAAAAAAAAAGTCTAACTTTATTGGCCTTTGTTGTTCAGTTGTTTTTCATTGTGATCAATTTTTTGTGACGCCATTTGGGATTTTATTTGCAGAGATACTGAAGTGGTCTGCCATTTCCTTCTCCAGCTCATTTTAAGATGAGAAAACTGAGGCAAACAAGATGAAGGGACTTGCTTAGGGTCACATAGCTAGTATCTCTCTGAGGCCAGATTTGAACTTAGAAAGATGAATCTTCCTGACTCTAGGCCCAGCACTCTATCCCATCTCATTGCCCTTTATCTTTATGCATCTAAATTCCCTTCTGCATAGGTTTTGAAATCTGATATTCTTCAACCATGTTCCTCTGCTATTTAAGAAATTTCAGGGTCTCCCTGTTGCCTTTTAGGATAAAATGAAAATTCCTGTTTGACATTTAAAACTTTCATATCTGGTTGTTGTTTATCTTTTGGTGCTGCTCATATATTACTCCTCCATCACATGGCCCAAATTCCAGATAAGTACTGATTTGTTTGCTGTTCTCTATATTTTACATTCTTGTAATGTTCAGGTTAGCTTTCTGGAGGTCTTTTGGACGGGCCTTAGTCTCAGCAGGATAGACACCACGAGGATGGTCAAGAATAGAGTCTAGATTCTTTATTCTGACCCAGTCTTGATCTTAGTGCAGGAGGCAGAAGAACCACCATGAGGCTGGTCAAAGAAAGAATGTCTCTCTTCCAGTCCTTCTTAGCCCTTATGTACCTTATTGTAATTACATCATTATAGCATATTGAATATGTGTGAACTTAGAGAACCATTACAGTCACCATACTAAATACTAAGTATATATGTGAACTAGAGAATCACTATCTCATCAATTCCATTGAGTTAACACCTTGTTTCAAGTATACTTGTCCAGAATCCTGGCCCTCTACACATTCTATCTCTTCCTTCCATGTTTTTGCATAATCTGATCCCATTTTTGGAGTCCTCCATTTTACTTCTTGTAATCTATAGTGTCTTTAATACTTTAACTTAAGTTTAAGAGATTTTCTGCTTATGTACATCCTGTAGTCATTTATTTGTTAAAAGGTATTCTCTATTCTTGAGCCACCAGTAGAATGTAAGTACTTTGGAGCAAGGATTGTCATGTATATATTTCCTTGGAACTTAGCAGAGTCTGGACACAGAGAAGATTCTTAAGAAATGTTTGTTGTATTATTGATTGATAGCCCAGACAAGGACTATTTGCTGCTATTTTTGCTGCCATGATGAAAACTTATATAATGGGAAAAGTAGGACCTAATATTTCCCATTCATAATGACTGATTCATCTACTAGTAGTCATAGTTGTAATACTTTTATAAATCATATTACCCCAGTATCACCTTACATTTTTATTTTTATTTTATTTCTGTTAACCTCCTCTGGTAGAAGCAGCTGAGTAGGTCACTAGATAAGAATACTAAACTTGGAGTTAGATAGATACTAGCTGTGTGACCGTGGGCAAATCACAAAAAACTCTGCTGCAACTTGAGTCAAGTTAGGCACAATTTCCTAGTAAAAGCCCTATGGCCATTTAAGTAGTGGAAGATCCCTTATCATATTTCTGGTACCTTGCCATCTGTGGGTGCATTGTGGTAGAAGTGACTTCTCTTTTCCCTAGGTTTTTTTCTTTTTAAATGAACAAAGAAACTATCCTTGGAATTTGATTAATCTAGTTCGTGGTCACCTGAGGTATAAAAAGTCCAACCTATGAAGAGTTTGTGCTTATCAGATATAGTGGTATTCCCACTTCTGTGAGGGTCAACATAATTCTGATTAGCTGCTGTTGCTGCAAATAGTCAGAAAAGAACTTCATCCACCTGAAACATTTGTATCCTTATTGATTTATGATGGGGTAACATTTTGTTAAATATTTTATGATCTATAAGTATCTCATTGCTTTTTAGTCTACAAACTGAACCATTTTCTATTCTTAGTTGCCTAGTCTAGAACAGAAATAAAGAATATAATCTTGCTTAGTATTGCCATTGCTTGTTTATTAATTCGTTTTTGTAAAAATTTTAAAGAATGGATTGATAAATTTGGACAAATTTGTTGTATCTTAAGAAGATAATGAAATGTGAAAAAAAAGTGTAAGTTATTTTGACTTATTAGTGTTAGGTTGAAAAAAAAGGAATTTAAAAAAATCATATCCTTTTATTATAATAATGTGAAGTTCTCATTAAAAATATGTCTTATTTGAAATTTCTTTAACTCCTCTTTAGTTGAGAGAGTAGAGGATAAGGTTGATCTGATGCAAGCAGCAGGAATTTTTCTTCTTCAGGATTTCTTTATAGTTACAGTGGTGAGCTGCCCCCTCCTGGTCATCTGTACTACCCAGAACACTTAAGTTGATTTTAAGATATATTTACAAACTTTTCTATATAAATTAGCAAATGTTGCACAGCTGTGGTTTTAACCATCAAAGATAGTTCTTTAGTTTGTTCTATCACCTTTATAATTACAGTTGCCTAATTTGCCCTTTTGTATACTCGTTGGTGGGTTTTTTCTTCTAGTTTTTGTTGTTTTGAGGTTTTTTTTGAGAAGATATTGTTTTAATGTTGAATTCTACTAAGATTGTTAGGATTTTTTTTTGTCAGTACTATCCATGAAATCCTCTGGCTATTACTTTGGTAAGATGTATTTGGATCCCGTTTCTTTCAGAACTACCTTACAGAAAAGCATTATTTCTTAAATGATCTCAAGTAAGTTAGTTGTTTTGTATATTATTTTAATGGAAGATAAGGATTTATTTCCTCATACAGAGATGAGATATAATAATACCATCATTTAAAATTTTTTTACACTATTTGATAGTTATAATGATAATCTACATGATTATAATAAGCATTAGTATCTAGATTAGGTCCTATGTTTGCATTTTCAGCTTTTATTAGAAATTCTTGCTGATTTTTCTAATACCCTTACTCGTTCCCAATACTGCACTTCATTTGCCACAGCTTCAGTGTTTAGGATGTATAGGAATAGTGACTTATTGAACTTTTTTTCTCTAGGGGCAACATTTATTTCCTATGCTGTTGCATTTTATCATAATATATAGTGAAATGTCTTAGATATGATTTTATATTTATATTTAAAACAACAATTTATGATTGTCTTTTTCTGTTAAGTTTGTGGATCATTGCTAGTCAATCACTGTACTCTGGTGCTTCATTATGGTATGGAAATGATGTGATATCTTGACTTGCCTGTAAATTGGGTTTAAGTGAGACAGAGCTGAGTTAAATTGTCAGCCTTACTCTTTCTTCCAGAGTCATCAAAGTCCAGTGACAAGACAGAAGTCAAGATGACTAGGGATGGCCCAGAATGTAGTGGGTGGCCTTAAACTTTCTAAATTTTTGTCTGAGGCAACACCCATAGAATGATTAAGGGATGGATAATAATTGAGACCAAAAATAAATTCTTACTGGCTGTGTTATCAAAGTCACTGCCCTGGCGAGTACTGCCAAGTCAGAAAGGCATTCAAGATTGATCTGGTCATAGAACCAGCATATCTTCATTCAGAAATATTCATCCCCAGGAGGTTGACCATTAACTGATTATTTCTATATGGCTGTAGCCACACATGAAGACCATTCATTACAGTGTAATGTGTTAATGAATCCACAGTTCTTTTGAAGTATTTCAGGTGATAATGTAGAATTAATTATCTGAAAATGAATATTCAGGATAACTTTTAATACCAGTATTAAAGAAGATGTTAGCACTACTATAGCACTACTATGATTTTTATAATCGAGGTTTAAGGATGAAATTCATCAGTATCCTGTGACTTTGAAACCTTTACTTTTAAATTCATTTTTGCAACTATCATATCTAAGGTAGTCTTTTGTTTTTTAGCTTTTTATTTTCAAAATATATTCATAGATAGTTTTCAACATTCACCCTGCAAAATCTTGTGTTCCAAATTTTTGCTCCCTCCCTTCTCCCTATCCCCCCTTAGATAGCAAATAATCTATGTTAAACATGTGTAATTCTTCTATGCATATTTCCACAATTATCATGCTGCACAAGAAAAATGAGACCAAAAAGGAAAAAATGAGAAAAAAAAGCAAACAACAAAAGGTGAAAATACTGTGTTGTAATCCATATTCAGTCCCCATAGTCCTCTTTCTGAGAGCAGATGGTTCTCCTTCACAAGAATATTGGAATTGGCTTGAATCACCTCATTGCTGAACCGTCATATCTATAAGAACTGATCGTTTCTAATCTTTTTTTTGCTCTGTAGGTTGTCCTTTTAAAAAAAAATTTTATTTTGAGGGAATGCTGGCACCCTAATGAATAAAGGTCTTTACGAACTCTCTATTTTTGTTATACCTACATTGTATATCATATCCATAGCCTTCTGAGCAGGAGGAGGACTGACCTTGGAATCAGCAATCAAACAATTAGCAAGTATTACTTAAATAGGGCCAGGAATTGTTTTTAAGTACTGGGAATAGTAAGACAAAAATGAAACAGTACCTGAGCTCAAGGTGCTTAACATTTTGTGACAAAAACAGTATGGACACATGTAGCATCTTCGTGTTAAATACATAGAACATAAATCCTAAATAACTTGTGGAAGTGAAGGACTTGTTGCTGGGGGAAAGCAAAAAAAAATTTATATGATATGGCCATTGAACTGAGCTTTGAAGAAAGCTTCGGATAACCTAAGAATTTGAGAAATTACAAGAAGGCCAGTTTGACTTGATGATAAGAGTGGGAAAAGGGGAATATTGGCCTAATAAATCTAGAGAGGTAGTTTAGAATCCAGTTGTGAAGTGCTTTAAATGCCAAACAAGAGTTTATTTTTGATCCTATATAAGTAATAGCAAAGACATTGGAACTTTTAGATCAGGGATGTGACGTGACATGGCCACACTTTTGCTTTAGTAATATTACACTGGAAACTATAAGGAAAATGGATTGGAAAGGAAAAATGCTTGAGGCAGGGAGGCTAACAACTAACTCAAGCAGAAAGACTAACCCTGGTTTTATGTTCTGATATATGGGCAAGTAACTTAACCATTCTGTCCCCTAGGTAACTCTCTGAGGACTAGTTAGACAAGTTTCTGATCTTTGTTTGGAAGTTTGGAAATCAGTTATTTCTTATATCAGTAAAATTAGAGGTCTGGATTTCTCTCTCAGATTGAGTTAAAAAAAATCACCATTTATGTTAACAATAATATAAATGAACACATTGTACAGAAGTAATTATTACCTCCTGAAACTTTAGTGGAAATTTGTACTGTAATATTGTAAATAAGTCAGTGCAAGGACTTTAAATTTTCACTCTGATCATAAAAAAAAAAATAAAATGACTACATTTGGGGGAAAACTCTGGATAACAAATTTTCAAAGTGTTATTTTGATATAGTTCTCAATTTAATAAGAACTTACAATGAAAACTGAAGAAACTAAGGATCTGCCTGTTAATCACTTAACCAGTTTATGGCATCAGTATAAAATAAAATTTTAGTTTTATTTTATAGATATATATGTGTATGTATATATTTTAAAGTATTTCCGATCAACAATTATATTTAGTCTTACTCCATATAATCAAGACCAAATATAATGTTTTATAGTATAGTCAAATAAGCATTATGTTTGGTGTCTAAATGGATAAACATTTATTTGATTTATTAAATGGAGCAATACATATTTTACTAATATTCGTAATATCTTGTTTGATTTTTATTTGTAGCTGTTGTAAAGATCATAAACTTAGAACTAGAAGGTACCTTCAGTCATCAAGTCCAATCCTCTTATATAAACAGGAGACTAAATAGATGAAGTGTCTTGCAAAAAGCCCCCTCTTCACAATAAGATTTACTGTAGCTATTATGTGTATTATAATGATCACTTTCCATTGTTTTTTATTGAAGTCAGAATGGTCTTGAAACAAGTCATTAATTCTGCTCTTTCTTTATTAAAGTTCAGTGTTTAGACACTCTTGCACAGGCAGATAAAATATATTTTTTTAAAGTAATAGAATAAAAGTATTAGGATGCAAACTCATCATCTGTATTGTCTCTGAAAACATCCTTACTCCAATTTCAGTCATAGACAAGACAGTAGAAATGATTTGTCTCTCATCCTTTTCCTTCATGACTTAGACTTTTTCCTAGTCACTGTAATTTTTTTTTAATTTAAATTTTATTTTATTTAATAATAACTTTGTATTGACAGAATCCATGCCAGGGTAATTTTTTTTACAACATTATCCCTTGCACTCGCTTATGTTTCGTTTTTTCCCCTCCCTCCCTCCACCTCCCCCCCCCCCCCCAAGATGGCAAGCAGTCCTATATATGGTCACTGTAATTTGAAAGCATTTAGTTGAAAGTAATTTTGAAATTATGAGTATTTGGGATGACAGCATCTTTTCAAAATGCTGTTCCAAAGGTATTTTTGGGTTTGTTTTTTAATCATTATTATAACTAGGTGATTGTAGGTCAGAGATATTTTGGAGGTAGTATGGGAATTTGTTGTTTAACCACGAAAGAAAACAAGCTGCTGGTAGAAAATTCTAATCACCAGATCATGTCTTGCCTAAGTATCTTGTAGGGGCTAAATTTTTATGAACTACATTAATATGTTATGTTGACTCCATCCTTTCCTTGCATAATACTCTCTGTTGATAATTAAGTGTGAACTCCTTTCAGAGGCACTTTTTATAACTGATGGTGCCAGTGATCTGGCTCTAAATGACTACCCTGAACTCCCAGTTCTACAAATATACATAATTTAGCCACTTGATCAATATTTGTGGATATATTGTTGGATAAATCCATGCTATTGTTGTCCATGGAGTACCTATGCTTAAATCTCAATGTTTTCATATCTATAGCAAGCCATACAAGTTTTAATTAATAAATATAATGATGTGAACCTGCTATCAGCTTTTACTTTGATGAAGTGATTTCTGCTTATTCCAGAAGTATTTTTTTTTTTAACATTTTTGACTTGGTTGTTATTTGCTGTAAGAACTTAACTTTTTTGACATAGAATTATTCATCTTTTTACCATATTTCATTACTGTTATATAGGGTTTTTTTAGTCTTTTATGATATATTTTACTGTTCCAAAAGTTACTCTTATCAAGAATGGTATTGTGTAGGTATTAACTGATTTAAACATATTCTTCCCATTCATATTTGATTTCAGAATGCCAAGAAGTTAACATAGCCAGCCACAATTTTCTCTATCATATCCATGGACTCTGCATCTTGCCTAGAAGAGAACAGAAAGTATCACCTTCCTCAATCAACTTATTGAAACCTCTGGACTAAAGCTCAGATTTTGTTCCTTAATGAATTATCAAGACTTTTATACTTAAATCCAAATAACATTTTAGTATCATTTGAGAAAGATTACATAAGAATTGTTTAATTAGTTTTTCTTTGGAGCCACATAAATTTAATGTGATCTAAATTCATAAGATGTGTGTTTAAGAAAATATTCTAACCCTTCTTCCTCATGCAGGTTAGACTACTTTTTCTTTAGTAAGGTGCTGATACATTTCTAGAGACTTGTAAGACTCGGGGTACTAAAGGTTCAAACAATATCACTTCCTCATCATTTGAGTACAAAACAAGCCTGAGTAACTAAGGGAATAGGGGGGATGCAGGCAACTCTCATATTTGACTCATTTGAATCAACTCAATGTATCCTCATTGCCAAAATACATACTTTTCCTGCTATCGCCATGTAAATCTACTTTTGTTAACTGTTATATGATCTATGAATATTTTATAACATTGAACCTAAAACTTCCAGAGTCTTGACCTGTCAGGTCCAGATCAAAATAAAGTTATTAATAATATGTTTTTTTAGTTTAAAATTCCTTTAATTTGGAAGTTATATTTAGTTCTTTTTAGAGAGATAATAATGGATTTAAGGCCAGATAGGCTATAATGGTCTTGGAAAATTGTCTCCTCAAAATGGTACATTTTCTGTGAATGTTCTTGACATTAATGTATTTGTGGCATGTTGTAAAAAAAAAAAAATTAGTAATTTCCCAATTGGACAGTATGTTTAGTGTTCTCATTATACTTGGTTCTGTTTTATATATTTGTAGTACAAGAATAAGCTATGAGTACAGAGGTACAGAAATTACTAATATACAGCAAAAGGACTGTGTATTTGTATGTGTTTGTATAAAATAGCCTTTTGGGGCAGTTTGAAATAACAGAATCATATAATAAGTTGTTTTTTGCATCTCTAGAACTTTTTAGCATTCTCATTTTTTTCCTCAGATAATATATCATTTTCTTATTGGTGTTTATTTTTTTTCAAGGTAAAAGCTATGTGTTTTGGATAAAATAGTTCAACACACAGACTATATTTGGAAGGGCCACTAGAATTCTTAGTCCTTTGATAATAGAGCTATGTGATGTCTTATATTTTTAGAAGTAAGATAGGACTTAGATCTGAAAGGATGTTATGAAAGTGCCTTGCTTAGTAATTCGTGTTCCTCTATGAAGCACTTGAATCAACAATTCTGGATATTTTTCATTTCTTCTGCTTTTCATTTTTTCAGAAAGGCTAGAGTTTATTAGACACCTTCATAAAACTTTTGTCATTCGTTGTATCAATAATGAAATTTCTATTTCTCATTTGACTTGAATTTTCATTATGTTGAACTTCTTATGACCATAATGATGACTAGAAAATTTTCACATCATCTCTCTTTGGAGATTCTCTCTTGCTTCTGATTTATTTTTCAAATCTCTGTAATAAAGTAAACTTGTTTTTGCACTCTTTGTGTTATCTTAACATTATGAGATTTTCTTTCAATGGCTAATTAAATTTAACTGTTTGATTAACTAATTAATTTAAATTATTTAATTAGTCATCAAATGAAATAATATTTTTAAAGTATGCTTGTACTCACGCCCGGTTGATGATTTCTTACAGGTTGTGCCCCAGGGAGGGGGAGGGGAGGGAAGAGAAGTATAAACGCATAGTCTATTGAGGTTAATAGTAATATAATAATAATATTATATATATAAAATAGCATATTGACTTGTACATAGTAGGTACTATATAAATGTTTCTTCCTCTTTTCTTCATTCTAATTAAGATAATCTAGAATTTCTGATAGGCTTTTGTTTTCCTAATTACATTCTTGATATATTTTTTTGTTGTTATTTTTAATTGGGAAATAAGCTGTTCATGTTTAATAAAGCATATACTAGCTAGATATTGATATATTTTGTGCTTTGCTACAAAATTTTAGTAGCTTATTCAGGGTTGTTTGTCTCTTAGTCATATTTGATACCTATCCTTATAATTCCTTGATAACTCTTATCTTTATGACATTTACAACTGCTGCAATAGTTGCCACATATACTTTTGGAATCAGATCTTGAAATGTTTTTACACTTTTTGATAAATACTATGGTTTTTAATACTTTTAATATACATATATATATGATATAACTTTTGAAAATTGTTCTGGATAGGTATAATTTGTCTTGTTAATTAAATTTAAACTCAGAAAGAATTTTCAGGTAAAAAGTATTTCACTTCCCTACAAAAAAGAAAAAGAAAATCTTTGTAACATATATACTCGTTCATTGGAAGCAGATCTCCATATCAGCTATGGCCAAAAGTGTATATTTATACAAATCAGTTCATTATTTCTCTTTCAGGGGATGGGTTAGTGTTCTTATTCATCATTGACTCTGAAATTGTGTTCAGTTATTGATTTGACCACAGTTCTTAAATCTTTCAGAGTAACTCATTTTTACAATATGGTTATAGTATAAATTGTTTTCTTGTTTCTACTTATTTCATTTTATATCTTCTGAGGTTTTTTCCCTTTTTTTCATTTCTTTTGGGACACTACTATTCCATTTCATTCATATAGAATAATTTATTCAGCTACTCTCCAATAGATAGACATTTGTTTGGTTACTAATTCCTTGTCACAATTTTTTTTAAATTGTGAATATATATTTTTGTACATATAAATCATTTTTCTTTTTTCTTTTATCCCTTTTAGGAGATAGACTTAATATTAGTGGTAATGTGGTATCAAAGGGTACACATAGTTTACTTACTTTGAGGGCATGGTTTCAAGTTACTTTCTAGAATGACTACCAATTCATAGCATAAGCAATGGCACATTGATTTGTCAGTTTTCTTGGTCCCCACCAATACTTATTGTTTTCCTTTTGTATTATTTTTGTCAATTTGATAGGTATGAATATATATTTGTCTTAATTTGCATTTCTTTAATTATTAATAATTTGGAGCATTTTAAAATATCTTGCTATATAAAAAGAACATTAAGTGTTTACTTATATGCCTATACTTTACTAAATGCTAGGGATACAACTATAAAAAAATAAAAAAATTTTAAACCATCTCTTCTCTCAAAGAGAATTTTAAAAGGTAGGAAAAAATATCAAAATATAAAGAAAGAACAACTAGAATTGGGGGGAAAGTATCCATAAAGCAAGAGAAAAAGCAGCTGATGGGAAAATTAGATCAGGCTGGAAAATTAATTGAGATGTGAGTGGAAGGAGTAGTGTGACTAGACTCCTTCAACAATTTATGGTCCAGATCAGGGATTTGCACTATGAAGAATAGATTTCCAGGCAAGTTCTGAAGTGGAACAATCTGGAGTTTGAGCTAGAATAAAGCTTGGATAACTTGGATTTCTTTGAGAACTGCTTGTTCATATCCCTTGACCATTCATCAATTAAGGAATGAATGAATGAATGGTGGTAATTCTTATAAATTTGAATCATATATATATATACATGTATATATATATATATATATGTGTGTGTGTGTGTGTGTGTATGTATATATAAATTCACATGTATATAAAATAAGAACTTTATCAGACTTGTTACAATTTTTCTAGTCAAATGTTAATTTCCCTTAATACTAGCTGTATTATATTTTTTCCCCAAAAAAAGACTTCTAAATTTTATATAACTGAAAATGTTTGTTTGATCTTCTGGGTTCTTCTCCATCACTCGTATCACTCTTCCCTAAGACATAGATCCTTTGCTCTTCTGACTTGTTTTTGTTGTCATCCTTTAGGTCTAAACTGTATTTATATCTATATGTATAGATATAGATTTGCTACTTGTTTTAGTATATAGTGTGAAATGTTGGCTTTTTTTGCTAATTTCTGACATACTGACTATTTACTATTCCCAATAGATTTTGTTGAAGTTATTCATTACTCTTAATAGCTAGAGTTTTTGAGATTATTGAACTTTGGGTCACAAGTTATTGTATATGCTCTATACCTTATCTATTCTGATTATTTTTTAACTAGTACCAAATCATCAAAAATTATTTTTCATAATTCCAATCAAAGTATGCCTGTTTCCTTTTCAAAATAATTTTAGATTTTTGTGTTGCTTTTGTCATTTCTTTCATTATTAAATATAATTTTTGGAATTTGTTAAATTTTTAATGACCAAAAAAGTCTTCAACTTTTCCCTCTTAAAAGTTTTAAGAGTTATTATTGTTAGCATGATAATCTCATCCTTGTCTTTTTTCAATGGGTATTCTAATAGAAACAGTATTGAGAATAACTCATTATCTGCTATTTTTTAGTTTTAATGCTCTACAAACTACCTGCTCTTGATAATTGGCTAAAAGTTAGCTCATTTTCTGTAGGCTTACTGAAAATATCTTAAGAATTAACTCCAAAAACATAGAATGATGTGGATGACATAGTTAGTACCTCATGCCATTTTTACTGTTTTGTCCTGCTTCATATTTTGAATTGAAGGTTTGTATTTTGAAAACTTTTTTATTCCTTGTTGCTTGGATATTGAATATTTGGTATGGTGATATCTGTTTGAATATATATACACACACACACACACACACACACACACACACACACACACACACACACACATAATATATATATATATAAATTTATAATTGTTATTTTTAACTGTCAATTATTCACAAAGTATTCTTCTCAACCTTACCTCTTGAAATCCTTTACTTCAAAGCAAAGGTCAAGTACAATCTCCCATAAAAGGCCTTTTCTGATCTCCATAGTTGTTAGTGTCACCCTACACCCAGTTAGTGTATATGTGTATATGTGTGTGTGTGTGTGTAATATACTTTATATATTTAAATTGTTTACTTAAGTACTTGTTTTCCTTAGCATAACATAAGGCCTATAAATGCAAGGATTGTTTTGGTATTTTAACCCTGATTTGGCTGAAAAATTAAATTCATTTGAATTGAAAGAGAGCAATGTAGTCTTTATGATTTTGAAAGGAATAAAAAGATACTGGTGCCAGAGTCTTTTCTGCTTTTTTCTGGAACCTTTAAGTACAGTAACAATGTCCCTTAACCTACAGATAAAAATCAAAAAGAAAGCTCCCAAGCTTCCCTAAATTATTTTTTTCTTTTTAAAATACTGGGGATTCGCCATAGAGAAAAACAGATCTTCCTGTTTTATTTGAAAGTCACACTGTTCTTATTTAATTATATATAGGCGTTAAAATGATAGGATAGTAAAGGTAGTTTTACACAAAATCTTTTACTTAGCTTTTGGGAATCATTTTGAGGTAATTCAACCTGGTTACTTTATTTCAAACATCTGTTTTCACAAAGAAAGAACAAATACAAGAAGGCTTTACTTTTCATAGAATAACCAAAAAAGTCACAAGAAGTTTTTTCTTCTTCCAACCCTTTACCATAACGATAGCTTTTGCATTTACTTTCTTTCATTATTTGCAAATAGAACACTTATAAATACAAATTTGAATTCCATCCTTTACCTTTATAGTATATAAATTGTCTTCTTTTCTTCATATGCATCTACATTTATATTTAAACTGAAATCTTTTATGTTGATTTTAGATATCTCATTTAAAAGATCAAAATCAATAATAACTTTCTTTTTCCAGGAGGAATTTAAAAAATTTATTATCAAGTATTTAAATTTTGTAGACAGCTTAGAATTATGGGAAGTTTAGAAATCATCTATTCTAGACCCTTCATTTTTCATATGAGCATAAGGAAGTTCAAAGAAGAGCAGCCTTATGCCCCCAGAGCTAGAATTCAATCCCTTTTCCTTGAGTTCAGGCATTATTTTTTTAAACCACACCAATACCTCCTCTCTTATAATAACCTCATTATATCGTCTTAATAACACTTAAGGAAACAGCTCATTTTACCCAAGGCCCTGTTATCAAAGGACAACATTCGGCCATCCTTAAACAAAAAGTGTATATGGTTTGGATTGTTCATCAAAATAAAAGTGTGACCAACCAGATTTCTGAGTTCCATATTATACATTAATTTCCCATTAAGAATGAAACATTCCACTATCCCTTTTCTCTATTTAACCTAAGCTGCAGTGAGGACGGGAGAATAGCCCTGTGGCTGAGCTGCTTATTTTTTTTTTTAATCTATTCATTTTATACTTTCAGACAGATTTTTCCCTGGGGTGAAACAAAGGTTAACTGAAATTTCCTCTGTTGTGTACCTGAACGAATCAGCAGTTTGAGAAGGAAATCCCATTGATGGACCAAGAGAGTGACAGGCTCTATTTAAAGAATTCCCCCGACTGTGTGGTAGACCAACCATGCCATGAATTTAACTGTTCCTGTGGTCCCCATACTTGTACCCACCAAAAAGAGAGAGACACAGAGACAGACAGAGAGACACAGGGAGAAAGAGAGAAAAAAGGCTACTTTGTTCTGCAAACTTAGCACTAAGCTTTGAAAAAAGCATGAGCCATTGAGTTTTGTGAATTCATGTTAGACAGCACCAGAGGCCATTACTATAGGAGAACAATATCTGAAAGGGAGTACACAAAAACAGGTAGAAACTGTTTAACTTTTATTTATGTATGTATATACATATTTATGTGTATGCTTATACACATCTAAAATAAAACATTCACAATGTTATCATTTTTGTGCATTAGTATTGCTAGTAATAGTTACATTATTTTTCTAACATTGTAAAAATATCATTCTAAAAATATCTTATTTTTCAGAAAAGGTTTATGATTTTGGCAATATATCTTATATACAGTTTTTTTAAAAGAAAAGGAAAGACAACATGTGCTTAAAGTTATTGTTTTGTTTTGTTTTGTTTTAACTTTTAGGTTTTCCTGAAAACATGCTGGAGATTTCTATGTATTTACTACTAGTAGCAGCCCATGTTTTTTGTATTTATAGTGTTTTTAAAAAGCTATTTTAAATATGAAAAGATGGTATCTGTAGTTGGATTAAACATTCTTAATTCATGTGTATTTAACCTCGGGATTTGTGAACCTTATTGTAAAATTCTGCTTTAACCCTGCAGTAGCTCTCAATAGAGCATACTGCATAGGGATTATAAAAACCACGTCATAGACCCCAATTGTCAGACTTTTTTTTCTTTTTTTCTGTGGTGACAGTGTGAGGTATTCCCAGGGTGAAATAAATTCTTTAAGCTTCTAATATATTTCTAATTTGTTACTGATATAATTATTTCTATCATAAATATATAATATTTAAAAGTTTTGGAAGTATTCATTATTTTTGTATGATTTATGTTGAAGTTTCAATTTGTTTTGTTTTTAAACAAATATTTTAAATTTGTTTTCTATTCAGTCTGGATGAAAACTTTCAAGGACTTTGAAAGTTACCAAAAATTACAGAAGTTTATAGATACCATATTCATACTGGTTGCCAGTCAGTAGTGTTCCACAAAAATGATAAGAGCAATACAGGTTATAAATAATGCTATCAAGGATATTTCAACCAAGGGAAGCTCTTTAGCAGGGATTCTCAGTTTTGTGTGTGTGTCATAGATCCTTTTGGAAATCTGATGGTCCCTTTCTCAGATTAATGTTTCATATGCATAAAATAAAATATATAGGATTAGAAAAAAAAGCAATTACATTGAAATACAGTTTTTTTTTTCATTTAAAGAAATAGAACTTTTTAAAAAATTTATGGAGGCCTGGTTAAGAACCTTTGCAATTCTAGCATTTTGTGAAAAACATAGTGAGGAAAGTTAAGTTTCTTAATCTGGGTTACTTTCAACAATATCTCAAGCTTTCAGTTCAGCAAGTATTAATTAAATACCTACTATATACAAGATTCTTGCCTACTACTAGGTATAAGAGACTTTATTAAGCCCTAGAACTGAAAAGATGAAAATGAATAACATCCCTCTCCTCAAGGACTGGTGGAAGGTAGTTGGAAAAACATTTTTCTTTTTTCCCTTCTTCTGAATTTCCCTGTTATCAAGGGCACCTTTATTTTCTCAGTCACTTAGGCTTGAAGCCTAAATGTCATTTTCATCCTCATCCCATATGTCCATTCTTTTGCCAAATCTTACAATATCTGTCTTCATTACCTCTCTTGTATATGCCTCTTCTCTCAACTCATATAGCTCCATGCCAGAAGGGTCTCCCTTCCCTCTCTCCTCCACTCTCCCTCTCTCCTCCACTCTTCCTCTCTTCTCCATTCTCCCTCTCCTCCCTCTCCCCCCTCGTCCTCTCCCCCCTCGTCCTCTCCCCCTTTTTTTTCTCTCCCTCTTCCCCCTTCTCCCTTTTTCCCCCTCTTGTCCCTCTCCCCCCTTTCCTTCTCCCCCTCTTTTTTCTCTCCCCCACTTTCTCCTTTCCCCCCTTTCCCCTTCTCCCCCTCTCTCCTCTCTTCCTCTCTCCTTTCCTTTCTTCCCCTCTCTCCCTTTCTCCCGCATATGTCTACAGCATCCCTCTACTTAGTAAACTCCAATAACTGTTAGTTTTGGATCAAGT
Organism: Antechinus flavipes; assembly: GCF_016432865.1. Classification (NCBI taxonomy): domain Eukaryota; kingdom Metazoa; phylum Chordata; class Mammalia; order Dasyuromorphia; family Dasyuridae; genus Antechinus; species Antechinus flavipes. The sequence goes on along the minus strand of NC_067398.1, from coordinate 214,019,530 downwards.
ATAAAATTCTCATTTTGATGGTACAAATTGTCTCTTTTCAACCTTTTAAAAGTCTTCTTATCACTAAATGCTTTCCCTGTACTTTGCAATCCAGTGACTGTTTTCCTGGCTCTGCCTTTGACAAGACACTCATTTCCTTATTCCATGCATTTTCACTGTCTGTCCTCCTCTGTCTAAATTCTCTCCCTCCTCTATTCTGTCTCCTGGCTTTTCTGGATTCCTTCAAGGCTTAAATCCCACTTGCTGTAGGATAACTTTCCTAGTCATTTCCATGCTATGACTTCCCTTTTAGCATACATCCCATTTTTACTATATACATCTTTTATATACATGGTTGTTTGCATGTGGACTTCTATACCTTCTTGAAGGCTTTTGTTTTTCTTTGTATCTCTAGCATAAAGCATAGTGATTGGCATGGTAAAAAATAATAATAATAATAATAATAAATGTTTGTTGACTGACATCAGAACATGCTTTCAACAAATTCTTAGAATTTATGAGGAACATTCGTAGTGGTTTAATGTACTTTCCAGTAATAACTTTTAGTCAGATTTATAAAGTTTATATAAGAAGCATTATCAGTGGCTTACTAACATTTTACCATTTTATTAATAGTAATATTTTATCATATAGAATTTTAAGGATCACAAGACATTTACCTCATAACTATTGAGTATAATGGACTCTGGGCAGGTGTTAGATATAGTGGAACAGCCAGGTGATGCTTAATAGATAGAATATCAGATTAGAGTATGGAATACCTGAGCTCAAATGTGGCCTCAAGCACTTAGTAGCTGTGTGACCCTGGGTAAATTATTTAATCTCATTTGTTTCCATTTTCTTCACATTTCCTTTATAAGTGAGCTAAAAAAACAACACTTGAAGTCAAGAAGAGGCAGACATGACTGAAATAACTAAACTATAATATTATGTCCCATCTCACACCCAGAAACCACTGCCTCCCTTGCCTAGAGATAGAAGGTATGCATTTGGCTCCTGAAGTCATAATTGGTTGCTGAATGATCAGAATGCTGAAGACTTTTCATTGTTTTCTTTTAATTATGATCTTGATATAAATTGTTTTTTTTCTATTTTTTTTAATTTTATAATAACTTTTTATTGACAGAACCCATGCCAGGGTAATTTTTTTTACATTATCTCTTGCACTCGCTTCTGTTACAATTTTTCCCTTCCCTCCTTCCACCTCCTCCCCTAGATGGCAAGCAGTCCTATAGATGTTAAATATGTTGCAGTATATCCTAGATACAATATATGTTTGCAGAACCAAACAGTTCTCTTGTTGCACAGGGAGAATTGGATTCAGAAGGTAAAAATAACCCGGGAAGAAAAACAAAAATGCAAGTAGTTTACATTCATTTCCCAGTGTTCTTTCTTTGGGTGTAGCTGCTTCTGTCCATCATTTATCAATTGAAACTGAGTGAGGTCTCTTTGTCAAAGAAATCCACTTCCATCAGAATAATCCTTATACAGTATCATTGTTGAAGTGTATAATGATCTCCTGGTTCTGCTCATTTTACTTAGCATCAGTTCATATAAGTCTCTCCAAGCCTCTCTGTATTCATCCTGCTGGTCATTTCTTACAGAACAATAATATTCCATAACATTCATATACCACAATTTACCCAGCCATTCTCCAATTGATGGGTATCCATTCAATTTCTTGGTATAAATTGTTCCCCTACTACTAATAATTTCACTTTTCATCACTTTCTGCCATTTTCCCACCTTTTTAATTTTTCATTAAATTTTTTTTATTGCATAGTAATTTAGGGTTACTGTCATATATCATTGTTTGTGTAGTAGAAATGGTTTTGTACTTGGCATATGGAACCTCAGTTCAAATCCTTTGCCCTTTTCTTCTGGGATCATGTACATGATTCTTAACCTCCCACTGGATCCCATTGTTTTCTTCTACTTCTCTCTCTAAGGTCCTTTCTAATTCTAAATCCATGGTCCTGTATAAGTAGCATATAATAAAATAATAAAAATAAGTAGTGTTTTAGATGAGGACACTGAGCTTTTCAGTTGTCTTCTGGAAACTGAGTGTTGTTTGAATCTTCATAACTATTGCTCTGCCTCCTCATTGTGCTACTTACTTTATTTCTAAAAATCTAGATGAGTCAGTACAACAAACCAAAAACAATCTATATCTAAAGTGTATTATGCTTTAATAGAAGCTTTTAATGAATTAATAGACTTTGAAATTATCAATAAAATTCCAGTCTATATTATTTTGTACTAAAAGAGACTTGGAAAATTAGTATAAATTCCTATTTTAGACTGCATTGTCTGGCATCTCCTTATTTTCAGAATTTCCACTTCAGCCTAATTGGGTCATAGAAAGTTCAGACCTTATTTGGAAGTGCTGTATTGGACTTAGTTAATTTTACAGTTGAAGAAAAAAAGCCCAGACAAGTTAGGTGACTTGTCCAGATTCACAAAGCAGATGGCAGAATTGGGATTGAATCCAGGTCCTCTAATTTGCAGTCCAGTGCCCTTTCAACTATAGTATGGGTTTCAAGGTCCTTTGTAAGAGATTTGTAAGAAAGAAATTGAACACTCCTAAAAAGCACTCACTAAAAAGAGTATCCTGTTAGAAACTGGGTCAACTAGTTGGTACAGTGAGTAAAATGCTGGGCCTAGAGTCAAGAAGATTCAACTTGCTGACATTAGATCTGGCCTCAGGCACTTATTGTGTGATCCTGGGCAAGTCATTTAACCCCTGTTTGCTTCCATTTACTCTTTTGTAAAAATGAACTATAAAAGGAAATGGCAAATGATCCAGCATCCTTTTTTTTTTTTTAAACCTGTATGCATTTTTTAAATTAAAGCTTTTTATTTATAAAACATATGCATGGGTAATTTTTCAACAATGACCCTTGCAAAACTTTCTCTTCCAAATTTTCCTCTCTTCCCCACCTTCTTCCCCACCTCATCCCCTAGATGACAGGTAGTCTAATATGTATTAAATATGTTAAAATATGTTATATCCAATATATGTACACATATTTGTACAGTTAGGTTGCAGAAGAAAAATCATATCTAAAAAGAAAAAAAAACCTGTGAAGGAAAACAAAATGCAAGCAAACAATAACAAAAGAATAGAAATTCTATGTCATGGTCCACACTCTGTTCCCACAGTTCTCTGTATGGATATATATGGCTTTCTTCTTCACCGAACAATTGGAACTGGTTTGAATCATTGAAGAGAGCCATGTCCATCAGAATTGATTATCATATAGTCTTCTTGTTGCCGTGTACAATGATCTCCTAGTTCTGCTCATTTCACTTAACATCAGTTCATGTAAGTCTCTCCAGGCCTTTCTGAAATCATCCTGATGGTTGTTTCTTACAGAACAATAATATTTCATAACATAACATTCATATACCACAATTTATTCAGCCATTCTCCAATTGATGGGCATCCACTCAGTTTGCAGTTTCTTGCCACTACAGTAAGAGGGCTGCCACAAACATTTTTGTACATATGGGTCCTTTTTCCTTCTTTAAGATCTTTTTGGAATATAAGTCCAGTAGAAACACTGCTGGATCAAAGAGTATGCACAGTTTGATAACTTTTTGACCATAGTTCCAAATTGCTCCAGAATGATTGGAAGTATTCACAATTCCACCAACAATGTATCAGTGTCCCAGTTTTCTTACATCCCCTCCAACATTCATCATTATCTTTTCCTGTCATCTTAGCCAATCTCAGAGTTGTCTTAATTTGCATCTCTCTGATCAATATTTGATTTGGAGCACCTTTTCATATGACTAGAAATAGTTTCAATTTCTTAATCTGAAAATTGTCTGTTCATATATTCTTTGACCATTTATCAATTGGAGAATGATTTGAATTCTTATAAATTTGAATTAGTTCTCTATATATTTTGGAAATGAGGTCTTTATCAGAACCTTTGAATATAAAAATGTTTTCCCAGTTTATTGCTTCCCTTCTAATCTTGTCTGCATTAGTATTATTTGTACAAAAAGGTTTTAATTTAATATAATCAAAATTATCTATTTGGTATTCATTTATGAATTCCAGTTCTTTAGTTACAAATTCTTTCCTTCTCCACAGGTCTGAGAGGTAAACTGTTCTATATTCTTCTAATTTGCTTATAATAAAACCCTCTTTATGTCTAAACCATGAACCTGTTTTGACCTTATCTTGGTATATAGTGTTAGGTGTGGGTCAGTACCTAATTTTTGCTATACTAGTTTCCAATTTTCCCAGCAGTTTTTGTCAAATAGTGAATTCTTATCCCAAAAGCTGGAGTCTTTGGTTTGTCAAACTCTACATTTTCATAGTCATTGACTTTTTTGTCTTGTGAACCTAACCTATTCCACTACTCTGTTTCTTAGCCAGTACCAAATGGTTTTGATGACTGCTGCTTTATAATATATAGTTTTAGATCTGGTACAGCTAGGCCATCTTCATTTTTTTTTAAAATTAGTTCCCTTGAAATTCTTTACCTCTTATTCTTCTAGGTGAATTTGTTGTTATTTTTTCTAGGTCAGTAAAATAATTTCTTGGGAATTTGATTGGTATAGCACTAAATAAATAGATTAGTTTAGGTAGTACTATCATCTTTATTGTATTCGCTTGACCTAGCCAAGAGCACTTGATATTTTTCCAATTGCTTAGATCTAACTTTATTTATGTAGAAAGTATTTTGTAGTTTTGCTCATATAGTTCCTGACTTTCCCTTGGCAGATAGATTCCCAAATATTTTATACTATCGACAGTTATTTTAAGTGGAATTTTTCTTTGTATCTGTTGCTGTTGGATTTTGTTTGTGATATATAAAAGTGCTGATGACTTATGGGATTTATTTTGTATTCTGCAACTTTGCTAAAATTGTGGATTATTTCTAATAGTTTTATAGTTGATTCTCTAGCGTTCTTCAAGTATACCATCATATCATCTGCAAAGAGTGATAATTTGGTTTCATCATTATCTACTTTAATTCATTTAATCTCCTTTTCTTCTCTTATTGCCAAAACTAGCAATTCTAATACAATATTGAATAGTAAATGGTGATAATGGGCAACCTTGTTTCACTCCTGATCTTATTGGGAATGGTTCCAGTTTATCCCCATTACATATGATGCTTACTGCTGATTTTAAATAGATGCTACTATTTTAAGGAAAGTCCATTTATTCCTATACTCTCGAGGGTTTTTAATAGGAATTGGATTTTATCGGATGCTTTTTCTGCTGTTGAGATAATCATATGTTTTTTGTTAAATTGGTTTTTGATATATGCTAGTTTATGTTATGCTAGTAGTTTTCCTAATATTGAATCAGCTTTGCATTCCTCATATAAATCCTACTTGGTTATGGTATATTATTCTGGGGATGACTTTCTGTAATCTCTTTGCTAATATTTTATTTAAGATTCTTGCATCAATATTGATTAGGGAGATTGGTCTATAATTTTCTTTCTCTCTTTTCATCCTATCTGGTTAAGGTAAAAGTACTATACTATGTCTGTGTGTCATAAAAGGAATTTGGTAGGAGTCTTTCGTTCCTTATTTTTTAAAAATAGTTTATATAGTATTGGAGTTAATTGTTCTTTACATATTTGGTAGAATTCACATGTAAATGCATCTGTTCCTGGGGATTTTTTCCTTAGGAAGTTGGTTAATAGCTTGTTATATTTATTTTTCTAAAATGGGACTATTTAAGTAATTTATTTCCTTTTCTGTTAATGTGGGCAATCTATATTTTTGTAGGTATAACTCCATTTCACTTAGGTTATCAAATTTATTAGCATAAAGTTGGGCAAAATAACTCCTAATTATTGCTTTAATTTCCTCTTCATTGCTGGCAAGTTCTCCTTTTCATTTTTAAGACTAGCAATTTGATTTTCCCCTTGAGTTTTTCTAATCAAATTTACTAAAAGTTTATCTATTTTGTTGGTTTTTTCATAAAACCAACTCTTAGTTTTATTTATTATTTCAATAGTTTTACTTTCATTTTTATTGATCTCTCCTTTTATTTTTAGAATTTCAAGTTTGGTATTTGATTGGGAGGGGGGTTTAATTTATTCTTTTTCTAGCTTTTTTAATTACAAGCCCAATTCATTGATTTTTCTCTCTGTTTTATGCAAGTAAGCATCTAGAGATATAAAATTTCCCCTTATTACCTCTTTGATTGCATCTCACAAATTTTGGTATGTTTCATTATTGTTATTCTCTTGGATGAAATTATTAATTGTGTCTATGATTTGCTGTTTTATCCATTCATACTTTAGGATGAGATTATTTAGTTTCCAATTACTATTTAGACCCTTTTCTCCTGGCATTATATTGCACGTTATTTTTATTGCATCATGATCTGAAAAAATGCATTTACTATTTCTGCCTTTCTGCATTTGATTTTGAGGGTTGTATGCCCTAACACATGGTCAGTTTTTGTATGAGTTCCATGAACCACTGAGAAAAAAGTAAACTCCTGTCTCCATTCAGTTTCCTCCAAAGATCTATCATACCTAACTTTTCTAGTATTCTATTTACCTCCTTACTTCTTTCTTATTTATTTTGTGGTTCAATTTATCTAGAGTGCAAGGTTGAGAACCCCCACTAATATAGTTTTGCTGTCTGTTTCTTCTTGCATCTCTCTTAACTTCTCCTCTAGAAATTTCCATGCTATGCCATTTGGTGCATATATGTTTAGTTAGCATTGATATACTAGTATTGGTTCTTTATCTATGGCACCCTTTTAGCAAAATATACCTTTCTTCATTATCACTTTGAATTACATCTATCTTTGCTTTTATTTGATCTGAGATCAGGATTGCTACCCCTGCTTTTTTTCCTTCACATGAAGCATAATAAATTCTGCTCCAGCCCTTTACCTTCATTCTGTATGTATCATTATGCTTTAAATGTGTTTCTTGATAACAACATATTGTAAGATTCTGGCTTTTAATCCAGTCTGCTATCCACTTCTATTTTATGGGGGAGTTCATCCCTTTCACATTTACACCTTAAAACTACTAATCAGTGTATTCTTTCGATGGGTATTTTACCTTCTGATTCTAAAATATCAGGTCAGTTTTCTTCTATGATTTCCTGTAAGATAATGTCTAGATTCTTTTTTTTTTTTTTTTTTTTTTTTCCCCAATCATGGCTTTCAGGAAGCCCAATATTTTCTAGGTCAGTTATTTTTTTCCTAGGAGATATTTCATATTTTCTTTGATTTTTTTCATTTTTTTATTTTTGTTTGATTCTTGAAATCTTATTGAGTCATTCACTTCCATTTGTTCAATTCTGATTTTTATTGTATTATTTTCTTTAGTTATCTTTTTAGCTCCTTTTACAATTGGCCAATTAAATTTTTTGTCCTTTGTGGGTTTTTTTCCTATTTTTTCCATTCCTTCTTGCAAAGTTCTCATTTCATTTCCCCATTTTTCTTGTAACTCTCTTTTAAAATCCATTATGCAGTCTTCCAAGAAAGCCTTGTGAAATGGCGACCAGCTCTTATCTCCCTTTGGGGCTTCTTCTGGAGTTGCTTTACTTTGGGAACCTCAGGATTTGATGTCTATTCTTTTCTCTCTCCCTCTCCATAAAAGCTATCTATGGTGAGAGGTCTTTTTGGGGTTTTATTCATTTTTTTAAGGCTTGAGGTCTGTTCAATGCAAAGAAGCAATAGCTGCTTTAATTTGCCCTGGGGTAGTTCTGCTGATTGATTTCCAGTGCTGGGTAATGGTGGCCAAGTCTGTTGTTCTTCTGGTGCTCAGTGGTTTACAATTTGCCTTTTACAAAAGGCAAATTGCCAAACCACCTGCTTGCAACTAGGACAGAATAGCCTAAGAGCCTCACAGAAGATTCCCAGTCTGTGGATGCAGCCACACTCTGATTCCTCACCCCAGCTCCTTGCCCCAGATCCCTCTGCTTTGGTCTGGGCTCGGCAGACTGTCTCCCTGCCCGTTTGAAACAGACTTGTTCTGAAGTTCTTGCAGGGTATCTTCTTCTGGAAATCTGTTGTACTCCTAATATTTGTGAGTTCTTTGACTCCAAAACCAGTTTCGAGGCTTAATCTACTATTGATTTAATAGAAGGTCAGAGGAGATCACAAGAGAGTTGTGTTCTGCTTTCCATCATCTTGGCTCTGTACCCTCCTCCCCCAGCATCTTTGCCAAGAAAACCCCAAATGGGATCACAGGGAATTGCACACAACTGAACAATATTAAAATTAGAAGCTACTTGTTAAGACTTTCAGTCTGAAAGGTTTTGTTGGAAAAGAATGTAATGATTTCTCACCAGAGTATTGGTTTCCATAAAATCATTAACATTTAAAACTTAGAAAAACTTTAGTGGTTATCTGTTCTCATTCTCTTCCGAATTGACAGTAATCTCCTTCTTATGCTGATTTCTTATCCATTATAGCCAAAATAAGATATCCTTTACATTCTGTACCTTTTCTCTTGTGGTGAACTCTTCTTGAAATATAGCCTTCTCTTCCTTCAAGGTTTAACTCAGATATTGGCTCTTTCATAATGCTTTTCTATTGTTCCTCTAGTTGAAAAAATACTTTTCTTTTCTTAAATTTCTTGCATTTTGGTTAAGTCAACCTTTTCACTGGTCATCTTAGTTCTTGATATAGTTATTTGTGTCTTTCTGGTACAATTATTTATTATTGATATTTATTATGCATTCATTTCTTTTCATTAATAGATATTATTAGCCATTAATGGAAACAAATTAATAATTATTAAACAAACAAAAGAGAGGATAGACTCTTACTTAAACTCCCTAACTTTAATAAGGCAGAACAGAAACAAAGCAGATGCTTTTATTCAGATTTCACCAAAACTGTCCTATTTTTTGCCCTGGCTTCATTTTTTCCTTAATGTAATGGGATTTTAAAATATCAGGCGATCACAGAATTACATATTTTTGAGATGAAAAGAACCATAGAATTAACTACTTCAAGTCCCACGTTTGGTGACTTGCCTAAGGTGACAGCAAATGGCCAGAATCAGATTTGAGTCTGTGTTCTCCAACTTCAAATCCAGGGCTCTTTCCACTCTACCATATGGCAAAAGAAAATTTGAAAATTAACCTGTTAGTAATGGAGTTAAGAAGTCCTTTTCTTAAAAATACTCTTGTGCTCTGTGTTTAGACAGTTCTGGTTGTTTTGTTTTTACTTTAAATCACTTCATACAGATATTAATGTGTGTGTATGTATTGTGTGTGTATGTGTTTTATTTTTATGGCTTCTTAATGTTCTATTTTCTGGTTCTTGAACATAGTGAGTTGAACTTGGACTTTTTGGAATTAGAAATATAGCTTTGAATACATATATAAAAACAATTCTTTTTGTCTTTTAATATTTTTAAAAGTAGTAAAGATTTAACAGTTAAAAGTTACGATTGTTTTTGTAGCTTGTTACATATTGTCATATTGTTGACCAAAATATTTGCACCAGTCTAACATCTCTCCAACTGTTTACTAGAATGGCCCTTCCAGAATTGAACTTGCTCTTTTTGTTTGTGACATTCATGTTGTTCTAGCAGTTTTAAAATTGTCTTGACATGAGCATTTCTTCATGTTATTAGTAGTTTGTATTTAATTCTTTGACCCACTGTTTTCATTGATCTTATAAATATACATCAGAGACAATAAGCTTTATAAGAAGCTCATAAACTTCTTGAAGATATTGACTGTCTTGCTTCATCTTTGCATCTCTTATGCAGTTTATCAGAGTGCCTTGGGCAGAATAGGCAATTAAATGTTTATTGAATAGAAAGTTTTTTATCTTACTCATAGAGTCAGTAGACCTAGAAACCTTGAGTGACTTGCCTGAAGTAGCCTAGTTAGAATATCACCTAAAATCAGAACTCAGGACTCCTCTTTTCCGTTTATATTACCTAGTGTATCATCATAATTTTACTATATTATCTAGTTAACTAGATTAAAAGCTCATCAAGAGAACTGGTCTGGGAAATTTCCTGGATGAAAGGGCATCTATTTTATATAGCTTGGGATGATTTCCTTTTAAAGTAGTCATTCTCAAGATCTTGTTGGTCTGGAATAAAAATAGCATTAAAAGTTCAGCCATCAAGAAGGTGGTAGTCTAAGATCTGGCAGAATTTTTGCCCTACAAGGCTTTTTTTTTTTTTTTTTTTTGGATCCAGTATTGTATATCTAAGGCATGCATGTAGAGAGAAGGAATGTCTAAGTTCTTTCATTGCATTCTGTGTTTTATAACTGTTAGTATTTAAGTAAAACTTGAATGTCCAGTTTGGTCAGAGTTTGCCCCAGAATAGAGGGCAAAGGTCAATGAAGAACCAGGATTATGAAACTAATATTTGAGAAGATAGTAGGTCTCTCAGTAGAAATAAGAAAACATGAAGGAAGGACTGGCTATGGGAGCAAAGGATGATTTCTGTTTTGAAAGTCATTATCATCATCATAATTGTTGACATACATGTCTATGTATATATTTGTACATACACATATACATACATATGTATATCTTTTCCCCTCTCTTTTTGGGGGGAGGTGGTAGTGGTAAGGCAATTAGAATTAAGTGACTTGTCCAGGGTCACACAGCTAGTAAAGTGTTAAGTGTCTGAACCTGCATGTGAACTCAGATCCTCCTGACTCCAGGGCCAGTGCTTTATCCACTGTGCCATGTAGCTGCAAGGAAAGTTAGGCCAAAAAGAGTTAAGTGATTTACCCATGGTTGAACAGTTAAATGCCTAAAAAAGGGGTTAAAACACAGGCCTTTCTGTCCACTAGTACAAATCTATGCACTATGCCAATTGACATTGCTGAACTGGAGTTCACCTAGATTAGACCTTACTCTGTTATTTGGGAACTGTATGTGATAATTGTTACCAAAGAGAAGATGCTAACAAGAGAGAAGGGGTTCTAAGACAAAACCTCAGAGGATACATTTACTTAGCACTCTAGACATACGTCATGAATGAAGAAAGGAGATTGATAAAGATCAGAGAAGAGCCCAGAGAGAACAGTATCTTTAGAAACTAAAGAAGGAAAGAGTATCTAAGGAAAACACTGGATCAGGGACCTCAGAAACCATTGAGTTCAACAGGCTCTTTTTATAGGTTAGGAAACTGAGACCCAGGGAACTTAAGTGATCTTTTCAAAGTGATACAGATAGTATATATCAAATTTGGGTTGTGAAACCAGGTCTTTTAAATCAAGAACCAGTTTTCTTTATATCATAGCATATGCTTCGGGAAAGGTTTTAGAAGATTATGGGAAAATGGCAGCATTAGGGCCTAGAAGAGCCCATATCCCTTATTAATCCTCCTTCAAGTTATGAAATTCAGTGAAAAATAAAGAAAACAAAAGAGAATTTTGCTTTAAGCTTCTCCATCTAGAATTCCTTATCTCATAGAATAGGAGTGCTTGCAATGACAAGTATAATAACAAGAAGAAAAGATATCAGGTGAGACTCACTGTGACCTGCATCAGATGAAGATAGAACACTTCCAAATACATTCTCACCTAGAAAGAAATGACATAGGGACAAATACATTATATTCAACAATGAAATAGGTGGGAATAGGGAGGCAGGAGGTGGGATTTTTAAGAGGCAAATACCAGCAAGAGGGCAAAACAGAAAGAAATAATGCATTCCAACTCCTGATAACTACTCTAAGGAAGATATCAAAAGAACTCCAGGCTCTGGAAACCATAGTGAGTCATTTTTCCAGCCCAGAATCAGACTTGACCCATAAGCAACTGACCAAGGCAGGAACTGTGTAGCAGAGATAAAGTGTCCTCCCAAAAAAGCCAGTTCCTGGGGAGCAAGAGACCACGTGTCAAAGAGAGGACGAGGAGTACAAGAGTTATAATGCTGTCACTCTGACTCTAGGGACCTAGCACCAAATAGGGTAGGCTAGTATATAGGCCACAAATACCCACCAAGAGTACAGTTAGAGTGCCCTAACATAAAGTCTCATTCCAGAAATTAATGATAGAAGAATAAAGGATTCTACAGCCAGGCATGAAAAGCCAAGAAAAAGAAATAGCCAGAATATCTGCAAATCCAGCCTCAAAGAAAGGCTAAAATTAGACTTCCTAGAGGACTTGATCAAATAAGAACTTTAGAAAGAAAGAATTTAGAAAGAAAATTAGGAGTGCTAGAGAAGAGAATTGGAAAAGGAATGAGAACTATAGAGGAAGGACTTGAGAAAAAAAAGACTATCACCTTAATGCAAGAAGTAAATAAGTAATCATAAGTAATTAAAAGTTAAAATGGACCAAACATAAAGTAATGAGTCTAGTGTGTGTGTGTGTGTGTGTGTGTGTGTGTGTGTGCATACTCTGAAAACAGACCAAAAAATGAATTTAAGGATCATTGGATTATCTGAAAATCATGATCCCACTCCTCCCAAATGCCTAGATGTCATTATTTTAGGAAGTTATAGGCAGAAAACATCTTAGTTATAGGCCTAAACATCTTAGAACAAGAAAGCAAAATGAAAATAGAAAGAATCCAGGGATCACTCCCTGAAAGAAACACTGAAATGAAAACTGAGTCAACCAAAATCCAGAGCTTCCATGTCAAAGGAAAAAAAAATTCTCCAAGCAGCTAAAAAGAATTCAAGTATAGAGAACTAATAAGGATCACAAAGCTGCTAATTCTACCATTTTGAAGGACTGGAAAGCCTGAAATAAATAGTCCAAAAGTCATAATTTATGGGCCTTCAACAAAGAATGATTTGCACCATGATTTGCTGTAATCTTCTAGGAAAAATAAATGGATTTTTAATTTTATAAAAGACTTGTAAATAGTTCTAATTAAAAAGCAAAGTTAATAAGCATTTCTTGAATACTGTAAAGTGTTATGCTAAGCGTTGAAAATACAAAGGAAGGTCACACCTGTCAAATATCTTCTATGTCCCAGAGCTGAGTACAAACTGAGAGTGATAGACACAGAGAGAGAAAGAGAAAGAGGAGGAGGAGGAGGAGGAGGAGGAAAGGAGAATCAGGAGAGACATAAAAAGGCAAATACATGTAAGTGATCAGAAAGAACTTTATAAGGATGAAGTACTTAAATTTTAATAGAAGGATAATGATACAAGCGTCCCTTCATATCCCTAAGCGTCATAGAATTCAAATTTGACAGAAAGTATAAGGATGGTTTTGTTATGTTTTGATGATTTTAAAATAAGAAAATAAACAAAAGAAAAAATAATACTTGGGAAAGGGAGGAAGAATAGAGGAACTTCTATAATAGGAAAGTATAAATAGAAATCTATATAAAGAGATATGGGAAAGGGGTACTACTTGAATCTCACCTTTATTTTGAAGCTATCCAAGGAGATAGGTCACATGCTTTCTTGTATAAAAAGCTTAGTTTAGAAATAAGAAAACATAAAAATAAGAAAAAAAAATAATGACATTCAATAAGAAAACAGAAATGAAGAAGGGAAAAAGGTAGTTTTCAAGGGAAGAAACCCAAGCTATATCTATTTTTAATGCTCCAAATCACTAATATTTCAAGAAACAAAAATCAGGATTCCTTGAGTGAGGATGCAACCCACACTCATGAGATTGGCAAAGCTGACCATAAAAAAGGAAAGGACAAATACTGGAGGGACTGTGGGAAAATATATATGTTTATACACTGTTGGTGGAGCTATGAATTGATAGTCATGAATAAGTAGCCTTTAGGAAAGCAGTTTGGACCTATGAGCAGAACCTAAACTCTACATTCATTTTAGTCCTCCAAATGCTACACTTATATCAAAAAAGGTCAAAAAAGAGGAAAAGATCACATACGTAAAGGCAAAGAACTGGAAATTAAGGGTATCCCCATCAATTATGGAATGATTAAACAAATTATGTAATGGAATGTATAATATCATAATAGATTTAGAGGAGTGAAGAAGAAAATATCTTTTGAATCTTTAAACATATCAATGAATAGAGGAAGAACTTATGATGAACTAGTGATAGAATCCCCAAAAATTAAATGGACAATTTTTATTACATAAAATTTTTAAAAAGTTTTTTTCACAAATAAAAACCAATGAAGTTAAAATTAGAAAGTAAATAGGTAACTGGGAAATAAAATCTGTACTGAAAATATTTCTGTGATAAACATCTTATAGCCATGATCTATAAGAAATTCAAATATATTTATAATAAAAGTTATTCCCTAAGAATCTAAACAGGCAGTTTTATAAGAAAGCAGCAAGTCAAGCTATCAACAGTTATTTGAGAAAATGGTCCAAATCCCTAGTAATTAGAGAAAAACAAATTAACAAAATTTGAAATTCTGCCTCAAACCATCAGATTGGCTAAGATGATGACAGAAGATAATGATTGTTAAAGAGAATATAGTCATACAAGTATATTTATCCACTGAAGGTGGAGAAGTGAATTTATCCATCATTCTGGAAAGCAGTTTTTTAAATTGTACTCAGAAAATTACTAAATTTTGCATACCCTTGAAAGTTGTATCTAGCTCTGTGATCAAAAAATAAAAGATTCTTATGAAAAATTAACCTAAATACTAAAAATATAGTAACCTTTTTTCCAGTTGAAAAGAATTGGAAAATAAAAAGATGCCCATCTATTGGGGATGGGGGATTGTGATTTATGAGTGTAATAGAATAGTACAATGTAAAATATGATAAAAGCATTTCAGGAAAAAAACAACTGTGAATATGTTTATCAATTGTTAAAGGATAAAATGAACAGAATTAGGAAAATAATTTGTAAACAACATCATTGTAAAGATCAACAGTTTTGAAAGACTTAAGAATTCTTATCAATGATAATAACTACCCAAGGAATAATGTTTCCTGCTTTTTAAAAAAATAGACTAGTGATGGACTCAAGTTACAAAATAATACTTACATTTTTGGAAACATCCAGTGGGGAAATTTTTTTTGCTAAATTTGAGTATTTGTTACAAAAATCCTCTTCCTCCCCCCTTCAGTGATGGTTTGGGATATAAAATAGGGAAACGACACAGAAACAAGGAGAGAGAAAGAAAAAAAAAAAAGATGCAAAAAAGCATATTGAAACACCTTTTAAAAATACACAGAAAATTAACAAATAAATCATGATAATATGATGGTATGGCTGTAAGGCAGTGCTTATAATGTTGTATACCCTACTAGAAGCCAGTATATTTCTCTCCATTGTCCTTTGAATGATCCAAAGTTTTCTTCTTCTTCTTTTCTTTTTTTTTTTTTTTTTTTTTTTTTTTTTTTTTTTTTTTTTTGAGACTGTGATATTCCATGACTTTTAGCCATACTGCAATATTGGGGAAAAATAGGTGTCAAAGAGATAATTCTTTTTGGGAGATAGATGCTTGGGATCATTAAATGAATGCAATCTGTTCAATTCTGGGTCCACCTCATTATTTTTTTGGAAGGTTTGTCTAGGATATATATATTGATGGATCAACAAAGTATGGATAGTAGGCATTCTTAATGTACTTAGTTTCTTCCTGTGTGGATATTTAGGATGAGCTCTTTTTAGTAGCTAATGGATCTCACTTAGAAGCTGGGCAATATTCTTGGTTTGGCCCAACATCTGAAGGGTTTCAATATCTATAGGGAATATTTTGATTTGGACTCTATAGAGGACACACATCTTTTGGGGACAAAATGTATAAGAAAAGTAGAATATAAAATGTGTGGGGTTTGTTGTTGTTTTATTTTTTGAATCTGAATCGGGAGGAATTTATTAATCGGTGATTGTGATACATTAAAATACTGTCAAGAAATAAACATTAAGCATCTGCCATGAATCTTATCATTTAACATCCAGAAGGGAGTAGAAATGACAAGGGGAAGATACTCAGGGTCCCTGAATACTCCAGTGTTACAGAAAGACTAATTTGTTTTAGATCAACACCAAAGTGTTTCCCCCAAAGCATTGGTTAAGAAACACTGTCACGGGCCGGGTAGGTAGCACAGTGGATAGAGAACACCAGCCCTGAAGTCAGAAGAACCTGAGTTCAAATCTGGCCTCAGAGACTTAACACTTCTTGGCTGTGTGATCCTGAGCAAGTCACTTGACCCCAATTGCCTCAGCCAAAACAAAAAAAACAAAAACAGACAAAAAAAACAAGAAACACTATCATATCAATCCAATAAATAGTCAAAACTTCATGAAGGAAATTGCTAGTTCCATTGTATTTATTAAAAATGTGCAGTAAGTTATTGGTGAATTGTCATTGTATAATCTGGAATATTACTAAATTCAAGGATAGCATTTTAAATACAGTACATTTGACCTTTTGAAGCTATCCTGTATTCATTACAATATTTTTGCTGGTGAAGGTAATTATTTTATATATCATTGGCATCTTTTATCTTTTACAATCCCAAGTTGGCTAAAAATTCAAATTTCTTACAAACATTGTGGAAGCTTAAGAAGCACACAGAGATAACATTATAACTTGATGCCCAGGCCAAATGGATCCTTTGACTATTGATTAGTGTGGGTGGTGATGACAGGAAAAATAAAAGCAGCTGCTCTTTAATGTATTTTTCCTTCTACTGTGTGGTTGCTGCTTCCAAACTTACAAAGGACATAATCATCAGGGAAACATCTCTGCCTTCCTCTGAGTTGGTTTTTTTTTTTTTTTAAGCAATCTGGTTTTCTTAGTAAAAGTACTTTATTTTAGAATATATCTATAAGACATTTTTTACTGCTCATAGGCCTGGAGAAATGTAGATTACTTCATGGCTCTTCAAATTTCCTTTCAATGGAATAGAATAAAGTAACTAGTCAGGCTGGATTGGTAAATTTGAGATAGAGGAATAAGGTGGGGGGGAGTAAAGTGAAAGAATCTTTCCATTGCTTTAAAAAAAAAAAAAAAAAAACCCTGTAACAGCCCTTTGTTTACACCCCAGCCTCTGCATTAGTCATAGTACCCTTCTAACATGTTGTCAGCAGACATGGGCTGAAAAAGTAACAGCCATTTACAATTTACAATGGGACTACAAAGAGAGAGAGAGAGGGGTACTGTATAAAGAAGTAGATTTTGTCCCTACATCCTTCATATTTTACATATTAAAATTAAAGGCTAGCCTAACCATTGACTAACTGAAGGGTTTGGCTTCTTTTTATACTGTATTATAGTAGATTTGAAGTTCTGTAGTGCTAGCATTAAGTTGCATACTTCCCAGTGGGGAAGTGATAATACTGATGTGATAAGAGACAATTCTGATTTTAAATTCATGAATACACAATTTAAAGTGGAAGCCAGTTAGAAACCAGGAAGCTTAGTTCCACCTTTAATTTAAACAAGTTCTGTTGGGGTTCAGGCATGGTGGCTTTGCAGCATATCTGTATAAATACTTTGAAGAACCATAGGATTCCTGTTAATGTTTAGGATTGATAACATAAACAAATATTCATTGCAAGAAGTTCTTTTTTGACAATTAAATTTCCATGTTTATTCAACCTAATTTTTTTAATGCAAAGGTATTTTTATATGTGTAATAAATTAATTTAATATTCTTATTTTTCAGACAAAAGTGATGTAAACTGGTTCATCAGTGATAAAGATCTAGAGGTAAAATATATTTCTTATTATTATTATTATATCTTTTTATTTACAAAGCATATGCATGGGTAATTTTTCAACATTGCAAAATCTTCTGTTCCAACTTTTCCCCTCCTCCTCTCCCCCAACCCCTTCCCTAAATGGCAGGTAGTCCAATACATGTTAAATATGTTAAAGTATATGATTAATACAATATATGTATACATAATTATACAGTTATCTTGCTGCACCAAAAAAATTTGGATTTAGAAAGAAAATAAAAATAACCTGAGAAGAAAAACAAAAATGCAAGCAAACAATAACAGAAAGAGGGTAAATGCTATGTTGGTCCACACTCATTTCCCAGTGTTCTTTCTCTGGATGTAGCTGGTTCTGTTCATTATAGATCAATTGGAACTGATTTGGATGATTTTGAAGTGTACAATGATCTCCTGTTTCTGCTCATTTCACTCAGCATCAGTTCATGTAAGTCTCTCCAGGCCTTTCTGAAATCATCCTGCTGGTCGTTTCTTACAGAACAATAATATTCCATAACATTCATATATCACAATTTATTCATCCACTCTCCAATTGATGGGCATCCATTCAGTTAACAGTTTTCTATCCATTACAAAAAGGACTGCCACAAATATTTTTGCACATGTGGGTGTCCCTTTCCCTCATTTAAGATCTCTTTGGGATATAGGCCCAGTATCAACACTGCTGGGTCAAAGGGTATGCACAGTTTGATAACTTTTTGAGCATAGTTCCAAATTGCTCTCCAGAGTAGTTGGATGCATTCACAATTCCACCAACAATGCATCAGTGTCCCAGTTTTCCCACATTCCCTCCAAATTTATCATTATCTTTTCCTGTCATCCTAGCCAATCTGAGAGGTATGTAGTGGTGTCTCAGAGTTGTCTTAATTTAATATATTTTAATATTTAAAATATATTAAATTAAGATAATTTAATATATTTTAAATATCATAAATAACATTCAAGATATATTTACATGAATTACATTTACTTTCATAGCTAAATTAAGTCAACTTTTTCACCCTAACTTAATTACAATAAAACTATAAACATTGTTTAGCTGAAAGGGACTCTAGATATTGTACTTTGCTATCATTAGGGACCCTAGATATTGTACTTTGCTATCATTTCTCCTCTGGGTCTCATTTCCTTTGTTTGTAAATTGACAGTTGGACTAAATAATTTTATGATCCTATTTCTCTGGTCTTAACCTCTCATTTACAAATTAAGAAATTGAAGTTCTTGAGTCTATTGTTTTGGGCATATACATTACTATGGACATGTGTACTCCTCCATGAATTGGCATTAGTACTTTAACAAGAATGACACAGGAAATAGCTGTTTCTTCAGTGGAAGGAAATGGTTAGTCTATATTTAGGGTGTGACCAGGTGTTTGTCACTTTCAGATTAATAACATTCATCTTGTTAAATGGTAGAATTATGTTACATTTTGAAGGAGATTAAAGAATATTTCTTAGTTTATATCAGTTTGAATAATATATAGAGTTTTTTAAAATTTCAATTTTTACTAAGTAGTTTGAAGAAGGAATAGGATGAAGTCAGGAATTATAAACTCCTTTGGAGTGTGTGTGTGATGTCATAAATGTATTTTGTTCACTTTTTAGTTCAAGATAGTTGGTTTGGGCTATTTTAAAATTAAAAAAAATATGGGAAAAGAAGAATGTCATCAGTCTGGAGGCAACATGAAATAACCTCCATTAGAGATCTTTTAATTATTCAACAAGATTAGTTATAAGCATATCTGACAAATAGAGGGAATTGTTAACACAATCCTCAGAAAAAGAAATATATTGACCTATGGGTCAAGAAACTAACAGAATAGAAAGCCTAGGTACTTTGCCAAGGACAACTATCAAAAACTCCTAAAAGAAATTTTGTAGTAGATGTAGAATAGTTGTAGTTGAATTAATGAAATAAATGAAACTGACCACCAATAGTATAAAATTATGTATTAACACCATACGAAGCTCATTCTTAAAAGCATTTACTCAGAAACCTTCCTTTATCACCCTCCACACCCAATAAGAATATGCAAACCTAATCAGAGACTGACATATAGTCCTCATATTGGGATTTGATTTATTCCTGCCATAGGAATACCCTTTGCTCCAGCAGTGTACTACTTGATTTGTATCCCAAAGAAATCATAAAAGAGGGAAAAGGAAGCAAAAATGTTTGTAGCAGCTTTTTGTAGTGTCAAAGAATTGGAAAATGAGTAGATGTTCATCAATTGGGGAGTGCTGAATAAGTTATGGTACATGAACGTAATGGAATATTGTTCTATAAAAGTGATGAACAAGCTGATTTTAGAACCTGGAAAGGTTCTTTGCTAGCACTTTGCTAGCACATCTAGTACCTCACAGCAAGTGGCCCTAATTTTCTTCTCCAGCTATGGAGAATTCTGAGAAAGCATGGAATAACATCAAGAAATTCCAGAATGGTTCAAAAGTTAACACTATGAGAAAAGAAATTAGGGATTAATATTTGTTAAAAGTTGTAGCTCTCAATGAAGAAATAAAAACAATATTTTAAAGGGGGGAAAATGCAAACATCTTTCTCCTTGGTGAAGAGTTTTTCTTAAGAATGGAAAGATGAATAGGTTTGGAATATGAAAATGCTGAAATAGAAGATCTTCCAAAAGAGAAGAAAATGGCAGTTAAACTAAACATGTCATATCTGTATAAATCAAAGGCATTGACCTCAAATATAAAATGTCCATAAACAATTTAAGTATGATAGGATTCCCTGAAGTCTGAGACAAATTTTTTTTAAAAAATAACTTAATGTAGGAAGTAATGCAAGAAAATTACTCTGAACTTCAGAACATTAAAAAAAAAAAAAGTAAACTGGAAAAAAAAAATCTTAAACTCTTAAGATACATCCAGAATAGTTAAATTTAATGGTGGCAGTGACAAATCTTGCTAGTGGCCAAGGAAAGACATTCAGACATAAAAGAAAGGTTAACAGAATGATTTAACACCCACTAGAATCTGTAGAATGATGTAGAATTGTATATTCTGAAAAGCTTTAATCCCAAATTTCTTACTCTGCAAACCTAAGCTCAATTAGTAATGAAAAAATGTGAGAGTAACCAAGAAGAAGGAATTCAAATATCAAAGGACCATAATAAAAGATCACACAAGACTTAGCAGCTACTATTATAAATTTATATGCAGAATATGCTATTCTGCAAACTTAAATATAGTCCTACCAGGGGAAAAATAAACCTTTGATAAAAATAGAGAACTTTCAGATATATTTGATAAAAGACCTGAAGTAAGAAGTAACTTTAAAATACAAAAATAAAACCCAGGGAAATTTAGTTGCACAATTGAAAGAACTGATGATATAATCTTAACACACTGAAAGAAGAAATGTGTTCCTTCAGAACATTAATATCTTTGAATGGCATTGAGGAAATTAAATAAGAAAACTAGAAGATCTGTGGATGATTGGTTCTGCTCCAAGAATGTGAAGAAAGTAAAAGGGGTACATTTGTATAGAAAGGAAGAATAAGTAGATGGGATTTGCTGTTTCTCATAATTTGGATGCAGAGACAAACATTCAAACATAGAGGAAAGGAGAATAAGTGGTAAACAAGCATCAAGCGAATCTCATTCCATTCTCAGCTGGATGGAGGAGGAGAGAACACAGTCACAGAGGTACGCACAGAGATTACCTTATTGAGACAGGCCAAACTCAAGAGAGAAAGTCAGGATTGGAGAGATAGTTAGAAAAAAGTATAAAAATGAGGAGGACAGTTTTGAAACTAATGTGCTGAATGTGCATTATATGCTTTTTTTCTTAAGTAAATTGATAGAAGAGATTTTTTTTCTTTTACAGTATTTTAGGTGTTGTACTTTGTATATAAAAATGATCTCTTTTTAAGTCCTGAATTTTAAAAATTAATTAGGGACCACTAGATAGTGCAATGAATAAATTATCAGCCTTGGAGTCAAGAGGACCCAAGTTCAAATCCAGCCTCAGACATGTACTAGCTGTGAAATCCTTGGCAAGTCACTTAACCCCAGTTGCTACAGACACGCGCGCATGCGCACACACACACAGAGATACACACAGACACACAGTCTTACACTCTCCCACCCTCTTTGTCACTGTCTCTCACCTCCACCCTTACTTCCATCCCCACCCCTCATGTGGATCCCCTAACTCCATTAAATAATAATTACCATTTTAGTAGTGCTTCCAGGGTTGGCAAAATGCTTTATAAATATTACATCATTTTAGCCTTACAGTAACCCTTAGAGATAGGTGTTATTTTTGTAATACCTGTTTTGCAAATGAAGGAACTGAGTCAAACAGGTTAAATGATATGTGTAGAATCATACAGCTAAGGTGTATCTGAGGTCCAAGTTGAATTAAAGTTTTTCTGATTCTAGGCCCAGCTCTTACCTATAACAGTGATTGACTACTGTTAAATGTTATGTAACACACACACACACACACACACATTATATGTTATTTATTATATAACAAAAGACATCTTTTGTATGAGTACATACATAGTCTTAATATTTACTAAGCCAGAGAAGTATAAAGCAAAGAAAGTAAATTCTAAATCTGATATCTTTAAGAAATATCAATTCAAATTAAAAAAAATAAAATCCTGGCCAAAATATTATTTTGTTTATTCAGTAATCATTGTTTAATCAAGTTAGACTTAAACCTGGAGCAAAGATGGTTTATTAGAATAATAGCATAATCATATTTAAAATTAAAACTTCCAGACTTGCATGATTGTATCAATAGATACAGAAAAATAACTCAAATAAAATACAATGGTTATTTATTCTGTAAACTTTAAAAAACATAAGCATAAGATGTTCTTTTCAATATTTGCAGTGGGAAAATAATAGAAGCCTTCACAGTAAATATAAGAATAAAACAAGGATATCTTTTCTCCATTAATCTTGTCATCATTCAAGATCAAGAACATCATTGTTCTTCACTGGGTTCTCCAATCCCTTTACCCTTCAGTTTTTTGCCAGGCCATCATCCCTGTATTAGCTACATTCTCTTCCCTTTCCTTTCTTGAGACCCCATGGTCAAACAGTTTGATCCTACACTGTCCTATTCTCTTGAGACCATTACTGATGTTGCTCTGCCAACCTTTACCTTTGAATTACCATCATGATCTGATGTCTTCCTTCCTTTTTCCATTTGGCTGAGTGAAGATGGAGAATAACAAATTCCAAGCAATAATTAAAAGGGAAGTACCATTCAGAGTAATTACAAAATTCATAAAATATTTTTCCAAAGCAAATTTATGCCGTATTAATTTAATTATAAATAGTACTTAAAGAAATAAAGAAAAATTTAAATCACTGGAAAAATATTTAGTACTCTTATCTGAGCCATTACACTGTAATAAAACAACAATATTAAAAGAATTCATTTGTAGAATGAATTCTACCAAAAGAGCTACTTTATAGAGCTTGGCAGAATCATCATTCTATATAATTGAATGCTTCCTCTCAGTCTTCTTTGCTGAAGGACATATCTACCAACCATGCCCACAGGACTCTCCACCTCTATTCTGTTTCACTTGGTGATCTTGTCAGTTCCTTTGGATTTATTTTTTTTTCACAGTAGACATTTTTTTTATTATAGCTTTTTATTTATAAGTTATATGCATGATTAATTTTACAGCATTGACAATTGCCAAACTTTTGTTCCAATTTTTACCCTCCTTCCCCCCAACCCCTCCCCTGGATGGCAGGATGACCAGTACATGTTAAATATATTAAAGTATAAATTAAATACAAAATAAGTTTACATGTCCAAACCATTATTTTGCTGTACAAAAAGAATCGGAATCTGAAATACTGTACAATTAGCCTGTGAAGGAAATAAAAAAAGAAATATGCAGGCAGGCAAAAATATAGGGATTGAGAATTCAATGTAATGTTTCTTAGTCATCTCCCAGAGTTCTTTCGCTGGGTGTATCTGGTTCAGTTCATTACTGCTCCCTTGGAAGTGATTTGGTTCATCGCATTGCTGAGGATGGCCAGGTCCATCAGAATTGATCATCATATAGTACTGTTGTTGAAGTGTATAATGTTCTCCTGGTCCTGCTCATTTCACTCAGTATCAGTTCGTGTAAGTCTCTCCAGGCTTTTCTGAAATCATCCTGTTGGTCATTTCTTACAGAACAATAATATTCCATAACATTCATATACCACAATTTATTCAGCCATTCTCCACTCAGTTTCCAGTTTCTGGCCCCTACAAAGAGGGCTGCCACAAACATTCTTGCACATACAGGTCCCTTTCCCTTCTTTATGATCTCTTTGGAATATAACCCCAGTAGAAACACTGCTGGATCAAAGGGTATGCACAGTTTGATAACTTTTTGAGCATAGTTCCAGATTGCTTTCCATAATGGTTGGATGTATTCACAATTCCACCAACAGTGTGTTAATGTCCTTGTTTTCCCACATCCCCTCCAACATTCCGCCTTATCTTTCCCTGTCATTCTAGCCAGTCTAACAGGTATGTAGTGGTATCTCAGGGATGCCTTTGGATTTAATTATCATCTCTGTGCTAATGATTCTCAGATCTACCTATCCAGATTTACCCTAAACTGATCTTCGGTATGATATTTTCAAGTGCTTTTCAGATATCTCAAACTGGATATCTAGGAAACATCTTAAATCCAACATGTTCAGAACTGAACTAATTATCCTCCCTTCTAAAAGATGCCCCCTTCCAAACTTCCCTATTCCCTGCTATTCCTCTCTATTCCCCATCATCCTCCCAGTCCCTCAGGCTTGCAGCATTAGTGTCACAACACCCCTCCAGCCCCAACCAATCTGTTTCCAAGTCTTGTTGATTTCACCATAGCAACATCCCTTAAATACATCCTCCTTCTCTCTGATATTGCCACACCTTGGTATAGAGTCCCTGGATTATTGCAAAAGCCTGCTTGTGGATCTGTCTGTCACAGTCTCTCCCTTCTATTTAACCTCCATTTAGCACCCAAAATGGTTTTCCTAAAATATAGGCCTTACCATGTCATTTCCATGGTGAGTAAATTCTAGTAGCTGTCTGCCACTTCCTGGATAAAGTGTACAATCTTCTGATCTTCAGTCTCTCTCCCCACCATTCCAGTTTTCTACTTTAAATCTCCCTAAAAGGACTTTCTCAGGAGTTTGTCTATGAAAAGGAGGAAAGAAAGAATCATAGTCAACAGAAAACAGACATAACAAGGGAGAGCTTTTTGGGGATAGAGGAGACATAGACTATTTGTAAGTAGTGGGGAAGTAGCACAATAGAAAGAGACTGAAGATTAGGGAGAGAGAGTACAGATAGAAAGGGCAATCTACTGGATAGATTGGAATGAAATGGGATCACTTCTCTGTGAGGATGAGTTTGCCTTGGCAAGAAACTGAGCTTTCTCTTTGTGTGAGATTGGGATGAAGAAGGAGATAGTAGCAAAAGACACCTAAATGATTACTGTGAGATGAGGGGAAAGGGAAGAAAAGGGAATTCTTGGAAAATGGCGTCTTTTTTCAGTGAAACATGAGGCAAAGTTTTCAGCAGAGAAGATAAAGGAGGGGACTCATGGAAAGTTTGAGGAGAGATGAAGGTTTTAGAAAAGTCATAGTGGTGAGATAGTGAGTAAATTTAGGGAGGTGCTTTGATGAGGGGCCAATTAAACTATGTAACAAATCTGTAGTGTATTTTATCCCCATGGGTGAGCTAAGTGCATAGAGTGTCAGGAAGATTCCATTTTCTAAGTTCAAATCTGGCCTCAGACACTTACTAGCTGTGTGATCCTAAGTCATTTACCCCTGTTTGCCTCAATTTCCTCATTTATAAAATGAGCTGGAGAAGGAAGTGGCACACACTCCAGTGTCTTTGCCAAAAAAATCCCAAATGGGACGGTGAAAAGCCAGACATGACTAAAAAACAATACTCAGTCATCATGGTTTCATGATTTTTATCTCACTTCATTCAGCAGCATGTTGAGTAGTAGTAAAAGCAGAAGAAGGTAGGAATGATCCATCACAGAGAATTGACTGTCAAAATTGGTGCTTTGATAAGGGGCCATGGAACTGTAGAAAAGGTGATAAGGTTGAGTTGGACTGGCTTACCAATGAATATAGATGGGGAAAGCAGGAGAGCATAGTCAGTACAAAGAAGATAGATCCTGGGAAAGAACTAAAAGATGAGGGAACTGGAGATAATAGTGAAGATGAAGAACAGGGTGGGGGGTTGCAAGCCAAAATGGCATCAGATTATAATCAGATAAAAGGAGTTTCAGAGCTTATTGACATGAAAATAGAAAATCTAGATGATGTCAAGATTTAGGTCTTGACCATTTCTGTGCACAGAAATGTGTATCAAGGCAAGGTGTAGGAGGTCCTAGGAAAATGAGTAGACTGAGGAACTGAGAATTTAGGATGTTTGAGGAGAAACATTGTGTATGTTGAAGTCCCCCAAAATGAGAAGATGAATTGGGGGTCTTAGAGAAAGACTGTAAGCTAGCCATTGAAAGGAGATGAGATTTACTAAATAATGATGGTAGAGAAAGAGTCTGTAAATGACAGGGGGAAGCATGAAATATTCTCTCTCCCTTCCCCACATTATAAGCATTGAGTCAGGGTTTATTAGTAAAAGTATAGTTAGTACTGACAAACATAGCCAAGAATTCTGTATTATCAAGAGGGAATCAGATTTCAATGCTGCCAGAAGATGAAAAAGGGAGGAGAGAAAAGTTTAAAAACAGGAAAACACATTTGTTACATATGCAGCAGGCATTCTGTAGAGCACATTGGAAAGGGTGGCTACTTTTGGAATGGGATGTTTGTGGAGTGAGGTGGAGGAAGAACAGAACAAGGCAGTAGGGAAGCATAAGGGAGGATTTAAATGCTGCCCAGGGTCCAGAATCAATGGGATGGAGATTGTTTGATGATAATAATTGAGGGAAAAGTTTACATAAGCTATCAAGATTTCCAAGAGCAGCCAGTGTACAAATAAGACAAATTAGTAGTGGAAATTGAACAATGATTCATAAAGCTTAGGGTTTTCTGTGACCTGGTAGCCCTTTGCTATTAAGCCATTTCTCTTCTACTTGTTCAGCTGATTTCAAAAAATATGCATATATATAAATATAGAATTGCATATTTTCTCTCCTTTAATTTTCACATTGTTAGAATCTAAGTCATCATCTCAGCCCTTTGAAGCTATAAATGGTCATTCTTCCTCTTTCTAACTGACTAGAAGAAAAAAGAACATTACACTCTAGTTGCTGGTTTGTAAAGTGATTCTGTTTAAAAAAAAAAAAAAAAAAAGAATAACCTTTATTAGCAAGATTCCCCTCTGTAACATTTTTATTATTTGATTGTTGTAGTCATATCAACTCTTCATTTGATTTTGTTCTGGTTTTTGTTTTTGTTTTTTGGCAAAGATACTGGAATGGAATCTTTGCCAATTCGTGTTAATATGAGGAACTAAAGCAAACAGGGTTAAGTAATTTGCCCAAGGTCATACAGGTAGTAAATGTCTTTTAAGACCACATTTGAATTTTTGAAGAAGATTCTTCCTGATTACAGAACTGGCATCATCCACTGCTCCCCCCTTTATACCCTCACAAAATATAGCCTTTACTCAAAGGCTCCTATGTTGATGAGTAACCTAAGACATCCCAAGTCAGCTCATTCTGTTCTATACTTGGACAGCCACAATGGTGTGAGATCTTCCTCTATGTGTTTGCATTAATGACAGCTGTTTCAGCAATATCACTTCATACTATATACAAGTTAGAAGAGGGACACGATTCTGGTTGTGTCAATAATTTAAAAGCAGTATTGATAAGAAAGAGAATATCTGCAGGAGGGCAAACAAGATGGTGGAAAGGCTTGAGATCATGCCACAGGAAGATCATTTTGTTGAATGATTAGTCTGGAAAAATGAACCCTTTATAAGTCATGATGACTTAATTCCAGTATTTGAAAGAATGTCAAGTGAAAGAGTTATTAATCTTCTTGGCCCCTAAATAAGTAGATAGAAGTTACAAAGGGGTGGGTGTATGCTTAATGTAAGGAAAAGACAAACTTTCTTAAGTAATTGGACTTATCTCAAAATAGAACAGGCTAACTTACTTGCTAGCATAATCCTCAGATCTTTTGTAAAAGAACTCTTCTCTGTGCATCCCATAATATAGAAAAGTTGAGATTTTTTGAACCTAAGTTTTGTTATCAAAGTGCATAAATGTTCATCTTCTACTTATTTAAGAGAAACAATGAAACTTATGGTCAAATTTTCTGTGTTGCCCTAGGATCATTACCTTTTTTATTGACTACTTGTTCATGGACTTTTGAGACTAGGTTTTACTAAATTTTTAGAAGGTACTACTTTTGTTGTTTTTTAACATTGTAAGATATTGTACTTAACTAGATATAGTTAGATAGAGAGATACAGACAGATTTATACTTCTTTCCATTTCAGTTTAATACCCTTTTGATTAGATTTATAAAACTTTAGGGAAATAAGTTTTTACCTTCTTCATTAGGTTCACTCATTTTAAACAGTATTGTTTTTTTTTTTTGTTTGTTTTTGTTTTTCTATTTTCTTGTCAAGGCATTGGGATTTTGGCGAACATGAGGATTTTATTTTTCTCTTTACATTGTTGCATTGCCTTTAAATTAGACAGTGTCAAGAAGTATTACCTTTTAATTGATTGGGTTCATGTGCCTGACTTATACAAATCTTAATGACAGAATTCTTTATTTTCTTTTTTTTAGGCTCAAATAAGTAATAACAGATCATCTGGTAAACGAACCAACAGATACTATTCAGCTGACAAAAATGTCACCTGTAGAAATTGTGAAAAACGTGGTCATTTATCAAAAAATTGTCCTGTTCCACAGGTAGGTAAAATACCAATACTTCTTATATGAATGTTATAATCAGAGAACTTTAGAACTTCTCTAGTCTTATCAATTAATGCAAGAATCTCTTATATAATATCTCAAATAGACTGTAAGTCAATATTGTCTGGAATTCCTGTAGTGATAGTGAGTTAACTACTTTTCAAAGCCTATTCTATTGTGAACAACTTATAAAATTCTTTTTTATAATGAGATGAAATCTATATTCTTGATATTTTTCAATATATGGTTCCAATTTTGCCCTTACATATTAAAAAATTGGTGGATTTTTTTTTAATTTTTCAATTTAATTTTTTTTGAGAAGAAGTGGGGGTGGAGGCAATCTTTGTTAAATGACTTGCCAGGTAAGTCTTAAGTGTCTGAGCTATATATTTGAACTCAGGTCTTTCTGATTTCAGAGCTAATCCTCTGTGTCCTGTCCCACCTAGCTGCCCCAGATAGTAAAAAATTAGAAAGAATTAGAAAGAACATTAGAATTCATGTTATCTAGGGTTCTTAACCTAGGACTTTGAATTTTTTTTTTTTTAAATAATGGTTTCCTTTATAATCCTATGTATTTTTTTTTGCCTATAGAAATATTATTCTAAAAAGGGATACAGAAGATTCACTAGAGTCCATGAAACAAAAAGGTTAACAACATCTGATTTTAAGTAGTCTAATCTAATAATTTTACAAGTGAGGAGACTGAATACTAACAACTTAGGTCATAGAGTTTTCCTGGCTTCTTGTCTAGCATTTACTCCCTTTAATACAAAATCTGCTCTTTCTACATAAAAATCTTTCTATCATGTCTCCCTTAAGTTTTCTCTTTAGGCTAAATAGCCTTAATTTTTGTGGTGGTGGTGGTTTTTAAATAAACATTTATATAGCACATACTATATGCCAGGCACTGTGCTTAGCACTTTCCAATTATTATCTCATCTGATCCTTAGAGTAACCCCGTGAGGTGTAGGTGCTATTATCATCCCTATTTTATAGTTGAGAAAACTGAGGCAAAGAGAGTTTAAGGAATTTATTCAGGGTCACACAACCATATAGTTTGTTAAGTTCTCTTCAACCTTTGTCTGACTACCCCCACCACATACTGCCTGAATGTTCATATATGATTCAATTAGTGTGACTGAATACTTCTTTAGCTTTTTTTTTTAGTAGTAGTATCTAATATAACTCTTGTCAAACATCTTTCAAAGTTTTTGACTTAAAAACTTGTTAAGAATTTAATTAATGTCACATTAAAAATTTTTACTTCACAAGTAAAAATAAATAGTATTCTGTCTTATAAAAGTGCTATTGAGAAATTCTACATCCTAAAACAATTATATGTATATATGGATTTGGGAATTATATATTAGACTTCATTCAAATTCATTAAAAAAATTTAATTACAACCTGATCCTCATGTTTTATAATTTATCATTGTAAGATTCCTTCCCTTACATCTTTAGATATTTAACACATTTATTGTGATGTTTTTATCCCCCTCCCCCCCCCTTTTTTTTTATATAAAGGGCTAAAGTTTTTTCACATAATATTTTCTTCTCTACAGAAAATACGTGTCTGTTGCCTGTGTGCTGAGAGAGGACATATACAGTATGATTGCCCTGCTCGGTTTTGTTTAGATTGTTTTTTGCCTGCATGTTACTCCCACAAATGCCTTGAAAGACCATCATGGAAAAAACATTGTGAACGGTGCGATATGAAAGGTCATTATGCTGATGTGAGTATCTCATTTTATAAATCTGTTTATTGGCCTTTTCAGATAAAGTGAGAAAAATACTTGTGCCTCTTTCCAGTATACTTGTATTTTCATTTATAGCCTTCTTCCTTCCTTTCTGTGATACATGGAGATTAAGTGAAACTGAAGACTAGCTTTATATACATACACACACACACACAGAGACAGAGACAGAGACAGAGAGAGAGTGTGAGTGTGTGAGTTACCTATTATTTCTTCAGGACCTCAGTGTCTTTGAAAAGTTTTCTACTCATCTTTCTTTGTAAGGATAGGAATAAGCATGTCAGGTCATTGTTAGACTGAAAAATGGATTATCAGAGGGCAACCTGAATTTTGGTGGAATTATTCTCTTCTAAGTTTTCGCCAATAAATATATATTCTGCTTCCATCCTAAATAAGCTTATGGTGCATGAGATAAAACCAAGTAAACATAGAATAAATGACATAGATACAATTCATTTGTATGTTTCATTTGGAATATTCATTTGGTTACTAGATATATATATATATATATATAATCAACTTCTGTTTGAAGGAACTTTGTAAGGTACTAAAGTTTTTCCCCTGGTAAAATATAGTAGATAAATAAATGTGTAAATCTACATATCTCGTGCATTTTGGTAGGATAAAAATTTGATCCCACAGCACACATAAGTGTTGGGTAACAGTACTTTCTTTTTTTTTTTTAATTTTTAAATAACTTTTTATTGACAGGGTAATTTTTTACAACATTATCCCTTGCACTTACTTCTCTTCTGATTTTTCCACCCTCTCCTCCAGATGGCAAATAGTTCTCTACATGGGGTAACAGTACTTTCAAGCTGCCATGTCATAGAACCTGC
The DNA here is from genome assembly GCF_016432865.1 of Antechinus flavipes. Lineage (NCBI taxonomy): Eukaryota > Metazoa > Chordata > Mammalia > Dasyuromorphia > Dasyuridae > Antechinus > Antechinus flavipes. The sequence goes on along the minus strand of NC_067398.1, from coordinate 213,988,454 downwards.
TCTTAACCTCTCTTGGTTATGTGCAGTCTTCTTCACAGAGCCAAATTACATGTCCATGGCTTGTACTGTTTCTGTGCTCGAGTCCTTTGTCATTGGTCCATTCATGTGCCATTGGGCAAGTCTTCTCTCAGTCATTTGAAACTGAGAGTTTTAATATATCATGGAGGTTTTTTCATTGAATAAGCATTTAAGGGCTTCTCCTGTTGGTAGCACTTTACTTGGAACCCTGAGAAATAGAAGGGGTGTACTCTCTAGGATCCTAATCAGAAATTTTAGTAAAGGAATTTTTTAAAAAACAAAAGATACAAAGGTAATACTGTGAGTTCTCTCTTAAATATAAAATATAGTGATAGGAAGAAATGAGGGCACATAGGAAAGAGCACTGAATCTGGAATTGTGGAACTTCAGTTCATATTTCAGTTTTGCTATTCATTACCTATGTGATCTTCTGCAAGTCATTTAACTAGGCCTCAGTTTTCTCATTTGTAAACTAAGAAAATTGGTTGAAATAAATTGCAATAGTCCTTCTAGTTCTGAGTCTTTGATCCTTATGATCACTAAGATTTCTTCAGTTAAGTTCAATATATGTTAGTAGAGATGTCATAAACTATATCTTGAAGGATCATTGATGGATTGAGAACTGAAAGGGACTGTAGAAGTCATCTATATGAGAAAATTTTAACCTTTTTTTATGTCATGGACATCTTTAGCAGTCTGAAGAAGTCTAAATACCCTTTCTTAAAATAATATTTTTAGGAATACAAAGGAAATCAATTATTGAAACAGTTATTTAAAAAAAAAAACTTTCTGAGTTCACAGACCACAGATTAAGAAGCTCTAAGCTTTTTTCTGTCACTTAATAGTAATTTGTTTTTTCTGATTACATGTAAAGATAGTTTTCAACATTCATTTTTGTAAGATTTTAATTCCAAATGTTTCTCCTTTCTCCCCCTCCTCCAAGACAGCAAGCAAATTGATATGTTTAACATGTTAAACATATTTCCATATTAGTCATGTAATGGAAGAAGAATCCGAACAAAAGGGTTTTCCATAAGAAAAAAAAAAAATTAAGTGAAAATAGTATGCTTCATTCTGCATTCAGACTCCTTAACTTTTTATTTGGATGTAGGTAGCATTTTCCATCTTAAGTCTTTTGGAATTGTTTTGGATCATTGTATTGCTGAGAAGAGCTAAATATATATCATAGTTGATCAGTGCATTATTTTAAGAAGCTCTAATCTTAATCTGACCAAAAAAACAATGTTTTTAACCTTTCATCAAGTTGAAACTGTGATTGCTAAGTTAGGAATGGAATGACCAAGTTGATATTCTATATTTTTACAATAATAACTAGCTCATCAAGTTATAAAATAAACTCACAAAACTCAACAATATTTCTGTTTATTATACTAATAAAATTTAGAAAGGAAGCATAGCAAAAGAAATTCTATTCATAACTATCTGGAAATCGGTTTAGTAAAGCACTCTCATTACCTGAAATACAGTTACAAAATGTTCTTTTTAATAAATAAAGAACAACTTAAATACTTGAAGAGATAATCAATACTCATGGCTGAGCCATGCTATTCTATGGCTCTATGCCATAGCAATTCTATGGGAACTAATCAATGGATATAGTGCTTTGCCATTTAAACTCCCAAGGAAATAATATAAAGAACTAGACAAAATGATAGCACAATTTATTTAAAAGAACAAAACAATCTAAAATATCTAGAGAAATAATGGGTAGGGGACTGCTTAAATTCATGAAGATAAGAAGCACTACAATTTACCAGCCGATCCGGAATCTCGCCAGGAAAGGTTTGTCCTGAGGGGCCAGGAACAGACTAGCACAGGCAGCGAGAGGCTAGCGTCCTGAGCAGACCAGGGGCGGGGGTGATCTCTGTGGCTAGAGAAGTTATAGGGACCACTCTGCTATAGGCTAACGGCTCTGCCTTGATTACAAAGCAGTAAACTGGCAGAGAAGTTAAAGCCTAAAACACAGGGTCCTCTAAAAAACTCCAGAACCTAACGAGATCTGGCTGTAACCCCTCAAACCCGGAAGTGACTCAGGCAGACTTTACCGCAGCCCTGTGGCCACATCCGGCAGTTCGGGGCTTTTGCGCGGGCAGTTACTAATCTGCACGGCAAGGGGGCACAGCCTGGGCAGCCTCTAATCGGCAGAGTGGGGGGCTCAGCCTGGGGCAATAGAACCCCCCCCAGCTGACTGCACTTCCCGGGCAGACACTTCTGATCCCTGCAAATCCATTCACTAATGCCTGCTAATACCCATAGCCCCAGGGCAGGGTTTGGCTTGGGGCAGTGAAACTCTCACTGCTAAGCGTCTAGCCCCAGGGCAGTCGTTATCTTACACAGCTGAGGTTCTTTGAAAGGCACTTTCCCAGCCCGGCCCTGCAGGCCCAGAGCACTCCAGTACCTTGCTGCTTTTTGTAGCCGGTTGGCAGGACAGCTACCAGTCCATATACCTTTCACTGCTCTGCAGAGGAAGCTGGTAACCTCCTGGCTCTGAAGGCAGACCTTACAGGCTTTAACAAAATGAGTAAAAAAATCAAAAGAACGATTGATAGTTTCTACACAGAAAGAGAACAGCTTTTCAACCCTGAAGAGACTAATAGCAGACAGTCTCCAGACGATTGTTGGTCTCCAATACAAAAGGCTCTCCTAGAAGAGACTATTAAAAACCTTAAAAGAGAGCTAGAAGAGAAATGGGGAAAGACACATAACTCACTAAAAGAAAAATTTGAATGTGAATTGGAAAAGGTAAAAAACAGAGTTTGCGAATTGGAAAAAAAAAAAATGATTCACTAAAAAAAAAAATTAGTGAAATGGAAAAAAATTCCATAGAGCAAAACAACTCAATTGGACATATACAAAAAGAAGTAAAAAATGCTAACAAAGAAAATAACTCACTAAAAACTAGAACTGAACAAATAGAAATGATGTTATTGTAGCCAAACTTCAGAATTTCCAGACTAAAGAAAAAATTTTACAAGCAGCCAGGAAAAAAACAGTTCAAATACCGAGATGCAACAATAAGGGTCACACAAGATCTGGCTGCCTCAACATTAAAGGATCGAAGGGCCTGGAATCAGATATTCTGAAAGGCAAAAGAACTTGGAATGCAGCCAAGAATAAACTATCCAGCGAAGCTGAGTATTTTTTTCCACGGAAGAAGATGGACATTTAATGAAATAGAGGAATTCCATCTGTTTCTAAGGAAAAAAACCAGACTTAAACAAAAAATTTGATCTTCAACAACAGGAATCAAGAGAAGTAGAAAAAGGTAAAAGGAACTCTTGAGAACTGTATTTCTGTTGTGAATATACATAAAAACCATATGTATAATTTGATTTTACCGATACAACATAAAAAAGGGAAGTAGAAATGGAAAGGGGATAGCGTCAGAAAAAGGGAAGAAGGGAGATAAAAAGAGGGAAACTACATGGGACAATGAGGCAAAGGAAACCTATCATATATGAGGGAACTTAGAGAGGGGAAGGAACATTGTGTGAATCCTACTCTCATCAGAGTTGGCTCAAAGAGGAAACAATTGACATATTTGTTTTACACAGAAAAAAAAAAGAGAGAGAAATAATGGGTAGGGGAAGATTAGAAAGGGGGAATAGCACTTTCATATCTTAAACCATGTTGAAGTAGTAATAATAAAAAATTATTTTGGTACTAGTTAAAAAATAGAAAAGTAGATCAGAATGAGGAAGATTGAGAGGTCAAAAACTGATACAAAGGTTGTGAACCTGGGAAAATGGTTTGTCTATATAATAAGCAAGTTTGAAAGAGGCATAGTTTTGAGAAGAAAGATAATGTATTGAGATCTCAGTGAAAATCACGACTTATCCATATGCTTGCTCATCCTATGTTTTTTGTATCATCTTATGCAGGGTGCAGCAAAGCTCTTACCAGTCAGTTCTGATGAGTTCCTATTGTAGTCCTAAGGTGATGGTTGTTGTTTAGTTGTATACTATCTTCTTGAAGCCATTTGAAGTTTTATTGGCAAAGATTCTAGAGTGGCTTGCCATTTTTTTCTTCAGCTCATTTTATAGATGAGAAAATTGAGGCAAAAGTCACACAGTAAGTGTCTCAGCTCAGATTTGAATTCAGGTTTTCCTGACTCCAGGCCTAGCATTCTATCCACTTTACCACAAAACTGCCCTGGAAGATAGAGAGAGGAATTTTTCCAAATAGTACCTGAAACAGTGTCTTCAGTGTAAATATTAGGAAAGACAGTGTAGGATTTATGAAAGAATGTGAGCATAGTTAGATTATAAACTTCCCTGAGAATTTACCTATCTCCAAAGTGGAAAGATTAGGTACTATATTAAATGAAGGAAATGGAGATAAGTGTGGGAGTAATAGAGAATGATACTAGCTATAGTTTTTTCAAAGACAAATTTCACTGTTGGTTATTAAGAGAAGGGTGAATTGCAACCGTTTTTCCATTCTCCATTTGTTTGATTATATATCTCTTGTAGTTAGTCCTTATTAAACTAAATAAGGTCATAAAATCATAAAATCAGGAACTTATTTCTAGAAAACTGACTCATCAAGAGTTATTATTATAGATAAAAAGAAGGACCCAGTACTGAAGTTGAATTTTAATAAAAAGCTTAATTAAAAGTCCACAGCTTTATGTCTAGAAGTCACTCTTATTCAATACCCCTCTTTTTTCATACATCTCTGAATTTTTCATATTTATAAAATGTCTTATAGCCCAGTAATACCCCATATTCACAATTTTTTAGTGCTATAACATGTTGTTATATTCATGTTCCACAATTACTTTAATCATTCCTCAATTATTTGATACTACAAGTACTACTATCAATATTTTGTATACAAAATCTTTCCTACTAGCTTTGACTTCTTTCAGCTATCTGTGTAGTCCAAGGATCTCTCAGCTGAAGAGCATAGACATTTTAGTTACCTACATAGCTTGATCCCAGATTGCCTTCTAAAATGGTTAGGGTAAGGTACAGCCGTACCAACAGTGATTACTGCTTTTCTATAGTAGCTTCCACATTCATAGTTTCCATTTTTCTGAGAATACACTCGGAATTCAAAATACTCAGAGAGAGCAGACCCATTTTCATATTCTGTCCTAGTTTTGAGGCAGCCCAAGGCAGTGGCATAAACACTGTGTGATTACTTTCATTCAAATCCCAGCTTTTCATTAACTGCATGTATGACCTGACTCAAGCTTTTTCACCCACTGTGAACTTTGATTTTTCTCCTCTGTAAAATGAGATGATTTTTAAGGTCCACTCACCCCTAAGTCTGTGATCCTATGGAAATACAGTTGTAATGAGTCCATTACAATGCAAACTCTAAACTTTCTCTACAATAAAGATACATTATTGTAGAGAAAATTTAGAGTTTGCATTGTAATGCAATGCGTATATTTTAAGGTAGTATAGGCTATTTTGATAGGTAAAAGATGCTATAAAAATAATTGGTTAAAATATATTGAATTTCAGCAACAAAACATGCTCCCCAAAAGTGTTTGACATTATCATTTAGAAATATACTGTAAAAATACAGTACTGTAAAAACAAAGTACACTGCAATAACTGAATGAGATTTCATGGTCACTCGAAATATTGGCTTACTCACTCACAAGAAATAAAGTAACTAAAGAATTCATATATCTAGCATATGATATTTTTACATGAATAAATCATTGAATTATTCTGTGGGTGAATGGATATAGGTAAATAATATATATTTGTATGCGTGTGTGTGTGTGTGTGTGTGTGTGTGTGTGTGTGTTTTGTAGGACAGTGCACTAGAGATAGACCATGAACTGAGCCCAGAATTTGAATAACAAGACATTGAGAAGGAATGCATTTGGGAAATTGTACAACACATTCCATGATCCCAAGTTGCTTGCTACCATAAAAGCCCATCTTTTCAATATCAGTATTCTCCTGGTTATTATATATAACTGTGAATAATAGAATACTGTGATCTCAGAAAAATAACAATATCAGGTGACCCCAAAGGGGAATGGAAAAATACACAATGGGTATAAATAGACTGCCACATAATACCAACAGTGATTTGCACATACAAAAAATGACATAAAGCACATCATCTAGGACATGTGTAACATATAATCTGTTAGCTTAAGACCTCATTTCTTACTTTACTCAGATAATTTAGGCTATTTTCATTGAGCTCATTCTCCATTTCTCTTAATCTCAAAATGTTGACTCTATCCTTCCTTCGTTCTTTTCCTTTTTCCAGTATCTTACTATAAAGTAACATTTCTCCTTGTTAAAGCTGACCTCTTTACATATGCCCTTGAACCCATAATTAAGAGATTAAGCAAGTATTTTCTCAGTCTTCATTCTTCTAGATTTTTGTTCCATCTGACAGTGACCTCCTCAATTTTTTTTCCTCTTCATATTGTCGTAATGGTTCTCTTTCCTAGTTAACCTATTACCTGTTTGTTCTTTCTCCATCTCCTTTGCTGGTTCATCATCTGTATCACATCCCACTGTGGGTGTTCCCGAAGGCTTTGTCCTGGACCCTTTTCTGTTTGTACATTCTGATTCATGGTGACCTCAGCAACTCCCATACATTTCATTATCATTTCTATGCTTATGATTCACGGATATAGATATCCAACCTCATTCTTCTAAACTTCAGTCCTGAATCACCAATTGCCTTTAAACATTTCAAACTGGGTGTCTCATAAGCTTGTCATAAGTACTATAATAGGTTATTATGTATACTTATACCTTTTCTAGGTGTCCTTGTATAGTTTGCAGAATATTATTGGGAAAATACTGTAGCTAAAGAGAATGATGTTTCAATCTATTATCTATATCAATCAGTAAGCATTTATTGGGCTCTCATTATGTGCCAGGCATAATAAACATAAAGAGGCCCTCATAAGCTAATGGAGGAGAAAACAACAATAAAAAACAAATATAAATAAACAAGCAATATAATCAACAGAGAGGAGGCTTATATAGAATAAGAATTTAGTTGAGAGTTAAAGGAAGCTAGTAGCTAGAGATGAAAAGGGAGAGCTTTCCAGGCATGGGGAACAGCCAAAGAGAATGCCAAGATATTGAGTATCTTGCTTGTAGAATAGCCAGGAGGCCAGTATCATTAAATCAAAAAGTACATATTAAAGAATAAGGTATGAGAAGACTGGAAAGGTAGGGGAGGCTAAGTTATAAAGAACTTTGAACCTCAAGCAAAGTATTTGATCCTAAAGATAATAGTCACTGGAATTGATTAAATTATATGGTTGGACTTCTACTCTAGGAAAATCATTTTAGGGACTCAATACAGGAAAGATTAATGTGGGAGGATATTTGAGCTAGTGAGTCACTAGCAAACTGTTGCAGTAATCTAGTAATGAGGGCCTTAATTAGAGTGGTAGCAATGTCAACAGTAAGTGATATAGGAGAAGAAGGGGAATATTCAAAAGATATATTACAAAGATGAAATCATAATCAGTTTCATCATTCCAATTATTTTTTTTCAACTTGTAATCTCTACTAGAATGATAAATTGAGGTAAATTTGATTTACTTATATTAGAAATGAAAAAACCGTTAAGAACTTGTTAGGCACTATTGTGTTTTCCCATGAGAGACATAGTACTTTAAATTAACATCATTGAATCAATCTGCTTTATAGCTGAAAATGATCATTATAGCTGAAAATAGAGTGAAAATGCTATGTTGCAATCTACTCTCAGTTCCCACAATCCTCTCTCTGGATGTAGATGGCTTTCTATCACAAAATCATTGGAACTGGCCTGAATCACTTCATTGTTGAAAAGAGCCATGTCCATCGAATTGATCATCATATAATATTGATGTTGCCATGTAAAATGATCATCTGCTCATTTCACTTAGCATCAGGTCATGTAGGTCTCTCCAGGCCTCTCTGAAATCATCCTATCAATCACTTCTTATAGAACAATAATATTTCATTATATTCTTATACCATAACTTATTCAGCCATTCTCCAGCTGATGAGCATCCACTCATTTTCCAGTTTCTTGCTACTACAAACAGGGCTGCCACAAACATTTTTGCACTTGGGTCCCTTTCCCTTCTATAAGATCTCTTTGGGATACAAGCCCAGTAGAAACACTGCTGGATCAAAGTCATACCACCTTCTTAGCAGAGAAGTGATATTCAGTAGATATGGGATAAAGCATACATTTTCAGACATGGCCAGTATGTGAATTTATTTTGCTTGACTGTATCTATCAGAAGAGAAGTTCCTGCTAGAGATGGGAGATCATCTTTATACCTGCTCTTGGGGAGGATGAAGCTGGTAGATCACTTGAATTCCTAACTATAGCCATTAGTACATCTGCATTAAATCAGCTTCATTATGGTGAGCCCTCAGGAAGAAGGTGAGTGGCCAGAATACATAAGGAGGGACAAATTCTTTTTCCAGTTGAGAAATGGAAGCAGATTAAAGCTTACTTGCTGATTCACAAATATTTGAATGGCTGCTGTACTTCTCTCCTTTCGGAAAAGAGGAAGACCTAGGCTTTAAAAAAAAAAAAAAATGGAAGAGAGTTTTATAGGACCTGGTGTAGATATGGAGAAATGGATAAAAAAAAGGAGAAAGGAAGCAATAGGTTGCGGAAAATCTGTATAGTAAACATTTAACAATGTGACATCCAAAATCTAGAAGGAATTGCAATAAATAAATGGTCAAAGGATATCAATAGAAAGTTCTCAAAAAAAAAAGTTAGTCCAAATTCTCTGATAATTATTAAAATGCAGACAGTTCTGAGATGCTATCTTATGTCCAACAGACCAGTAAATATAACATAGTTTACTGGCTCTGTTAGGAAAAGCAGGCATACTTCTTTATTGTTGGCCAAGCTGTAATTTGATTCAAACTTTTTCCCTGCTGAGGCAACTGTGACTTGACCAAGGTCACACAGTTAGGAAGTGTTAAGTGTCTGAGACCAGATTTGAATTCAGGTCCTCTTGACTTCAGAGCTGTTTGGAATTATACAGTTAAGGTGACAAAAATGGCCATAGACTTTGACCACTTGATCTTATTAAGATTATTATTCCCTAGGAAAGTTAAAATCTGGAAGGGGTTAAAGAAATCAAGGATCAATCTGTACAAAAATATTCATTGTAGAACTATATGTGATAGCCCCAAACTAGAAACATTCAAAACCACAATTTACTGAAGAGATAGACTATACTACTGAAATGGAATATTATCACACTGTAATGAATAATTATGAAGAATTCAAAGAACTATGGAAAGGTCTGAAGAGATACAAGAGTGCAAAGGGGAAAGGAAGCAGAATCAAAAGTTTAAAATAAAAACTACAACTAAAAAATGTACTGCTTTTGAATGGATGGTATACTCCAATATAGGAGTAGGGAAGGAATATTTTTAGTACTGAAGATGTATAAAAACGTGATATTTTTAAATGGCAACAACAAGCAAACACAAAAATCTGTTCTGAAAAAGATACCCAAAAGAGGACAATTTTCTTTATTCATTCATTAAAGTTACTGTCTACACCTTTTGTTGTGTTTTTCCTTAACAGTCTGTGTATAACCGACATTTGTGACTATGTCTACAATGACTTTATTTCCTTTTTGGGGGAGAGTGGCCATACATTTTAGTACTTTTACTTGATAATAGCAGTTAAATTGCAGTTTATTTTAAAAGAGAAGGGGAAAAAAGGCTGGGGGGGGGGGGGGGGGAGAGGGGAAGGAGGGAAGAGGAATCACCACCTGTGGATTTGATTTGTCCTAACCACTATTTCCAGTTTCATTGTGAATACCATTGTCATTTCTCAGATAGTGATATTTTTGTTCTACTGCATTACTTCATAGAAATCTTTCCATATTATTTTAAATTCTTCAAAAGCATATGACTTTGATAGTCATAGTTTTCCCTTGTTCCTGCTTTAATTGACAGTCAAAGGATGATTTCAAAGTTAATCATTTTATCTGTCAAAGAATATTGTATGACCTTGATGTATATGACATCAACACCTTGTTAGATAAAATTTTAAGGTTATATTTTCCTGAATCCTTTACTTTTTGTAGTGAAACCAACATTTTGTAATGAAACTAGCAATAGTAGAGTGAGATCCATTAGTCCATTTCTTTCAGAATGACCTTTATATATCTGTAGTTGTAGTTCATTGTCATAAAGATGTTTGTATAGATGAGACAACAGGAACATAGGTCAATAGCTGAATCATAACCTTTTTTTTGATAGTAATACTGTCTGATTTTTTCCTTTAGTTTGTTATCTTCAATTCTCAAATAATTTGAAAACCAGTCTGACAGAACCTACAAAATGGGGACTCTGGCACAGAATTATTCTTATGTATTTGGCCTGTTAAAGCTGTTTTTTTTTTTTTTTCTCTCCTTGTCTTTATCTTCATTAGTTGTATTTCTGCATCCTCATATAGACCTAATCCAGGCTTCAAAGTCAGTGCTAAAATAAAGTGTTTCTACTAGTATTGATGAAATTAGTTGTTACAGTAGTGGTGATTGTTCCAATTTTTACCTTTTTTCTTCTTCCTGTTTCCATCTTCAAAAGCTTTTGTGATTATGTGTTTAGTAGTTAAATATGGTAGTAGAAAGCAAAAATTTATGGACATTGAATGTATATTCATTTGAGTGTTTTTTCTTATTGACATGTTAAGTCAATATATATTTACTTCTTTTTTAGCCCCAACTTTCTCCCAAATGATTCTTTTCATAATGAACTTCTTTTTTGTTGTTGTTGTTGTTGTTGATATAAACTGCCTTGATTTTTTTAATTTAATTTTATTTTATAATAACTTTTTATTCACAGCATAATGAACTTCTTGAAGTACTTAAAACATATATTGGGGGATTTTCTTCCATGTTTAGATATTTTCCTTGTTTTTTGGAGTCATTAATTTTTTTTTCTTTTAAGAAAGTTTATGTATATATGTAAATATAGATCTAGATCTAGATTTTTTTTTTAAAGAAGCATCATGATATAGTGCATAGAGAATTGACCTTAGAGCCAGGAAGACCTGGATTCAAATTCTACCTGTGATACCTTCTGGCTGTATCTGACTAAATCAACTACCTTAGTAGTTAGTACTTGTTTTCTGACATTTTATATTCAATGATTTGTAATTTAGTCTATCGGATTTGACTACTTGAACAAAATTCAGATGGAGTCTTTTGGTGGTCATTGGGACATTTACTAATAACAATTTTGTTCTAATGTGAATTGCTTCAGAATATGATATTATGTAATGGTAAACTGATCAGTAACATGAATATCCTCATGTTCTTAGTAACCTCAGAGAACTGTCTTAAAATCACAAATTGCTGAAAAAGGTACTAATTTACATTGCCTTCTTACTAGGAGCTCTCTACACAGATAGAATCATATTTCCAATGGAGACATTATTTAAAAAACAAACCAAAAAAAAAAAAAAAAAGAATTATCAATCCTGAAATAATATGAATGGCAAAAACACTAACAGCAAGCTAAGTTACTATTTGAATTCTTGGCTGCTTCCAATTCTAGTATTTTTTCTAATAGTTATAGTCTAACTTTGCTTCTACCCAGCTAAAATCCATTTTAAATAAAATTACTGCAATTAAGCTTTCTGTATTTACTCATTTGTGTCAATCATATCTGAAAATGAAAGTACTTTAAATCAAGTATCTTTAGTTGAAAAAAATATCAGTTTCTGTCTTTTCTTCACTCCATCCCATATTTTTTCTACCCAGTTTTAGGATATTCATGTTACTGATCAGTTTACCATTACATAATATCATATTCTGAAGCAATTCACATTAGAACAAAATTGTTATTAGTAAATGTCCCAATGACCACCAAAAGACTCCATCTGAATTTTGTTCAAGTAGTCAAATCCGATAGACTAAATTACAAATCATTGAATATAAAATGTCAGAAAACAACTTGTCATTTTATAAGGAATCAGTTTTTACCTTTAGAGATAATGAGTATGCTTTTCATTGACTTAGATGAGAATAGCACTTAGCTCCCTTTGAGAGTAAAATTCACTTCCTAATTTGAATATGCCTATTTTTGTCAATTTTTTTCACATATTTTTAATATTATTTAAACATAACATTGAAAGATTAATTTGCTTAATAAATATAATTCTTGAATAGATTTTATAAAATGTTTCTTACCTCAGAGACCAGATTGACTCCAAGGACATAGTCTATTTCAGTGCCTGGAGGTCTAGTATTACTTAATGTATGCATGCAAAAATCATAGTAATGTTAATGGGAGTGGCATGTGTTCATTGGAAAGGGAATAAATCCCAGAATTAAGGATTAAAAATTCATTGGAGCTGTTCCAAAATTACCTAATAATGAATATTGAAATTTGGTCAGTAACTTAGTATAGTTATATTAGAAAGAACACTGAATTTAGAGTGAGAGGTTCTTGTTCAGTCATTTTCCTCCTCCCATTTCCATATTCAAATGTTTTTGTGATTATCATATGCTTAGTTAAATGTGCCAATAGAAAGCAAAAATTTATGAACAATGAATGAATATCCATTTTTTAAATTTTTTTTCTTATTGGCTTGTTAAGTCAATATATATTTACTTCACTTTTAGCCCCAATCTTCTCCCACATAGTTCTTTTCATAACAATCCTCTTGAACTATTTAAACTATATGTTGAGAGTTTCTTTTTTTTTTTTTTTCCCCATATATAGGTTTTTTTTTTTTTTCTTTTCCGGAGTTTTTGTTTTTTTTTTTTAAGAAAATAATTTTTTTTTTTTTTAAAAAGGGAAACATCATGACTTTGTGACCCCACTTGGGGGTTTCTTAGCAGAGATACTAGGATTGTTTGCCATTTTCTTTTTCAGCTTACTTTATAAATGAGGAACTGAGATGAATAGGGTTAAGTGACTTGACTAAGATCACCCAACTTGGTTAGGGTCTAAGGTCATATTTGTATTCAGAAAAGGGAGTCTTCCTGACTCTAGAGCTAGCACTCTTTCCACTATACCATCTAGTATTCAGCATCAAACAATCAAATCCTGGACAAATCAGTCTCCTTGTGCCTCAGTTTCCTTTTTCTTTAAAACAAAGGTATTAGGTAAAGTCATCTCTGAAGTCCTTTCCAGTTCTAATCTATGATGCTATATACTACAGATTTTTAATAATACTCATTTTGATCAGCATGAAAAAGCCTCCTTCAAAGAAATTGTTGTGCTTTATGTTGAATATAGTTAATGATAGAATTGAGGGTTAGTATCCTGTAAAATTCCCATAACTTGTTCAGCAATTTTCAACACACGCAACATTACTTTGTATTCTATTCAGTAGATTTAGCAGGTTAAAAATACCTCCAGACTTTCTTTGCCATGGTTATCAATAAAGTTTTTAAGGGACTTGGAAAGGATGCCTATCCTCCAGGTTATAACCAGGAAAAATAAAGTGATTTCCTTTTTCTTTCTCTTTGCAAAATTAACAGCTTCTAGGGTTATAGAGTAAATAGATTTTTAGTTGGTCACATGCTTGTGATAACATTATTGGGCCTTGTGATGGATATGCTCCTAAATGGTAATATTTTTAAGGTAATATTTAGAGCTCCTACTACAGATAAAGTCACCCAATAAAAATTGATATTTCCCTATTGGATTTCAAGACTTTTGAGAGCAAGGACTGTCATTTGCTTCTTATGTGCATCCCAGCACTTAGCAGGATCTGGCATACTTAATAAATGTTTGATTGATCTGAGTACTTTTCTACTCTACCCACTATTTTGGGATATAGTAAAGATAAAAGAAAAGTTTAAAACATAATTCATTCCTATCAGCAACTTATAATTGTGAAAGCACTTATGAAACAATTCAAGAATCACTAGGTTGTTCACAGATGATGCCATCTGTAAAAGTGCATTGGGAATCCAGAGGAGAGATGAATGTGAGCTGAAGTATTCAGAAAAGGATTAAATTAAGAAGATAAGATTTAAACTGAGCCTAGAATGATGGATGGGATTTGGATGAGTATAGAGAAGGTAAGGTATTCCACATTGAAGAAATTTTAGTAAAGTAAGAAAGCCAAAATGGACGTGGCATGGCACAATGAAAAGATTGGCCTGGAAAGGAAAGGATTGACTGGAAGGAGATATAAGTAAGGGGAAATGGCAGAGATTGGTTTAGGCCATATTATGAAAGATCTTTAAAGCCATATACAAGAATTTAAACTTAATTACATAGGCATTGAAATTCCTTTGGAAGTTTTTCAATTTAAAGTTGCATGATGAAAATGTTGTTTTAGGAAGATAAAAAGGATAAGGTGGGGAGGAGGGACAGCGAGGAGGGAATTAAATGTCATTGGGCTTAAATGAATGCTGTGACCAAAACAGTTTAGACATCCTATTTGAAACCTTCTAAAGATAAATGCTAAGATCCCTTAAAACCAAAGAGCAAAAATAGTAATAGAAAGAATTCACAGGGTACCTCCTGAAAAAAATTCCCAAATGAAAATTCCCAGAAACATTACATCCAAAATCTAGAGTTTCCAGATCTAAGAAAAATACTATAAGCAACCAGAAAGAATTCAAGTGTTAAGGAGCCATAATCAAGGTCATACATAATTCAGTAGCTACCATTATAATAATCAGAGAGTTTGGACAATATCCTAGAAGGCAATGGATATAGGTATAAAGTCTTACAGTCTGGAATTTGACCAGCACAACTGAGTATAAGCTTTCAGGGGTGGGAAAGGAGGGAAAAAATGGACCTTTAGTGAAATAGAAGGCTCTTAAGCATTTTTCATGAAAAAACTAGAACTGCATACAAACTCTGAACTTCAAACACTGGTATTGAGAGAAACATTAAGTGGTAAATATGAATGAATAATCTGAAGGGAAAATCATAATGACAAAGTAACAGAATGTAAACAGATGCAATAATATAAACAGAATCACACACTAAAACCTCATAAGTGAATCTTGCAAAATTATAAAGGAGAAGCATACCTTGAAAGAAAAGATATGAAATAACTTTCCCAATCTGTGACATGAGAAGTATTCAATTGTTGCACACCATACATTATTGGACTTTTTCAATGCATTGAACAGTTGGGCTGCTTTTTTTCCTTTTCATGTTTTGGTGTATATATATATATTACATGTTATAAGGAATTATTACATGTTATAAGGAATGGCTCTCTGGGAGGGGAAGAGAGGAAAATGATGATGTAAAAAACAAAAGATATCAACAAAACTTATTTTTTAACAGTAGTAGTATCAAGCAATTATATAAATTGGGGTAACATTCTGAATTAAGAAAGCATACTTAAATCAGAAGTATTTGAGTTCAAATCTGGTCTCAGACACTTAACACTTCTTAGCTTGTCTGGTCCTAGGCAAGTCACTTAACCCCAATTGCCTCAGGGGAAAAAAAAAAAAAGGCATAATCAAGATTAGATCCAGGAACCAGATTAATGAAGGAAAAAGCATGAATTTTTTTTTCGATTGTATTCTGAGTAGTAGGAGGAAATAGATGAAGATTTTGGGAAATTGATCACAAGAATGGTACAAAAGCATGATATAATAGTAAAGAGGAATCAGTGCCTCCTACAATTTGTGATGGAGGAAAGGGAACCTGGACATAGTTTGAACCTAAATTTTGGAAAAACAGATTTTGAAGGGTTCAAATAATTATCATCCTATGAATAAAATGCTATTGGGCAAGTCAGAGATAGGGAAAGAATATACTGAAGAATGAAATTCTGAAGATACCAAAGGAAACAATTTTAATGAAAAGGAAAAGTTGTATTTTTTCTGAAGATACTGAAGGGGATGGCACAAGGATCTGATCAAACAAACTGATTTTAAAAAAGAAATGTACAGAACATTAAAGTTAGTCTAGGAAACGGGATGAATAGGAAAGGAAGACCTTCAGAGTTTCTGGCCACCACAAAAACAATTGCTATTTACACTCACTCTGAGCCATCAAAACCTAAACAATAAGGCTTGGACTGAGACCTTTTATTGGCCAATCAGTGAGAGCCAGGGTGATGGGTCTAAAGATGTAGGTAGTCAATTGACTCTATTGAATTCCAATGGATTTTATCAAAGCCTGGTTTTCCAGATTTCAAGAAATCACAAATGAAAAGTACATGAGACAAAAGCGTTCGTTGCTCCAGGTTTCTTGGGATAGGAATGAGGGGAGAGAACAACAATCATAGAATAAGTACGGGGGAAAAAAATCTATATCCCAAACCTCAAGATACCCAATGAAGTATAAACAATCAAAATTTATATTCCTTTGGACAGAGCATACCTGTAAGGGAAGAGTATGACTCCCCATGTAGACATAGGGAGAAGAAAAAGGTCAGGGGGAGAGGAGATGCAGATCCAAAACTGTCTTCTGCATAAAGCCTTTCCTGAGCTTCTATTTAGTAGTGCCTATTTCTTGTAAACTACTTGGTATTTATTTTAATTTATTTTCTTTATTTCTGTATATGGTTGTTTATGTATTTATTGTCTTCCATTTAAACACAAAGTTCTTCAGAATAAGAATTGTTTCATTCTTTGTATCTTTAGTGCCTAATGCAAAACCTGACACATATTAACAAGCACTTTACACTATTTGTTTCATTTGATTGTCACTGCAATCCTCTGAGGTGGCAGCTCTTAATGTTTCCATGTTGTAGATAAGGAAATTGAGGCTGAACAATGTTGAATAACATGTCCAAAAACACATAACTAATGTATATCTGAATTTGAACTAAGATCTTCTAATTGCAAGACCATCAACTATGCATTATGCCTAGTTGGCTTTATCAAAAACAAGTCATGACATATTAACATCATTTCCTTTTTTGGATAAGTTGAATAAACTAGGAGATGAAAGGAATGCTGTGGATATGATTTTCCTTGAGCAAAGCTTTTTAAAGTTTTCTGATAGTATTTTTATGGGATAATAGAGAAATATAGTAATTATGAACAAATTCAAAAGTGGTTGGATGGCCAGACTCAGTAGATATTTATATGTTAATGTAAAATATAGCAGAATGTCTTCTGCTGAGCACCCCCAAGAATTTGTGCTGGGTCATTTTCCTTTGAATAATTTTAGCAATATATGATAAACATTGAGATGTGTTTATCAAATCTGGAAATGATACTCATCTGGGAAGGATAGCTAATAAACTAGATAAAAGATTCAGTATCCACAAAACTATGTGGCAAGCTTTAGAGCATTGTCAAATATAGAGCATGAATCTAAACAGATTAAATTCAGTAAATATATAAAAGCTTGAGTACCACAAACCAACTTTACAAGTACAAGATGGGAAACATTTGGTTAGGCAGCCATTCTCAGAGTCCTGGGGGTAAACTGCAGTGTCAGTAGTATAATGTAGCAAGTCAAAAAGCGATTGCAATTTTGGCTACATTGAGAATTATAGCTTTCAGGATTAGGGAACTCTAACTTCATCTAAAGCCTAGCTGCTTAAATTGTGATTTATGACCCTATATGGGGGGGTGTAGAAGATCACAAAATTAGGATTTATTATGAGTTAATGTTTGATTTTGTATATCTATTTTATATATCTATATATTCAAAATTACTTGGGCAAAAAGGAGTCATAAGTGGAAAAAAGTTTAAGAACATTAAGATCTAAAGTACTGTATTCCTTTCTGAGTACAAAAAGGAAAGAGGTCATAAGCTGGTGCCTGTTATGTACTAAATAGTGCTAAGTGCTTTTCAGATATCTCATTTGATCCTCACAATGACTCTGGGAGATAGGTGCCATTATCATCTCCATTTATAGTTGAAGAAACTGAGGCAGACAGAGCTTTGATGAGTTGCCTACCCAGCTAGTAAGTCTACGAGGCAGGATTTTTTTACTCAGGTCTTCCTGATTCAAGGCCCAGTACTCTTTCTGTTGTGCCATCAGCTACCAGTTTTTAAGAACTCATAAATTGGAGAAGAAAGCAACCAGGATGGTTGGGAGGAGAGACAGACTGATATTAATTTGCTTTAATGGGCAGAACCAGGAACCATGGATAGAAGTTAAAGTGAGACCCTTCAGGTTTGATGTCAGGAGAAAAGAGCTGTGTTGTGTCATGGGTTCTTTTAAGGATTGTTGAGTTTCTCCTCTTTGGAGATCTTAAAGCATAGACTGGACCTGTCAGTGTTCTAGTGCAGCTTCCTTTTGTAGATGGTTTGATTGAAGGAATCTCCTATTCCATGATGATTCTGTGAAAAGAAAGAATAGTTGTAAGTAAAGAATATAGGAGGGTTAAAGGGAGAGAGCTTAGAATGCAGGGAGGAAGAGGCTGTATAACTGTCTTTTTTAAAGAATAGAAAAATATAAAACCTTTGACTATCCAGTTACAAATCTCATGTTTTATTACAAAATCTCATAGTAAAAAGATCGAGTTTTTAGGGTCAAATCCTATTTTGTTTATATTTTGATGTTAGAAACCTCAATTTAATCTAATATACTATTTCTTTATGAAGGAAGAGCATTCCTCATTTGAATGTTATCACCATAATCAGTATATGTCACTACTATCAACTCTCCAGTTTGACCATGTCTTGGCACTTGTACAGGACTGATTGAGTACAGTGGATCCGCTCATTTCATCTATCTTAACAATGATAATACTCTGAGCTTCTAAGTTGGTATGAATTCCTAACATAGTCTTTATCAAATCTGGCCTGTAACCAATAGCTTTATCAGAATCTTAGCAAGAACCATATCTCTTATTATTAACATTCATTTAAGTCACAAATTATATGCAATCAGTCACCAAAAAGACTGATAATTTCCTGACTTATAATTTTAAAGATATTAAGAGATATTGCTTGAAGCCTTCCATTTAAATTTCTGTGTGGTATGATGATATATTTAAAGTTTTCCTCAACCACTTAAATGATTCTACTAAGCAACACTTTTCCTTTGGGTGGGAATTTGAAGATTAAAGACCATTGCAAAATAAATGTTCTTTCCATACTGACTGTAGGTTAATCTTAATGTGAAGATAGAGCATAAAATGACATATATCCTGATACTTTTTTTCTTCCTTTTTGCCTTAAATGGCCACAAGTGGTCAAGATGGAAAAGAAAAAAATAGTATCCAAATACAGCAGCATACTGGATTGTAATTATAGTTTTTTGAAAATTTGTTCAATGAATCCCCTTTAATTTGTAGTGTTCCAATTCAATATGTAAATAAAGTTTGTTCGGTATCATGTTGGTATTAGAAGTTTTGTTGTATACTTGTGTATGAGCCAGATAAGAGCTGCACAAATTTTATTTTGTTAAGGGAAGTAAGTTAATTCATTTTTTATATAATATCTACTAAACTACTTTGGACAACTTAGTTGACAAAGTTGCTGTGATTTGCAGAAGTTTTTTGCAAAGAGTTTTGAATGCACAAGTCTTTTCAATCCTGTTAATGAAAACATCTGAATAATTTTTGTGTCCCTGAGTATGAGGTGGTTAAGGTGGCAATGTGATAGGGCAGGGAGAAAGGAATATTTCCTTCTATTGTGTCCATTCATTCACATATGTTTGACTAATTATTCTCTTTCTTCAGCTTTTATATTATTTTGCTTCTATATTATTCAAAGCCAATGAATATTGCTTGTTTTATTAAATCTTTTGTTGTGCTGCTGTGACTTGAGTGGGCCAGCTCCTAACAGCAGAGTCTTTGACAAAGCACCAGAGGATTCTGTTAAAAAGTTGTGTTTAGTAATTGTAGTTGTCGTGTCAGACCATAACTGACTTGGAGCTGAAGGATTTTTGTGAGATGAGTAGCTGTGCCAGCAGGGACCCAAGTCTCTTGGGCCAACCCCGCTCTCATTAAGATTTGCCGCTAGCAGTGGCGGTGTTCGGCATGTATGTGACGTGCATTCTGTTATTGTATGCTTGGCTTGTCAGCCTGCAGCTTTCTGACACTCACTTATGTCACTCTTTATTCAGAGAGGAAGAAGCTTTTGATAATTTGACAAGACAAGCTCTTAAACGATCTAGGTCATGGCCTTCACTGTCTGTGATTGTGAACATATTTCCTGAAAGCCCTGTCACTCATCACAGCTACATTTTCTCCCAGGGAGCCATAGGCCTGTCCTGGTCTCTTGTCAGCTCATACATTTTGGTTATTCATATACCAAATACAGTACTGGGGTTTTTTTCCTTCACTTTTGCAAATGCTAGCATGTTAGTAAGGCTAATCCTTTCTCCTGTGTTGTGTTCCCAGCAGGGTTGTGTTCAAGGGTTCTCTCTAGTACAAGGCAGACAACTGGCCAAGGGGAGCTCAAAAGGAGGAAAGGCCGCTTAGTGCTGTTTTTGTGTTTGTTCATTGTTGTGGAAATATGAGAACTGGTGGCAAGGGCCTTGTCTATTGAGCACTTGAGTCTTGGTCTGCTGTCAGGGGCTGTTTAAGATTGAGTGTTTTATTTTCTTTGATGTTCACATTTGAGAATAGGGAAGTGGGAATTAAACAACAGATGCACTAAGCTGGTGTTCTCATAAAACAATAATTAGCACCTGATAAAATGCAATATGGATCAAAATGCACAATATATGCTCTCACTTCATTTGGCATGGCAAACTTACTTGATTCATATCTGAATTTTATGATTAAGAAGACCCAATTTTATTAATGTATGGATTATTTTTAAGTGTATTAGCAGGAAAGAATAGTTAAACCAAAGTTGACAAATGAGAAATTAGATCATTGAAATAGATTTAGAAGTATTCTTTATATTAATATTGTACATTATAAGTTAAATAGAAGGGCTGTTTTATGGTTGGGCACATTTGGTGGTCATATTGCTAAATACCAGGTTAAGTGAGCTAGCTTAGTAGGACAACCAATCAGTACAATTTTATTTTTTACTGTAGTTCATGGTATTTATTGTGAACCAAGAGTTATAATACAAAAGGCTATTCATATTATTCAGTATTTAAATTAAATCAAAGGTTCAGTTGCTATATTTAATTAGACTTCTTCATAGTAAATTACTTCAGCTAAGTAATTTTGTATACAGTAATGACTCTCCAGACTAATCTTAGGCTTGTAACTACATAATACACAGTTATTTAATGAAGAAAAAAGTATGCATCAGCTGAAGAGTAGAAGAAAGTATCAGATGCCAAAATGAAAAATAAAGTTGATTAAATTACACCTCTGTTATCATTAATGGTTCATATTTTATAGTCTATATTGGTGACCACTTAAAAATATTTCATCTTTGCTATAAGCATAGAAAAATTGGCTTTTTATAGCATATCCTTTCTTACACTTAAAATTAAACTGCAAGTGAAGTTTTTGAGGGAGATTATAGCTTCCTGAAAAGATTCTGTAATGATCTTTAATATGGAATAACCTTTCTATTTCTGGATGCAGATAGAAGTTTCACGTTTCTCACCAATAGATTTCTGCATCAAATGGTGTCTTCATGTCCAAAGCAATCAAGTGATTGTTCAAAAAAAAAAAAAGTAATTCACTTTTATTATTAAATTGCTTCAGCACAAGTAAAGGTCACACAGTAAAGTAGCATTCTGCCAGTGTATGACAACCCAGTGATTGCAATTTTTCAACCGTATTATTCTGGGGACACTGTGGTAATCAAAAACTACCCATAACTAATGTATAAATAGCTATTGGTTATTTCTGTGATAATCCACCTCAAAGAATACATACAGTGAAAGCTTACTCTCTTTTGGAAAAAGTTCACATACTGTGGTGCTATGTATTAG
Organism: Antechinus flavipes; assembly: GCF_016432865.1. Taxonomy (NCBI): domain Eukaryota; kingdom Metazoa; phylum Chordata; class Mammalia; order Dasyuromorphia; family Dasyuridae; genus Antechinus; species Antechinus flavipes. Next base: position 213,966,692 of record NC_067398.1, on the reverse strand, counting down.
AAACATGTGTGTGTGAGTAATGTCATTTACAAAATGGAAGTTTTAACATCCTATTATTAAGGACTTTTTATTTACAAACCTTCTAGTTTGTATCTATCAATTTTACTTAGGAACATAAGAGTTCTTTGCTTTCCAAAAGTACTGTCATATATTTTTAAATAGTTGTTCAGTTCAATCAGCATTTTGTCCAGAAAGTCAGTATACAATGTGTGTGTGTGTGTATGTACACTTATATACATACATGTCAGTTATTTTAACATTCAACAAAGGAAGATGGAGAAATGATCCATCAAACAGACTAACTTGCCACACCTTGCTACAGAAAATTACCTAGAGTTGTTAAACTTTAAGTGCATATTGCATTGAGGTTACTACACAGTTAGAGAAAACCTTCATTTTTCTATGATTGGACATGATGGGCATAATATGGATATTGTTATTCAAAAAGCATTATTTTCTATAGTGTTTCAAGATCTATGAACACTTTAAAATAATGAAAATTATTTAATTTTTATGCTCATATGTTAAAAAATAATTGCAACTCATCCAGTGGGTTATTTCCCACAGGTAAAGCAAATCATATGTTCCTTTAAATTTAAAAAAAATTTTTTTTTTAAATACAAATGATTTCAAAATCACGTTAAGCATTCATGGTCTTAAAATTCAGTTATCATTTCTTTTTCTTAACTATTGGTCTATTTCTATAAAGAATAATGAGAATAAAAAAATCTTAAATAATTTTTGTTATAATGAACCACAATAATCCTTTTTTTTTTCTTTCTGGAAAGATGGTAGGATATTGATGATGTGTTAAAATAATGATCTGTTCATAAAAACATTTGTATCCTTAACATAAGTATCTGATTCCCCCTGAGTCACAGTTGGATAGAGTTTAGAGTAGGGGAAGAGAGAGGGCTTATGTATGTGTACATAAGAAAGGGGTTTTTTCTGTTTTGTTTTTCTTAACTAATTTTTTTTAACTATTTCAGTACTAATTTAGCAGTTGCTGAGATTAAAAGGACAAAAAGTTAAGCAAGGTACAGATTTGCATTTAAAAAAATAATAATTTTGAGATTTACATATAGTAATTATGGCCTGTGGTAGTTAAAGAAAACATATCAAGCTACACAGAAGTATTTTTAAAAGCAATAGTTTGTAAATTATTTTCTAAGGCCCAAGTTGAAAAGTTGAAAAGCTATGTGCAGAGGTTTTTTTTTTTTTTTTTTTTTAACCATAGCTGTGTTTTTATCAGTTTAACTATAGTTATGGCTCTTGATTGCATCTTAGTCCCCAAAACTCTAAGGAAAAGGGAGAGAGAGAAAGAGAGAGAGAGAAAACTTTGTTCCTGGCTTTCTGACAATGGCAGGGAGTGTGTTAAACCAGTGTAAAATTCAATTAAACTGTCTAGCCAGGTTTTTGAAGCTGAAATGCAGACCCTTTCAGCTAAGCTTCTTATTTTGCTGTGACCGACACCAGTGGATACTGTGTTATGCCAAAACCAACAGGCTGTAAAGCACCTTGTTTCATGCTCCCAGCTGATCAATATTTTTATTTTCCAGACTTGCCCAGAAATATGGAGGCAGTATCACCTAACGGTAAGTAGAAACACCTTTTTTATTTTCTCCTAGACCCAGCCTATTTACTGTTCTGTGAACTGCTGACCATAAAATATAGACAAGCATCTTCTGCAGGAAGATAATAAACATCTGAAGAGTTTTTGTACTAGAGGAAGCAATAAGGCACTCTTTTTTTTTTCTCTCAAAAATCCCCCCCCCCAACTCCCATCCTCCCTCTTATTCTTCGAAGGTTTTGAATTTTGATTTTTTTTTTATTGCTGGCATCATTTAATGATTACATCACATTGTCTTCCAATCTACTTTTATTATGATGTTAAAAAAAATTAAAATTTGTTGAGAACCATAAATGAATAAGGTAGCAAGTCAGTCTTTAAAAATAAAAAGTTGTGTTATCTACAGCACACATACAGCACACTTCCAGTATAATTTCTTCATTTTCATTAGTTTGAAAATATGAATTTTAAAATTAAACTTAGAAAAGTTGTGTACATCTTTCAGAAGAATAGTTTAACTTCTTTATACTCCATCACTCTCATGTCATTCAATATATACTTACTACCCTCTAGGCCATTCAATTTTCTTTATTATCATTTGAGGTAAAATAGAAATATAAAGTACACTCTTAGTTTGTGATAGTTTATTGCAAAATTTAATTGACTAATACTTGAAGATTGTGAATTCAATTTACATTAAATATTTAGCTTAAAGTATGTTTTCACTAATTCAGTAACACCCTCCTGTCATTTCCTATAGTATTTTAAATGTATTAGGCTGATCAAAAGATTTTGACTCATAGTAAAAAAAAAATTTTGAAAAATTACTATAGTTAAATAATTTAATTAAAACTTATTCCTTGGGCTTTAAATATTTGACAATTTTCACCTAAAACCTGGTAGTAAAATAGGAAGGGAGAAATGTGTGTATTCATTGTTCTGTTTCTTATACTCTTACAAATTTGGGGGGAAAACAAATCAGCAAATAAGTGGACTTGGGAGCTGTGGGTTCTGTTTGTACTTGTTCTTTGCCTTTTAACTTAAGAGATGAAAAATTAGTTGGGGAAAAAAAGCAATAATTGATGGGGTCATGTACTTTCACTTTCTTTTATTATGTTTGCTTAATTTCTTTAAAGACACTCAATAGAAAGTGCTAATTCCTTTATCATTCTTTACTGCAAAAAAGAGGTGTGTCCAGGAATGTTTAAATAGACCTCCCTAGCTAGCCTGCTTTTTGGCACTTTGTTTACAGGGTATCTCAGTATTTATACATTTTTACTTTTCACCTTTTTTCCATCATGACAGTTCCCTAATAAAACAGCATTAACCTATCTTATTCATTTGTAGTGTAAGTTGTCTTCATTACCAGATCAACTGCCTACTTTTAAAAGAGGGGGGTGGGAGAGAGAAAGAAACTTTGAAAATTATCAACTATATGAGTGAATTGATTCTGTAATTTTAAGGTGGTTTTTTTTTTTGCATTAAATGTAAAGTTTCTATCAAGATGGTATTATACAAATGGTGTGAATATAAATTTCATAATTAATCACATTAAATTTATGCCTTATCTATATTACAGCAGTTTTTCACCTGTAATCTATAGCTCTAAATTTGATTATTTTATATGAAGTCCCATGCTCTCTCCATGGATTTTTTGTTTTCCATGGTGGCAACTTCACAACCTCTACTTAATTTAAATATAATCATATTTTGTATATTTTAAGATCTCAGCAAAACTAATTTTATCAGTGTTTTTGTTTATGGTGATACCTTAAAAATTTTTCCTTTTTATCCCTCCTCCCTTTTTTTCCTGATGATACTTTTATGTGAATGAAAGTAGAAAAAAAGTTGATTTCAGTTGAATGAATAAAGTATTTAAAGTGTTTAACTTCATAGATTGCTAGAAATGCAGACTTTAAAACGAGTGGTTTCTTAATAAGGAGAAAAACACAAAAGAGAAAGTTTTGTTTCCAGATTTTCATCATGAGCTATTTATGCTATAAAAATATGGCTCTAAAAATAATTTATCCTAGAATAGAATATAAATTTCTTTCCCCCAAAAGGTAGTTGAATTTGACATCATAGTTTTCCAAGTTACTCTATAAAATATCCTATTAATTAGATAATTACATTAGTGTACTAGTATGGGATCCATAGTCCAGTGTTTTATTCCTTCAGACACATTTATAAGGGTTTATGTTTGGCATCTAAAACAGTTACTGAAGATGCATATAAAATATGCCTTAGCATTATAACAGCATGATATTAAAAAGTGTATAATTAAACAATATGGATGTCTTTTAGAAATAGAACCAGAATACATGGTGTTTTATTCATTATCATCCTCTTTTCTAGGAGATGGACTGCCACCTATTGACTCCTTGTAGTTCTCACACTTTATTGTAACAGCAGCAGGAACAATGACCAAAAAATATAGTTTATGTTGCAATTGCCAACACACTTTCATGTGACCCACGTTATTAAGAATCACAGAACATTCAAAACCTAAGATTTAAGTTAGTTTTCCTCCCCGAACGTCCTTCATTGCAAGTCTCTTGGAATGGTAAAAGCAAGTACAAAACAATATTGGAATTTAATTTGTAGATCATTGTTTAGACTAAGAAATCAAATTCGTAAGTCTGTGATTATTAAAAGTCCATTCATGGATAAAGATAATTTTATAGGGATTTTTGTATATGAAATTTATGGCATTCACATAGCATTAAACATAACAAAACATTCTTTGTTGGGAAACAGAATTGTTTAATGATCCATTTTTGGAACTTAAAAAAAAATTTAAATGAAGACTTTTAAGATATATGTGATTCCCACAAATAAGACAGAAAAGATATTTTTAATGTGAACTGATAATTGATAAGTCCTGTTTATGAGCCACCATTCTATTTTTTTCTCTTCAAAATCTGACTTTTAAAAGAGCATTGCATCCCTAAATATATAAACAGAAAGGACTAATCATCTATTGCTGTAAGTGCAATTATTTAATGGTACTAAATCAGTCATTGATTAAAACACATTACTCTGGAATTGGCAAATATATTGAGTGAATTCATTATTTCATCTGTTTTATGAGACAAATGGAATAAGTCTACTCAAGTATGGATTGAACAGTTTTTTTAACCAATCTTAACTACACATCATCTATAGGTGAATAGCCTCATGGGACACATAGTAACATAATTCTTCTGAGGAATACATGCCTATAAATTTAGAATGGTATTCCTTATTTATGTAAATATATTCCATTCACTTTCTTATTATATATTTCAATTTGTAAAATTATTCACCAATACATTGATTATTCACATTTCAGTTCAGGGTATACATGGATTAAATAAAAATGGCAGGATTCTAATTTAATTAAATAAAAAATAGGAAATAGGTTTAGGATGTTTAGGGAAAACCCTTCAGTGGCAAGACTTGTGTTTTAATTTCTGATTTTTTTTTTTTTGAGATTATACTGTAGCTGATTTTTCTGAGAAGATTTTTTTTTTTTACCTTGTAGATAACTAACTCTTCATCTTTTTTATTTACCTTCCTTCAATGATGTTTAGGCAATAAGAGCCCTCCCCCAACTCCTATCATTTCTAGCTTCATTTATCTTGAAAATCCTAAGGCAAAAAGACCAACTTAAGAGTTCTATATCTAACAATTCTTAGCTAGTAAATACTATAATTTGACATGCTTTTGACAGTTAGTTAATTCTGTTTTTAATCTACTTATGTAAAACAGTAAATTAAGAGTTGACTGTTTTAATATGTATATATTAAAGATGTATATATGAGATGTAAATAAGTATATATGAAAGATAGACATGTTATGTGTTAAATTTTCCATATGATTCAATTCTTTGTGTATCATTGTCAAAACTTGCAACCCTTTTTCCCCCCTAAATAAACATATAAGCAGTCTAGGCTTTAGAAAATATTGGCTCATCAAAGATGACTTCCTTATGATAATTAAACTCAGAATTCACCTTTTCTTTTAAAATATTTGTGTGATTTAGATGACACACAAACCAAAAACAAGTAGCCTTGCAGTTAATGTGGAAGTTGTGTTTTATAAGTATTTATAAGTATTTCATAAGTATTCCTTATGGGAGAGCAAAATATTTAAGAGTGTAGAATTTAAAATTAGAAGAAAGTTAAATATTTTAAGCAAAAAAAAAAATGCAATTACATAGATGGTAGAGGTCAGTTTGGTAACTTTGTGAATGTGGTTAATGAAAGGTCTTTATCCTAAGATTGGGGATTGAAATGAAATGAGTGATACTTAGCTAAACACCAGTTGATAGAATAGATAATTATTATTTTAAAATAAAGTAATAGAGCAGCATAATCATTTTAATTGTTTCTTTCAAGCATCAGCATTTTTATGGTATAAAACATAATTCTTTCAATTTGGCATATACCAGGTATCTAATGAATTCTTTTAATAGTCTTTAGGAAACTTTTTTTATGACTTTGATTACTAACATATTATCTACTATAAATAGTATTTTCAGTGATTTAGCATATATTATTTTAGAAAGTGGGAGGATGGTTTAAATTTTTGCTGTTTTTGAAAATTAGGATATTTTGTTGGTAGACCAGAAGTATCTTTAAAAACAGCTATCTTTGGAATAATCATTCACACTCAATCACAATCAAACAATTACTATATGCCAGGTAGCATTCTTAGATCCTAGGGATACAAATAAAATAAATGAAACAAAGAGCTTATATTCTACTTAATAAAAAGCTAGTGGTTTAGACCTTTGCTTTGGTATTTAAAAGTTACATTGCTAACCTCTTGAGGAACCAAGAGTTCTGTTACATAAAGTATAATAATTGTAAAACTGGGTACTGCACAGTAACTTTTACAATAAACTTCCCTAGATCCCAGATAGCTAATTTGAGAAGATTGTGCCATTATATGATAGATGACATAATCACCTTTTTTTTGGAATTGGAAAGTCAATAAAAAATACTACATACTGTAATTATATTGAAATCAATTCCATTTGTTTGTTAGTTTGTTTTTATAATTTGCAAAGGGTTTTAGAAAAATAAATAAGTGGTATGAATATTTTCCCATTCTTTTATCATTAACTTTTATGTAAAAGAGAAAACTTTGGTTTTTAAAGCTTTTACTGAGTGATAATATATTTGATGAATCAGTTATTGTGAAAAAGATTTTCATTATACAGAACTAAAAAAAAAAAACCATTTGGGATGAAATTTTATTTATCTTTTTTGATTGTTTGAATTCTAGATAAATCGAAATTTTATATGCACAAATAACTTTTTTATAATACTATATTTGATATCTTATGGATAAATAATGTATTTAGATAATTGTTTTTAAAGCAGTTTTTCAAATAGTAAAATGTATACTTATAAAAATTTTTAGATAAACAATTTATCAAATTATAAAATTACTAGTATAAAGTTCAAACTTGCAAAGGAACCTGAAGTTACAATTTTAAGATTAAAAACTTACACAGTTATTACTTCTATTCTAATGAAGTCATTTATATTAATTCTGCATCTTTAAATATAGAGCAACTACTACATATTTTTAAATACCTGTCACAAGTACATCATACCACATTTTGACAAAATGTATCTTTGGGGGAGATATTGGAAAAGAAATGTCAAAGCCAGTGTTTTCAAAAATTATTAATTCTGCTAGATTTTTTAAAAAACAATACATTTTACCATGTCATCAGAATTGTAAAATGAAAAAAATATTGATCTAAATTACATATTCATGTGTTATTTTTCATAATTGTCCCAGAGTGGCTAAGTCTTACAGTTCGTATGAAATGTATCAAATCTTTTTGTAAAAGGGAGAAACAAAGAAGAGTACAATTGGCTTTGAATGTTGCTGCTTTTATTAAAATAAAATCAAATTTAGTATACAAAGTATAAACTTTTCTTCCTTTTAAAGAAAAAATTAGATTGTCTACATCTCTCACTGCTAGAATTTCTAATTTGGTTTATTTTCAGTATTTTACTGCACTAATCATTTTTATTTAAATAAAAAGTAATATAACAGAACTTGAAGATAATTTTTTGACTTCAATATTTTAACTGCCATTTTAACAAGCAATAAAAAAACAAGAACAGGTGTTTCTGGTTCTCTTGTAAATTTAAAGATTTCAATTCCCTAATGATGAAATTTGGATAATCATTCTATAACTAGGGAAAAAAGTTATTTCAGCCTGAATTAAGCTAGAGTATACTTTTACAATCTTCTCTCTGTCCTTAAAATTTTCCTAACCATAGAATTTAGGAGACACAATAGTACATCAGAAAAAGCCCTAGATTTGGAATAAAAGGACCCAGTTTCAAATTTTGACTTTATTTACTGTTTGTGTAACCACAAGCTAATTACTCTCTAAATCTCAGTGTAAATAGGGAGATTGAACTAGGTGACCTTTAAGGATCCTTCTGGCTTGAATCTGTGATCCTGTTAGTTTTGTTTTCATCATTTTCTGAAGTGAGATTCAGCCTAGCATAGTGGAAAGAATATTGGCCTCAGAGCCAGGAGGAGCCTGGACTAAAATCCTATCTCTAACTGATATTGGCTCTAGGACCCTAGGAAAGTCATATAACACTTTAGGTCCTGAGACAGCTCTCTAAAACTCTAAGGGACAGAGCCGCTGAACATCTGCCTTGTTAGAAGTAATTTCCTTATTGGGAGTTCCCTACATCAATGACATCACATAGGTCCAATATAATATATAAAATAAAATACAATCATTTGATCTGAAGTTTAGAAGCAATGGAAAATTATCACATTTTTTTCCCCTTTTGGTAAAAAGTGCTGGTTTCTTTATACCTTCAACTTAATTGCTACAAAAAGACCAATATATTTAGAATTTATATTATTGGGTTCAGGTTTCACTTCTTGCTTAAGTTTTGTTTTTGTTTTTGTTTTTGTTTTTTTCAAAATATGCATATTGCTGTTAGTTTTGTTTTCATCCCCACACATTTATCATTGAAATAATAAATAGCTAAAAGAAAAGGTAGAGAAGACCATTTGGATTTGTCCAAGTGTTTTAGTGCTATTGTATACAATAAATGCTTTGTTGTATTTTTTCTTCCAAATGTGCTTTATACATATGATGCTAAGAACAGAGATTATAATATTCATTTGAAAACTGTAAAATCACTTGCTCATTGGCAAATTTGGTAAGATCAGTTTTATATAGGCTTGTGATTTCATCATCATGATGAGCTCCACAAGATGGAAATGCCTTTTGCCAACATAGACTGACATAACACCATCTATTAGTGATCTGAAGAAACATCAAGTATACTCAGAGAGTAAATGAAGAAAGTATTATTCATGATCACAGAGCTAATAGGTGTTTTGAGGCAGCTCTTGAACTCAGATCTTTCTCATTCTAACTAGCTCTCTGTCAACTAAACTATGCTATCTGCTTCTCAGATCAACAAGTATGTTTTTTAATTATATTTGTATATGCTCTGGATCTGTGTTTTCATTAATATAGAGATCCCCAGCTTGAGGAATCTTCCTCTAACAATGCAGAGATTTGCTAAGGTCACACAGCCATTCTGTGTGGTAGGACCTGAACCTCGATTTTCCTGGCTCCAAAGCCAGCTCTCTATCCATTATGCCAGTGGATGGACAGGAGGAGGGAGCGGGACCATGAGGGACAGTTAGAACTATTTTGTCTCTGTCGATTTTTTTTTTTTTGGTAGAAGAAGAAAACTACTATATACATTTTTAAAAACACAATCCTAAAAAAAAAAAAATAAAATGGTTTAAATATTAAATGGTGTACTATTCTACTGAGTTTATCCTATAAAATAATGCCAATGTTATGACAAACATTCAAATATAAATATCAAACCTGGATTATGAGTATTATTTTAAAATTGGGGCTTTTTTTTAAGTGCTCTCCTTTCTGAAACTAACCATTTCATTGATTAGGATCAGATGAAAACAATGATAGAAGCAGATGTGGTATAGCACATAGTAGTGAATTATCAGTTCTGGATTTTATTTTAATAGGTATGTATATGATTTAGTAGATGGGTACATGATTGATAGCATAAGTGACCAGAAAGCCAGTCTTGGGGCCAATACAATGTACATACTGACTCTGTGATTTTGGACAAGTCACTTTATCTCAGTGAATCCAGATAACTCCGTAAGAGTACAAATTGTGTAACAGTTTATTTCTATTGATTAAGAGAGTTTCCTCATCAAAAATTGCTCGGACCAATGAATTTACACCCAAAAGTGGGTAAATTTCATATTCAGAAATATGTATATACATATGTCTAAGAGATCTTTCTTAAATAATTGAAAGTCACCAAAGTGACATACACATTTTTAACCATAACCTTTAAATATAGTTTTATATATGTATATATTAATATATAAATACATTGATATATGAACATAAGATATATGTATTTATATATAAACTACAAACATAGTTTAATAATAGGCAGTCTTTAGAATTTGCATATTGTGATTCACCATTGTCCTAAGTAGTTAATAAAAGATTTTCAAATTAATGCATATTCTTTTATGGTAATAAACTAATTTGTAAGCATTGTATGGTGTATATTATAGAACTTCACTATTTACTGTGCATATATAAGCATAAGCAAATAACTTTAAAAAGTCCTAGGACCTTGTGTTTTCTCACATATGTACTTGGGGTTGGACAACATGCTCTGTTGATAACATTGATTAAACATCTCCCATGTTCAGTTAGACACTAGGAAATATACAAAGTTTGCCTACAATACCTGCCTTCACAACAGAATATAAGAATGTAAAATAAATGCGTTAGAAATTTGGGGGGCAAAAAAATTTGTGTGAGATGATCGGTAAAGCTTTCTTGAGCCTCTAAATTCTAAGTGTAAAGAAAAAAATACAGTGAAAGAATATAAAAATAAATGTGTTGTTGACAAAACCCAATTGAAAATTTTTAAGAGAAGTGTTATTTGTCATTTAATCTCTCATTCATGTGTATTTTAGTCTCTGAACCCACTCAATATTCAGTCAACATTTATAAATTCATTTATAAATTACTTGCTTTGCACCAGTTACCAGGGAGTAGTAGCAAGCCTTGGTCTAGGTAATCACAGAGATTGTGAGTAGTAGTAGTTTGCCGTTCCCTTTCCAGTAGCATTGGTAGTAATGAAAGACAGTTACACACACAAATCCACTTGTAAGTGCTTTTTCCTAAGCATGAGAACTATATTTTGATAAATATTAATAATATGTGATCAAGTTTAAGGATATTACTTTTAATCCAAAGTCATCAAAAGATTTACCATCATTCTTAGGGTCAGGTTCTATTTTATATTTTTTGTCTTTCTATCCCTGGCATCAAATATAAGGCCATATATTTAATAGACCTAATAAATGCTTATCAAATTCTAAATAATACACATTTCTACCAGTAAGTCACATTAGAAAAATACAAATTTAGTCCCTAGAAACAAGTGTAATCCATATTAATTTAATTCTTTGGAAAAAATAATCCTTTCTTATGTAGCACCCTAGATGATACTGAATCATGTTGGCAAATTTTTCATTTCTTTTATCAATTTGGCAAAATAGGTTCTCAGTATTTCTTCTACATTTTCAAAAGTGATTATTATTGTGCCCTTTTCTGTCTGTGCATACCTTTTTTTTCAGGTGTGTTTTATAGAAATGTGAGAGGAAATATTGCACACTAGACAAAACATTAGCCTTGGAGTCTGGAAGATCTGGATTCCAGTCTTGTTGCTATCATTCAGTAGTTCAGTGACCCTGAGCAAGACATTTAATTTCTCTCAACACAACTTACAGCAGCTAACAATTGTAGAGATGCTGATGTTCTGCATTGTCCAGGAGATCCCTGTATCAACACAATCACAAATTCAGTTTCTATTTTTTCATATAAATATAACTTTTTTTATGTGATTAATAGGTTTGGTTTTGCTTTTGTGACACAAGTGCTTTATCTCACAAAAAATTTTTCATTGGATAAATTGTATTACAAGTCATTTTATATGTGGCATTTCTTCCTTGTTTATACATTGGAACCTTTGATTTATATTTATCATAATTTATATTTTTAGCCTGGATCTGTTATATCTCACTGTTAATACTCTATCTCATGGGATTTTCCCTCTTCCCTTCATAAGTCCTGAGTGAGAAGCTATCTTATATTGGAAGTAGCCCTTAATAGTAGACTGAATTTTTAAACAAATGCTTAGGAATTAACATTCTCCAGTGCTTAGCATTCCTTTAGAGGTATATTTCTGACTTGTAATCAACTCATGGATGCTTGACACTTTAGAGTGGTTCATTTGAATGGTGCACAAACTTAAAATGAGAAGGGACTCCATATTAGTTTGAATGAGCAAAACCTACTCTTGACTATTCTTATCCAGGGCCTGCAGTATTATTTTTTAAATTTGATATTAACATGTAATGATTGATTATTTTCCTTGTTGATATTTGTCTTATTTTTACTTTTGTTGTATTTGTAATATTTCTCTTCCATCTCTAAAAATAGACATAAAAATTTTTACTGCCTTGCAAATTTAACATTTTAGAATTCTCTTTTATAGATATTTTAGGGAGTTCTACAAACACAGTCAACAAGCATTTAATGTATTAAGTGATTTTTATTAGGCCATATATTAGCTATGTGCCAGACACTGTATTTTAAAGGAAAAAAAAAAAAAAGCCCCTATCTGTCAGAAGTTTTCTATTGAAGGAAAGAGCACGTACATAATCTTAAATCTCCTTAATCTTAGTTTTTCCACTCTGAGCATAACCCTGTTTGTACATAATGATCTGCATGTTGTCTTCCCATTATACTGTGAGCTAGTTGAGAACGGAAACTAATTTTTGTGTTTCTTTGTATCTCTAGAATTTAGCATGGTACTTAACATATAGTAGTCACTTAATATATACTTGATTGACTGAGTGATTAAATAAGTACATGTAAGATACAGGACACATAAAAGGTAGCCATATAGGAAAAACACTAGCAGACAGAGGGAGTAGGAAAGGGCCCCTTCCATGCTTGGGGGTGAGCCAGTGAAAAGCATAAAGATAGATAATGGAGAATAATAGTATATGCAGAACAAATTGGCTAGATCAGTGAATACATGGAGGGGCGTCATGAATTAAAAGATTGAAAACACAGAAATGGGACTAGGTGCTAGAGAACTATCAATGTCAAATGAGTTTATATTTTATTCTAGAAGCAACATGAAGCTATTGGAGTTTACTGAATTTGGAGAGAGATATGGTCAAATTTATGTTTTAGGAAAATCACTTTAGTAACTAAGTGGAGACTGGATTGAATGAGGAGAGACTTGAGGTAGGGAGTACAATTAGAAGGCTGCTGCAATAATACAGATAAGAGGTGAAAAGAGCTTGAACTAGGATGGGAATTGTATCATGGAAAAAGGGGACATAGGCAAGAGATGTTATAAAGAAAGAAAACATAAGATGTAACAAATGATTGGTCGTTTCAATTAAGTAAGGAGTTGAAAGTGACATGAAGTTTGTGAACCTGGAAAACTTGAAGAATGGAAGTACCATTTAAGTTTAGAAGAAGGGATGGGGAGGAAGAAAAGAATTCTGTTTTGGACATAGTGAATTTTGAGATCTGCAGTAGGTAATAGGGAACTAAACCTCAGAAAAGGAATTAAGGCTGATTAGGAATCATCTAGGGGACCTGATAAAATTACAGAGTAAGTATTCTGAGAAAAGATAAGAAGACTAAGGCACAGCTTTGGGGAACATCCAAAGGTGTTAGAAAGAACTTACAAAGAACCCTAAGAAAATGGCAAGAGAACTAAGTGAAAGCAGAATTACAAAACCCCATTCTTAGAGAGTATACTGGGGCAGAAAGTGTCCAGTACGCTAAAGAATTTAAGAAGGATAAAGGTGGGGGAAAGGCCATTAGATTTAGCAATTAAGAAATTATGGGTAACTTTGGAAAGAGCGGCTTCATTTAAATAATTAGGTTAAAAAACCAAATAGTAAAGAATTTAGAAGGCAATGAGAAGAGAAGCAAAGGCAGAGGAAAGAAAGGGAACAGTATCTATTAGGCATCTATGTGCTAGGCACTATGCTAAGTGCTTTACAAGTATTATCTCACTTGAAGTCACAACAACCTTGAGAGGTAAGTACTGTTTAAATCCCTATTTTACAATTAAGGAACTCAGGTCTTCCTGACTCCATTCTATCTCTGTAACTACCAGCTTTTTTGAGGAATTTAATAGAGGAAAGAGAAATTCACGATGATAGCTAGGAAGGGTGGTGGGATCTCATTGAAGGGTCTTAAAAGATAGAAAAAACTCCAAGCAGTGAGAAAGGAACTGATGGTAATAGCTTGAAAATTAGAAAAGTGAAGATGATGAGGACAATCTGCAGAACAATACGAGTGGGGTGAGATCTTAGGTTCCTATAGAAGTTTTGGCTTAGAGAAGCATCAGGGCCCTCTCTTTGGAGACTAGATTTAAAGAAGAAAGTTTTTTGAATGGCCTCAATCTCTTGGTGAAATGGGAGGAGAGGTTTTTATGTGAGAACATGGTGAAAGACATCATGAGAAGCTTGAACAGGAGGAAAAAACATTTGGAACGGTCATTGTGGAGAGCAGGATAAGAAATCATTTGGGATGATTTCCTTGTCACTGTGAGAGACCAGTGGAGATAAAACCTCTTTTCACTTAGCTGTAGGAATGATCTTTATAAAGAGATGGTCAATCCCTCACTATTCTTTCTAGGACTAAATATAAAATATTCTGTGTGACTCATAATGTCCTTCATAACCTGGCCCCTCCCTGATTGTTTAGTCTTCTAGCTCTTTATTTCTCTTCCTTGCATTCTGTGATCTAGTGACATTGACCTCTTTGCTGTTCTTTTACATCTCCCAAATCCATGCACTTTCAATGACTCTCTCCCACACTTGGCAACTCTTCCATGCTGAAAACTTCTCTTTGTAACTAAAGTCCCATTCACTTTTTGCAAGAATTCCTTCCTTGCCCCTCCCAGTTATAGTACCTCATCTTTGAAATTATATTGACATTATCTGGTATGTATTTTGTATATAATTGTTTGCATGTTGTCTCCCCACTTTATATTGTGAGGTCCATGAGAGCAAAGCCTGGTTTTGCCTGCCTTTATGTACCCAGCACTTAGCATAGTGGCTGCAGTGTAAATGTATTTAATAAAATGCTTGTCAATGTGATTGAGTAGGATAAATTTGTAGTGGAATTTATAAACATGCATTGACAATTTCTTTCAGCTAATGCAGGATTGAAATTTGGCAAGAATTAATATTAAGATAAGAAAACAAGGGATTAAGTACTTACTCTGAACTTCACAAGATAACAAAAACAAAAAAGAATCCTTGCCTTCACAGAGCTTACATTCTATCAGAGAGGAGGAAAGACAATCAGGTTGATACTGAAACTTCTGAAAGATACTTTGAAAAAATAGACTTGTTCCCTGTGAAGTTCAGATTTTGTTTTGCCAGTGCAAAAGATCTGAAATTTTTTTTCCTTTTGATTTATCTTATGAGCCATGATAAGAACTAGTTATTTTATCCAATAGCATAATAAGGAATCTTTATGTACAATTCCTTTTTTTTTAATGGAAATGGCTGTGTAAAAGAGACACAATTATTTTAAAATATGATGGGATAATTTCTTAGGGAAAAATAAAGAGAATAGCATATATTGTATTTCATGTAGAAATTATAATCACTTACAAGCAATCAGAATCATACAAATCTTTGGTTCCGACTTATATGATGAGGAAAATATTCTCTTCTTAATCCTTTTCTCTGCTACCAAAAAGATTACAAATAAAACTTCCTACCCAGATTATGGCATATAAGAAATCATCTTAACATGCTGTTTACAATAAGAAAAAAAATAACTTTTCAGTTTTTTCTACTTCAAATAAGTCCCTTTCAGTCCTATATATTAATGCTACATGAATGCCTATATCCATGGCCTAAAGTAAAAAACCAACAAAATTTCTGGGACGATGTTATGATATTAGATCTTTGTAAAATGTTTTCTGAATTGTTTTAGCTATATTGTGCAGCAAATAAGAAAGTAAAGAATTTAAATATTGTCTTAAAGTATATGACTTGCATGCCTTATTTTAATTTTACATTTGTTTATTATTCTGAGAATTATGGACAAAAATGGGCATATTTTAATACAATTATTCCTACCTTTTGAGTGGGTTATTGTAGCTATGTTATTTCCCGTTTTGTGCTTTATTAGTATTTCATTAGAGTAAGCAGAACTTAAGAGAAAAGAAGACAGTGAATTATTTAAAATAGAATAACAGTAAAAATGAAAATCTTGGGATTTGTTTGGTTACATTCATTCTGATTTTATAAGTAGTTCTGGTGGGTTTGTATACAATTTGATACAAAATATATACATATATTTGAATACATGGTTTAGGTGTATATATTTTAATGTATACTTAATATACATTAAAATATGTTTTAGTCATTAATCAAAAATTAAGATAAAATATACATGGATTCACACACACACATGTGTTTGTGTGTGTTTTCCTCCTTTCTCATCCCCTCCCCCCCACATCCTTTTTCCACGCCCTTCTCATCCCTCTACAGGCTTCAAAGCTTGTGGTCCTTTTCTATCCATGTACTAAAAGGTTTCTTTGTAAACCAGGCCATTTGTCCATCATTGTTTGAGGTCCAAACAGTGGTAAAATACCCTGTCACCGATCCCGAGTGCTGTGAATGGCAGCTCCTCTCTGGACAATTGGCGGAGGGGCCGAGAAATATTCCTGAGAGGATTATTTAACCTTTCAATTTAGAGGGCACAAAGCCTGGCTGATTAATGAACTTTCTGATGGGCGCTGATAAACGGATCTATTTCTTTATTTCCCCTAAAAGTGATTCCTTCTCCTGTCCCATATTACTATAATCTTAAACATAAAATGTGGCAAATAGATTAAAAAACAGCACTAAAGAGTTTATCTGGCTGGCAAACTGAAGGAGCTAAATTAAAATTGGTAATGAAAGCAGTGGCTGAGCCTTGTATATGGTTTTTAAATGCACTGTGTATTTTGAAGAGACTTATTCTCCGGCTTGCCTGGTAATGACTGCTTTGGGTGCACAGTCCGGGGCTGGTTTCTGTTATCCCCCCAAAAAAATGAGTTGTGTTATCTGGATGACTGCAGACACATACGCATCCCCCTTTCTCACTGCATGGGCAGACAAGGTCGATAGCATTACAAGGTATTTGTGGCAGCGCTTGTTTCAGTTTTCAGAGCTGCCAGTTTTCAGCCAGATTTGAATTACAAAAGAAGAAGCTGGCATGAAAATTGAAAGGGTTTATCGGCTAGTCTGAAGCCTCATAGCACATTGCTTATTTATGCAGTCCATTTGCACCAGGAAATATAAAAAGGAAATACATTTTAAAAATAAGGTCATAAAGACCCAGATATGTTTAAGATGGCAAATAAAATATAGATACCTATAATATCTTTCCAGGAAACGATTTCACTTAATGTTGCATATTACTTAAGAAGAGCATTTATGTTGCTGTCATAAATTTGGCGTTTGTGTCACTATGTAGGTAGTCTCTGGGGGATTAAGAAGGAAGCCTTTGCTAACTTACTTTAAAATTAAAATCGACAGAGGAGACTCTGTAGTTTGAGCGCTACATTGGAAATATTTAAATAGGATGGTAAATTAAACTTAAACTAACATTTTTGCATTCCATGTAAAATTAGCTATGGGCCAGTGAATAAATGCCACCACCTTTGGAGAAAATTGGGATGCTTTTTAAGCCATGAAGATTTTGGAGCATTCAGAGAGTGAATTACTGTTATCCCTACTGTCTTGCATATGTTCATTGTTCTCTCCTTACTGAGATTTTCATTTTTGTTCTCTTCTATCAAAAAAATTTTAATGTTTAATGTTTCCTTTCCTGCACTGCACATTATTGGATACTTATATTTCATTCTCCCTTAAATGGTTTTTCAGATTTTGTCTAGTGCTTCAATACTTCAAAAATAAAAATAATAATTATTATTATCTCTATCTTCAACAATAGGATTTGTACAGCAATTGATATCTGTTCTGTGTTAGGGGAGCATTGTATGATTGAAGATATATACACACATACACAGTCTCACACTGACACCACATGTATGTATACAAAAGAAGACATATATATATATATACATATATATATTTATATTTATATTTAGAATGCCATAGTTTGAATAACCCTAATGGGGGGATCACTATGGTCACTTACAAGTTTTAGCCCTTTGGTTTCTAGAACTTGAATCTCCCAAGGGGAACAGGGGGATTTAATTTTATGTGCCAAATATCAAAGCAATAAAATAATTGCTGTATTTAGGATGAATATTTTTATTCAATATCCCCTAATCAAACAATGAAAAATACAGTTTTAACATTTTTTTTCCTTTTTTACCAGCAACACCTTTCTAATATTACATGGTCTTAATTGTCTCATGAATTTTTTTAAAGCAGCCAAAATATCATAAGCTATAGGACTTCTGCGTGTTAATGATGTGCTGTACATTTTTTTCATGAATTTTCATAAGGAATTTGTTCTACGTAGCATGTGTGGCTTAATGATGTAATCACCCGATAGACTAGAAAATGCTCCAAAGGAGACGTTCCAGTCTGTTGTGTACATAATACATGTTTCAGAAATCTGCCTAATTAAGGAATTACCCAATGGATTGAGAGTCTGTAGGGTACATGACATGGTTAGGTTTTTTTTTTTTTAAATCACACAAAATATTATGTGTGTGACACTGGTACAATGGCTCTCAACAGAAGATTTTGATATATGGAGAAAATGATGTGTAAAGTCCACTGGAATATAACTGTTTGGGTTTTTTTCTGAGAAGAAAATTGAAACTTTAGCACCTTCCATAGCTTGTGCTAATTAAAAAATGTAAAACAGAGGAAATTATTATTATTTTCCAGATAAAGACAAGTACAGAAGGTAAAGACTTTGTCCAAAAGCAACTGAAAAAATTGACAGAGACCTAAAAGACAGAGTTCCTTGCTTCCAGCTAAGTATAAGCCTAGCCACTCTTTTTTTCCCCCCAACAATTATTGGGACTAAAACCCTACAGTAGGAAGGAAATTCAAAATAAAGCTGAGATATCTTTTAGTTCTTCTTTGTCCTCTCTACAACCCACAAAAATGGTTTTGGTGGACCATTGTTCTTTATTTTTTCCATATTAAAAATGAATTACCTTCTGGAGTTTGCCCTTCTTTAGCTTCTCAGTAGTGAGGTGTGAGGACAATTCGAAATTTATTTTTCACAAAACCAGTATAATATGTAGAAAGTATGACCAGTCTTGTACAGTCCAGGAAAAAAAGCAATATTCTTTGTTAGAAACAAAATGTATAGATTATAAATATAGGCTGAAAACTATAAGCAGATTTGTGTCTGAGACCTTTGTTAATAGCTAGTGGCAGTTGCAACTCTTTATATTCAGTTGTCAAAACCATGTCAGTAGCTTGTTTTCAGCTTTTAGTTTCAAGTGGCTCAGTAAACCTGGTTGGATCAGATATTTTTAAATATTTGCATTTTATGTCATATAGCAGATGACGCTAGAAAATTAAATTGATTTAGAACATTGAAATAATAAGGCAGTCACTCTTAGGCATGAAAATCATACCTATTTAAGAATGTGGGTACTTTGCAGGGTAACAAGTTTAGAAAAAGCTAAGCTCCACTGTAATTTAAATTTTGTATTATAACATCACACTCAATATATAATTTATGTTGTGTAAAACATTCAGATCTTAGTTTTTGTTTTTTTCTATTTGCATTTTTGCATATAACAAACTTGGTTAATTAATAAAAACATAAAGTCTAATCTTTAAACCATATGAATGAATGTAAAAATAAATCTGTTTTGTGTTCTTCAGAGTAGAAAATTTTCTTTAATTAGTGAAATTGATTGCATATCCTAGGTAATAATGAGCTTCAACTAGATGCAAGGCCTCATTGGATCATAGTCAGTTTAGATAAGGGCATCTCAAGGTCACAGTGGGAGCTGCCCAGCAGGTTCATTTACATAAAAAATTACTGTTCGAAATAGGACACTGAGGCAGCCCTGACGTTTTGGTCTCTTGGTCTTTGTCATGGAGATTCCTAGTTGAGGAGGGAGGAAGGCCACTGTCCCAGATAATGATTAACTGTTTTAATGGCATTCATTCATTCATTCGGCACTAACTACTCATGCAGAAAAAGGGGTTATGTAAAATGACATTAGAAGAAAATCATTTGTAATCGTTGCATCGGGCTGCACTTTGAGGAGACATTAGAAGTAAATCCGTGGCGTAGTAGGCTTATGCTTTATCTTCTGATATTTACTGAGTTTACTGGGGCATGAAAAGCTTTCAGCAAGAATAGCAGATGGGGATGGACCTTTCATAGGTAATGCTATCTACCAGTTATTACTTCTATATATTGATAGTAAAGTAATCTCCAAGATATCACCCTACAAATATAGATTATTTAAATGTTTGTAACCCCTCTCCCCAAAAAATTAAGACAATAAGACACCTACTTCCATAAATACTTCATTTGGTACCCACTCTCACTGTGTAATATTCTTTAGATATACTCTTTGAATCTGATTTTTTTCTTTAAATGTTCCCTTGCATTTAACTTTTATAAGGTGTA